>NC_090446.1:1530171412-1530471412 GCF_031143425.1 Pleurodeles waltl | reverse complement strand
CAGGCAACGCTGGATTCAGACATGCAGTAGATGATACCCTACACTGATAAAGAAGGATGACACTGTGAAGGCCATGGGGGGACTCCAGTTTACAGGATCCTTCAGGAGAGAAGGGGCTGCAAACAGAAGGCCCACAGGCAGGGCAGCTATCACATCTGAGCAGCAGTAACAGCGGCCCTAAAGCATCCTGTGTTGGAGGATCCAAGCAGATCCTGTGGACAGCAGATCCCAGCAGCTGGACGTCGTTGTCTTAGGTGCCTGCGGATGCAGGGGTGTGACTCCTTTACTCCAAGGGAGATTGCTTTATGCTTCTTTGGTGCAGCTGAAGTCATGCTGACCCCAGAGAATGCACAGCTGCGCAAATGTTGCAAATGTCTGACGGAAGCCGCAGAAATAATGTTGCAAGGGGAGATCATCTCGGTGTTGCAGTCTTGTACGGTTCCTGTGGAGTCAAGCAGTGGTTGCGGTGCCTAGGATCATTATGTAGCTGGACCACAGGTACCTGTGGCCAGTACATGGCTAAAATGGCTTCCCCGTACTTAGAAGTTCAGGGAATTGGTACTGGAGTTCGTAGGGTCGCCTCTGCTCTTTCAGGGGTGCCCACACACACAGGGACCTGCACCCTGCCCTTACGGCAGGAAGGGCCTACCATAGGGGTGACTTACAATTACTTGGTGTAGTGACCAGCATTAAAAGGGTACTTGCACCACTTCACGCAGGATGCAAATAGCAGGCCTGCAGGCACAATTTGCATGGGCTCCAATGGGTGGCGAAATACATGCTGCAGCCCGGGGGGGAGGGGGCGGGGGGCAACTGGTGTACCAATGCCCTGGTTACTTAAGTACCATATACTAGGAACTTACAGGCAGGTGCAGCTCCTCCGTATGGCCTGAAGGGTACCATGCAGTAATCAGACTACAGGTTTGGAATTGCCTCGTGTGTGGCCATGCTCATGATGCTGGTGAAGACCGGGTTAACAAGGTGACCCCGACAATGTGTTGGTGTTTTAATGATTTGTTTTAATTGTAGACCCGCCAGATCCTGGGCTAGGATTTTTGCCTCTTCACCACCGTTTCCCTCAAAATGTAGACTGAGTTCTCCTAGCAGCGTGAAGTTAGCTTTCTGGAGACTGCATTCAGTGGCTATTGCAGGTAGCAGGTGGACAAATTGTCAGGCAGACCCTGGGGGACAATATGTAAGAATACCCCAGAAAGTGAAGGTGGGAGGGAGCTCAAGTGAAAATTTAAGGCTCTCTCTATCCTTGAGATCAGTGGGTGCAAACATTCTTTGAAGATTATGGCTCTACCACCGCCCCTTCTATCCTTTCTCTCACACCTAGCTATATAGTAGCTGGGACATCACTATCTCTGGTGTTGAGTCCTCTGAGCCATGTTTCTTCCAGGGAGATAGCTCTGAGCTATGTTTGGGCAGCGGTCTGCAGCTGAGCAAATACATAAGGACCCTAGGGGTGTGGTGTGCACTATTTAATGGTTTTGAGTCGGCTAGGTGGGGTTTACGGTTCCCCAATTTGATGTTGCATTCCTTACAGAAGGAGGGTAGCTTATGTGGCGCTGAAGTGTGCCTGCTACTTTTTTCTTATACCTTTATTAGGCTGCAGCAATTCCTCTGTCATGTATACTAGTCGCCTAATGGAGTACGGGCCGGGATTCTGGTCCCCGGCTGGATGCGGATGTGGACGGGCAGAGATGGGCTTGCCTTTGACACGCCAGCAGCGCATCCGCGACCTGGTTGGTCATTCTAGCCAGGCCGGACTGTTTCTGACACCTAGAGCTCTGTCTCAAAATGGCAGCTCTAGGTGTCTTGGTGGGTAGGAAGTAAATGCCACTGAACACGGCCACCAAAATCAAATAAAAACAACCCCTGCCGTCCAACCAATGTACACTTAAAACAGCACAGATTCAATTTGTACATTTTTAGCAGTGTGAAGTTTTCTCTTTTTAAGCCTTGTACAATGTGTAGAGCAAGAAGGATCTTCCCAGCAGATCCACACAAAAAAAATGTGTTTTTGTCTCCAGAAGTCTGGACATGTGCCCACAAACGTCATCATCTGTCATACTTTCACACGAAGACTCAAGGACAGAGAAAAGCGTCTGTGGTTTCTGAATGCTAGGTCTCCATCATTAAGGCCCTCCTTATGACATTGGCAGTAAGTCCTGCTTGCCGCCATGCTGACTGCCGCCAACATAAAGCCGCTGCAGCGGTTTACCGCTACACATATTATGACCCACACATAGCAATCCGTCACTATACAGACACACACACACAAGTCCGCCAGCCCAAAGGTCAGAGATAAAGTGGAGGTAGCAAAACCCACACCGTTACGCCATCATAACTACGCCCACAGCATTATGACCCACTAATCACCGCGGCGGACATTCAACCGCGGTAAACCTTTGGCGGTACATACCGCTGCGCTCAAAATACACACAACCTAACAACACAACACTACATTGGACAATTCAAACTACACACACCTGACACACATACAAACACCCCACCCACACCACTATAAAACACACTCCCACACTACCCACAACCCTTTATGACTCAAATAAATTGACAACAGAGATAGAGAGAGACACCAAGAGCACCCACAGAACCAGAGCCTCATAACACCATCACCCATACACCATCCACACACCTTACAGCACACACCCCAACACATCACCCTCACACACCCTCACACACACCACACACACTACATCCATGGCACCACAAAGACACCGCAGGTTCTCAGAGGAGGAGCTAAGGGTCATGGTGGAGGAAATCTTCAGGGTAGAGCCACAGCTATTTGGATCACAGGTGCAGCACACATCCATTGCTAGGAAGATGGAGCTATGGTGGAGAATCGTGAACAGGGTCAATGCCGTGGGACAGCACCCCAGAACAAGGGATGACATCAGGAAGAGGTGGAACGACCTACGGGGGAAGGTACGTTCCATTGCAGCAAGACACCAGATAGCTGTACAGAGGACTGACGGTGGACCCCGCCTCCTCCCCCACAACTAACAACATGGGAGGAGCAAGTCTTGGCAATACTGCATCCTGAGGCCCTGGCAGGAGTAGCAGGAGGACTGGACTCTGGCAAGTCAAATCTCTATTACTGTCACCCCCCCTACCTGTATGCCATCGCATACCCCCACCCCTACCCTCACCCCCATCACCCCACCACCTCACATACACCCCACCATCACAACCCACCCACCCCAATACCAAGCCCTGCATGCACCACCAATGCATGGACATCACTCACAGCCCTGCATGGACACCCATCACTAAAGCATGCACATTAGAGAGAATCACCTAGCCCACAAAATCACTACTCACACAAGGCAAATCTGACAGGGCAATCACAACCCATACAGGGCAACACACCCATGCACAAGATGTCACACGCAGAAACAATAACACTGCATTTATATCCCCACAGGTAACCCACACAACGTCACCGGAGAGGAGGTGCCAACAACATTCAGTCCCCCCCCAGAAGAGGCCCACAGTGATGATAGCAGCTCTAGATGTCTGGATCTGGACGACCAACCTGGCTCATCAGGGATCTCCGGACAGTCAGTTACCCAGGCACAGTCCCATACCACCACAGAGCCTCCCCCTCAGGAAACACAAGCATAGCACCCACCCAGCAGACCCATACCTCTGTCCCTAGGGACACATCAATCAGCAGTGTGTCCACCACTACAGGGACCCCAGGCAACCCCACAAACACAGGACAATCAGGGACCTGGGGTCAGTGGCAGTGGGCACACGGTTCAGGGGACGGAGGCAAAGGATAACAGGGAAGCTGGTAGGACTGATGTGCGACAGGGGAAGGACAGGCCCAGGGAACCAACTCTCCACGAGGCACTCACCAACATCCTGGGAGCATACCACCATTGCTAGGAGATGATGGGCCAGATACTAGACAAGTTGCAGGAGACCCAGCAGCTGCAGGAGGGACAGTACCTGGGGATCAGGGAGGATCTGAAGGACATCCACACCACCCTGGTCACCATTGCAGGGGTGTTGGCAGACATGGCCAACACTATGAGGGAGGCCGTGGCACACTACCGGGCCCCTGACACTAGCCACACCGATGAACCGCCCTCCACCTCCGCAGCTGCTAGTGGACTGGAGGCCCGCCACAGAAACAACAGGCCACCAGCACCCCTCCCCCTGCAGAAGGAGAACCACCTCGCAAACGGTCCCTGCAATCCAGGCAGAAGCCAGAGAACATTGCCAAGACCCCTGGCAGGAAATAAGACTCACCCCTGTGTCCCACTCTGTCACCCTGTCCACCTTGAACTGCCATTGCTCCACTTCTTATGCCCCCTTGGACAATGCACCTGTGATACAAATAGACTGGACTCTATCCTGGACATTCCTCCACCATCACCCCAGTCCATTGCACATCCCCTTCTACTTAATAGCACTTAAATAAACACCCTTTGAAAAATAAAAGTATGAAGTATGTCAAATGATTTAAGTATGTATTTGTTTAACAAGGTTTAAACACTGCAATACAACTGTACAGTAATGTATACATAGGAATGACCTGTAGTTGGCTGCAGTCAACACACCAGGTGCCAAAGTGGAGCACAGATATCTGGAAATAGAGATGCCAAAGGGTACAGTAAGTGGCCATAGAATTGGGAGAATCTGCCTGCCATGTACAATGTCAAATACAAAACTGTCAATGCAAAGTGAAGTTACAGTGTCTTACCTGTGTGTCACTGGAAGTACTGTCATATAATAGCTGTTCTCCTCATCCTCTTCCTCCTCATCTTCACTGTCCACAGGGTCCACTACTGCCACTTGCCCATCTCCAGCCTCATCCTCCTGCAGAAAAGGCACCTGGCGTCTCAAGGCAAGGTCATGCAACATGATGATCTGGCACACCTTCTTGGTTGAGTAGTACAGGGATCCACCTGTTAGATGGAGGCAACGAAACCTGGCCTCCAGGAGGACAAATGTCCTCTCTATTATTCTTCTTGTTCGCCCATGTGCCTCATTGTAACATCCTTTTGCCCATGTCCTGGGATTCCTCACAGGGGTCAGTAGCCATGAGAAGTTGGGGTAACCAGAGTCACCTGCAAATATCGAGGGATACCTGTAAGCCAAACACTAACCCTTATGGCCAACACCATACCCATACACCAACATTTACTGGGTGGGAACCATGGGCTCACCTATTAGCCACACCCGGTGCCTCTGGAGTTGAGCCATCACATATGGGATGCTGCTATTCCTCAGGATAGAGGCATCATGCACCCAAGGATACTTTGCATTGACATGGGAGATGTACTGATATACTGGTCCGCCAGGCACACTATCTGCACATTCATCGAGTGAAAGCTCTTTCAATTTCTGAACACCTGTTCATTTCTCCGGAGGCGGGACAAATGCAATATGTGTACTATCAATAGCCCCAATAATGTTGGAGATATGTCCCCTTGCATAGAAGTCAGCTTTCACTGTGGCCAAATCCTCCACCTGGGGGAAAACAATGTAGCTGCACATGTGTTTAATCAGGGCAGACAACACTCTGGTCAGCAATATTGAGAATATTGGCTGAGACATTCCGCTGCCAAGTCCACTGTCACTTGGAAGGAGCCAGTTGCCAAGAAATGGAGCACAGATAGGGCTTGCATAACAGGGGGGATCCCAGTGGGCAGGCGGATAGCAGATATCAGGTCTGGCTCCAATTGGGCACACAGCTCTTTGATTGTGGCCCTGTCCAGTCTATAGGTGAGGATAATGTGCCTGTCCTCCATTGTGGCCAAGTCCACCAGGGGTCTGTACATGGGGGGAGGTCTCCAACTCCTATTTGTCTGCAGCGGTTGTAATTTAGGGGGCAAAACGGTGAGCAGCTGGTCAGTATTCCACATTTCCAAACACTACACTGCATTGCATGTTGTGACTGTAACAGTATGTTGTTGGATAGGCCCAAATGGTGCCTAGGTGTACTGTGATGCAGTTAGGTGCCATGGCCTGCCCCCCACCCCCCTGAAATGGCATTCTCCTGTCCTGTGTGGATGGACATGTGGAAATGAGGTAATCCTGCTAATGTTGTGCGCCGTTGCGGGAGGCAGTCTAGTACCGCCGTGCAATTCCTCATTGGTTGTCATTGGGCCCTATGGGTTACAGTGGCCAATGGTGATGTTCGCCGGTGGTGACGGTACGCACCGCCGCGGACGTGACCGCCATTTTCTATCCGTTCACTCACTTGCTACCTGACCTTCAACAGGAGAGGACCTACACTGCAAGTGCTGCTATGACCTATGTCTGGAACCTACCATGGCTCTTGTCACTGGGGAAAGGGCCCCTGCCTTCACCGCTGCGGAGTTGGAGAGACTGGTGGATGGGGTCCTACCCCAGTACTGAATGCTGTACGGGCCTCCAGACCAACAGGTAAGTACACTGTGAGCATGATGCAAGGGACATGGATGCATGTATGCATGGAGTGCTGTGTGTGAAGGCCTCATGTAGGGGGTGGGTGGTGGATGGGCCTAGTGTGGGAGGGGGTTGGTGGAAGGGTTCTGGGCAGCGTCCTGCATGTATGGTGGGCAAAGTCTGTGCGTAAGGGGATGTGAGGGCTATGGTGGGTCATGAGTGTAACAGGCCGGACGGTATGACTATCTATGTTTATTTTTCTGCAGGTCAGCGCCCATCAGAAAAAGGTTATATGGTGTGCCATCGCCAAGGATGTGTGGACCCTGGGGGTCTATGGCAGGCGGAGCACCCACTCTCTCAAACGGTGGGAGGACCTGAGATGCTGGACAGCTGGGGATGGGCTCCCAATGAGGAAGGGGTGCCTGTTGAACCCTGACCCCCCCAATGGCTCGCATACTGGTGGTGGCTTATCCGGAGCTAGATGGGCGCTTGAGGGCATCACAGCAGCCACCAGGCGGGTGAGTACAGTTTCCCAATATACTACTTGCGCATGGTGGGTTGGTCTCCGGGGTGGTCTCGGGGTGGGGGATGAGGGCCTGTGGGTGCCAGGCAGGACATTGCAGGGTAGGTCCCATGTTAAGCAGGAGCTGATGAACACCACCTCCTACCAAGCTAGTAGGCATCCACTACTGGGCAGGGGTCTGTGGGTGTCAGGTATGCTGCTATTGGCATTAGGTATTCCTGTCCATGGGCTGGTAACTAGCATTGTGACTGGTAGTGCTTTGCCTAGTGGGAAGGGGTATTCCCTGTGTGTGTATGTGTACCCCAACGGTGGTGTTGTTGCTGCCATTGACCAAGTGTATCCTTTGTCTCTTCCCCCCCCCTTTTTGTTTTGTCACCCTGTCCTTATGTGCATTAGCATCATTTGGCGGGGGAGCAGAGGCACCGGTGACAGAGGGAGCTGCATCCCACAGGGCCCAGGAGGCTGAATCCACTGACGTTGAGGGCATCAGAGGGGAGCACCATGGCGGAGACAGGAGGGGACAGTTCGGACAGTGATACCTCCTCTGATGGAAGCTCCCTGGTGGTGGCGGACATCTCTGTGCCCACCCCAACTACAGGTACAGCTCCCACCCCGTACCAGCACCACCCTCCCAGCAGCCCCTCACCGTGTTTCCTGTGCCCGCTCACCCAGGAGGGTGGGCATCTCCTTCGACCCACGCACCTCTGGCCCTGCCCCAGTTATCCCTGCTGCCCTGAGTGAGGAGGCTATTGACCTCCTGCGATCCATCTCTGTTGGGCAGTCAACCATAGTGAATGCCATCCAGGGGCTAGCAGCCTATTTGCAACAAACAAATGCATTCCTGGAGGGCTTTCACTTTGGCATGGCGGCCCAACAGAGATCAATCCAGGCTCTGGCCTCTCCTCCCTGATGGCAGCCATTGTCCCTGTCTCTAGCCTCCCCCCTCCAACGTCCTCTACCCAGTCCCATTCCCCTCAACCCCAACCTATCCCAAGCACACATTCAGACCAGCATGCACCCAAGACAAAAGATAGGAGTGGCTCAGGCAAACACAAGCACCACACATCATCCCACAGGCACTCACACAAGCACCATCCAGATGCAGACATACCAACATCCACTGACTCCACTGTGTTCCCCTCCTCCTCCTCATCCACCACCCTCCCTGTAGCATCTCCACTCACACCTGCTTGCACTACATCCTCATCCACTACCCCTCCACCATCACGCCTATCACTACACACCCCTCACTGGCAGTCACCACCGCCACATCCATGCACACGTCCCCTGTGTCCTCTCCCACTGTGTCTGTGCCCCCTCCTACCAAAGTACACAAACGCAAGCACTCAGACACCCAACAGCCATTCACCTCACAACAGCATCCAGCCCCTACACCTGCCCCCCAACACAGCTGACACCTCCTGTAGGAAGTTGGCTCTGTATATACTACCTCAAAGTAAGAGATAGTGTGCACAGAGTCCAAGGGTTCCCCTTAGAGGTAAGATAGTGGCAAAATTAGATAATTCTAATGCTCTATTTTGTGGTAGTGTGGTCGAGCAATAGGCTTATCAGAGGATAGTGTTAACATAGAAAAATATATTTTCTTAATTTATTTTTAGAACCACAAGTTCAAGATTTGAAGTAAATACATAAAATGCAAGGTACTCCACACAGGTAAGTTAGGAACTTTGAATTAGAGCAATAACATATACAGTTTTAGTTAAAATGGCAATAATCCATTTTAAAAGTAGTGCAAAAACCAACAGTTCCTGGGGGAGGTAAGTATTGGTTAGATTGTGAGGTAAGTAAGACACTTACAAGTCTCAGTTCCTGGGCATAGGCAGCCCACCGTTGGGGGTTCAAGGCAACCCGAAAGTTACCACACCAGCAGCTCAGGGCTGGTCAGGTGCAAAGGGGTGCTCCTGTTCCAGTCTGCCAGCAGGTAAGTACCCGTGTCCTCGGGGGGCAGACCAGGGGTGTTTTGTAGAGCACTGGAGGGGACACAAGTAGGCACACAAAACACACCCTCAGTGGCACAGGGGCGGCCGGCTGCAGTGTGCAAAGGAGGTGTCGGGTTTTGTATAGGAAACAATGGAGGGACCCTGGGGTCACTCTAGCGGTGCAGGCAGGCACCGGGGGGCTTCTCGGGCCAGCCACCACCTGGGCTAGGCAGAGGGTCGCCTGGGGGTCACTCCTGCACTGAGGTTCGGTTCCTTCTGGTCCTGGGGGCTGTGGGTGCAGTGTTTGGTCCAGGCGTCAGATCTCTTGTTACAGGCAGTCACTGTCAGGGGAGCTTCTGGATTCTCTCTGCAGGCGTCGCTGTGGGGGTCGTCTCGGGCTACTCACGGGGTTGCAGTTGCCTGGGAGTCCTCCCTGTGGTGTTGGTTCTCTGGATCTCGAGCCGAGGGGCGTCATGTGCAGAGGGTGAAGTCTCACGCTTCCGGCGGGAAGAGTGAGGTCTTTGAAAGTTGCAGGAAAGTTGCAAGATTGTTGCTGTTTGTTGAGCAGAGCTGCTGCTCACAGGAGTTTCTTGGTCCTGGGGTTCAGGGCAGAACTCTGAGGCTTTAGAGGTCGCTGGTCCCTGTTGTATGCACTGTTGCAGTTTTTCGAGTCAGGAGACAGGCCGGTAGGGCTGGGGCCAAAGCAGTTGTCGTATTCCGTCATCTCTGCAGGCTTGTAGGTCAGCAGTCCTTCTTCTTAGTTCAGGTTGCAGGAATCTGATTTCCTGGGTTCTTGGGTGCCCCTAAATACTAAATTTAGGGATGTGTTTAGGTCTGGGAGGGCAGTAGCCAATGGCTACTGTCCTGGAGGGTGGCTACACCCTCTTTGTGCTTCCTCCCTGAGGGGAGGGGGGCACATCCCTAATCCTATTGGGGGAATCCTCCAAACCTAAGATGGAGGATTTCTAAAGGCAGGGGTCACCTCAGCTCAGGGCACCTTAGGGGCTGTCCTGACTGGTGTGTGACTCCTCGTTGTTTTTCTAATTATCTCCTCCAGCCTTGCAGGTAAAAGTGGGGGCAGTGGCCGGAGGGGCAGGCATCTCCACCAGCTAGGATTCCCTGTGGCGCTGTAACAAAGGGGGTGAGCCTTTGAGGCTCACCGCCAGGGGTTACAGTTCCTGCAGGGGGAGGTGAGAAGCACCTCCACCCAGTACAGGCTTTGGCCAGCAACTCGTCTGGTTGTGGCGGGCAGGCAGAAACTGGTCAGCCCCACACTAGAAGTTGGATTGGTATTCAGAGGGCATCTCTAAGATGCCCTCTTGGTGCATTTTACAATAAATTCCACACTGGTATCAGTGTGCATTTTGTTGTGCTGAGATGTTTGATACCAAACTTCCCAGATTTCAATGTAGCTATTATGGAACTGTGGAGTTCGTGTTTGACAAACTCCCAGACCATATACTCTTATGGCTAACCTGCACTTACAATGTCAAAGGTTTTGCTTAGACACTTTAGGGGCATAGTGCTCATGCACATATGCCCTCACCTGTGGTATAGTGCACCCTGCCTTAGGGTTGTAAGGCCTGCTAGAGGGCTGGCTTACCTATGCCACAGGAAGTGTGAGGTTGGCATGGCACTCTGAGGGGAGTGCCATGTCGACTTAGTCATTTTCTCCCCACCAGCACACACAAGCTGTGAGGCAGTGTGCATGTGCTGAGTGAGGGGTCCCCAGGGTGGCGTAAGACATGCTGCAGCCCTTAGAGACCTTCCCTGGCATCAGGGCCCTTGGTACTAGGGTACCATTTACAAGGGACTTATCTGAGTGCCAGGGCTGTGCCAATTGTAGAAGCAAAGGTACAGTTTAGGGAAAGAATACTGGTGCTGGGGCCTGGTTAGCAGGGTCCCAGCACAAATTCAATCATAAATTGGCATCAGCAAAAGGCAAAAAGTCAGGGGGTAACCATGCCAAGGAGGCATTTCCTTACACCTCCTACAACCACTCCCTCTTCCTCCACTCCCAAACCTTCACACTTTTCCCGCCCCAGTGTCCCCAAGAAGCTTTTCCTCTCCGCCGTTGACCTTTTCCCTCCCCTAGCCCCCGCCCTTCACGTTGGCCAGGGTGGCCAGAACCCAGGGGAGCACCTCAGCCACCCAGTCCACAGCCACAGTAGTGTCAGCAGCTACTGCACGTGGGAGAGGCTCCAGGGATCCAGCCATCAGCACTGACAGTGTGCCTGCACCAGCTGCCAAGGGGAAGGGGAAGGAGGCACCACCAGCTGCCAAGGGGAAGGGCAAGGAGGCACCACCAGTTGCGAAAGGGAAGGGCAAGGGGCCTGCACGTGGAGGCAGGAAGGACAGGAGGCCTGGTGCTGGGACTGATTCTGGGCCCCCACCACCAACTATGGCGGTTCAGCTGTCCGAGGCTGCAGGGGAAGGGCTGGAGCCTCCCCCCACCACTGGCATCCCCTCCCCCCACCAATGCCTGCACCGCCACCAGCACCACTGCCAGAGGCAGCAGCCCCAGTGGGCAGCAGTCCGAGGCTGCAGGGGAAGGGCTGGAACCTTGCCCCACCACTGGCATCCCCAAAACCAGCACCGCCACTGCCACTACTGAGCAGCTGTCACCGCCTGTGGGCAGTGTGTAGTTTTGCCTCCATGGGCTGTAGTGCGTCCTGGACCCTGCAAATCCTGTAGGTGTGACACCAAGGTGAGAGACTGTGACCTTGCACTCCCCAAGTGCTGCATCACAGGGCACAAGGCCCCCTCCTGAACCAGTGGAAGAAGCCGTCCACTCACCCCATCCTTGCCAGGATGAAGCACATTGGGCACAAGGCCACCTCCAGAACCAGGGGAAAAAGCCATCCACTCACCGCATCCTTGCCAGGATGAAGCACACTGGGCACAAGGCCCCCTCCAGAACCAGCGGGCAAACCACCCACGTGTTAGACCGTGGCTTTGCACTCCCCAGGACCAGGCAGTGGGCAAACCACCCACTTGAGAGACTGTGACTTTGCACTTCCTAGGACCAAGCAGTGGGCAAACTACCCACTTGAGAGACTGTGGCTTTGCACTCCCCAGGACAGAGTGATGGGAATGTTGTCCTCCCCAGGACCAGTGGTGTTGTACCATCTTCCGGCTGAGGTGCCCCCCTCCCCCTGAGGTGCCTGTGTATTTTCGACCTGATGCCCCTGCAGTGTTCTCTTCATGTTGTTGCAGGAGTGAGATGGGGCCTTGGCCTATGTGATGTGGCCCTGTGGCCCACGGACATTGAGGACTGGGCAGTGTCCCTCCATTTGTATCCATGTATATACTGTTTTGATTTTGAAGCACAAATTTCTACTATTTTATCTTTTTACATTCACTTTAATCAATTCCTTTTGTCCTTTCATTATTCCTGAGGGGTATGGGGTAGATATGTGATGTTATTGCATCCGTTTGTGTGTATGGTGTTGGGGGTGTTGCGTTTATGTGCCACTCTCTTTTTCCTCCCCCCTCCCTTGTGTGCTAGGCAGCAGTACTCACAGTGGTCGTCTTCGCCGGCGTTGCTCTTCATAATGCACGAAGAGGTATACAAGCATGGGGAAGATGTGCAACTCGGGCTCCATGGCGTCGTGGTTCTTCCTTGAGTCTCCAGAGGCGAGTCCTTTGCCTTCTGTGTGCTGTTTCCACCGTGCTTTTGATGTCATTAGTACCGCTCCGGAAAAGGTGGCAGATAGGCCTGTTGTCATACTGTGGGCGGTACATTGTCTTCTGTCTGGCTGCTGGCAGTTACTGCCGCGGTGCTTGTTGCTACCACCGTGGCGGTCGGTGTGTTAAAGTGGCTGTCTGTGTGGGCGGTTTCCGCTGTGGTCATAATTCCATTTTGTTTTACCGCTGGCCTGTTGGCCGTATTACCGCTGCTTTATCACCGATCGCCAGGGTTGTAATGAGGGCCTAAACCTTTTATAGATTCACATGCGTGAATCATGTCTAGTCATCAAACTTGGGAGTGCTTTCACTAGCAGGGAGAGGGTAATGACACCCTGAACAGGCCCTCGCCTGATAGGTCCTCGCCTGAGCGTCAGCCAATTAGGCGAGAGCACAGTGACCATCACTCTGCCTAGGGGCAGCCATGCCTTATGTTGTAAAAGCATTTAAATTATTCATTTGGTGCTGCAGCTCCTGGCTATCAAGGACTAAAAATGATTTGAAGTGGGGGAGGAAGGAGGGAGGTTCTTCCTAAGATCACAAACCTCTTATTTGCTGCAAATCTGGAAATTGTCTTCAAGCATCGCTGCCGGGTTATCAGAGTCATTATGTGGGACGCTCCCTTGGTCTCAGCCTGCTCATGCGGGACATCTTGAGTGACACTTGATCACGAGCAAAATCAAGCAGTGAAATCTGTGAAATGAAATGAATGTAAAGAGGGGACATTTTTGGAGCAGAGACTTTCATGGAGTTGCATTAAAAGAGCTGCCCCGCCCAGAGCTGCTGGGTTATAAAATGTCCCGAGGGGAGAGGCTGTGCCGTAAGATCCAGAGCTGCTGAGTCTGGAGCTGGGGAACCAGGCTCGACACTCTGCGTCGGTTTCAACATCCTGTGATTCTGGGCCAATCAATCAATCGCCCAGTGCCTACTAAAAATGGAACGTGTCATTGAGTAACGTAACTGGTGCTCGTGTAAAGCACTCCTATTCCTTCGGGTCGAGTTTGCGCTACATAATATTGCAAAAAAAAAAAAAGTACTCATTTCAATTGTCAGAATTTACTGTCACGGGACAGTTGTCATTTCACAATAAGTAGGGTAACTTTTCTTTTAATTAAAAAAGTATGGGCACAATGTGCCCTTCAGATCACCTCACCCCCCGGATGTTTTTTCTCCCAGGCGTAAGGGCGGTAATTAAGACTTGCTGGTCCACAAAGTTTTTTTTTTTTTTTTTTTTTGCTGTCTGTGGTTCCTGGTGGACAGGACCATTTTCAGTTTGTGGTGCTCCCCTTTGGCCTCACCGGTGCTACTTGGATGTAGTGATGACGGAGGTGGCAGCACACCTTCACAGGTCAGGGGTTTCAATCTTTCCTTACCTCGATGACTGGCTGTTTGAAGGTGGGCTCACCCTAGGAGGTCGTCAACCACCTCCAAACTATGGGGAACCTAGTGTCATCTTTGGGGTTCACTGTCAACTTGCAGGAGCTACACCTGACTCTTTATCAGATGCTCCCCTTCTTTGTAGCCATTCTGGACATGTTCCGGCTTTGTGACTTTCCCCACAGAAAGGAGAGCCTCGAACATTCAGGCTATGATCTCGATCTTTTAGCCTCTGTCCTGGATTTAAGTGAGGTCTACTCTAAGGCTGCATGGATTGATGCCCTTCTGCATCTTGCTGCTAGGTGGCATATCCTGGCTCTGCAGTAGGATCTGAAGTTTCAGTAGGTTCAACATCAAGGGGATTCCTCCTACCATGTCCAGATATCAGAGAAGACTGCAAAAGATCTGCAGTGGTGGCTACTGGACCACAGTTGGGTCAGCAGCAGCACCTTTGACTACCCCACCCAGAGCTGACAGTGGTGACTGATGCATCACTCCTGGGTTGTGGTGGCCCACTGGGAGAGGCTAAAATCAGAGGCCTCTGGCCGAGACCTCCTAGAGCTGTGGGCTATCCTCTTGGGGGTGGGGGTACGGGCTGGTACAGATGCTGATGGACAACACCACTGCCATGTGGTATTGTAATAGACCATCAAGGAATTTTTCTCGTGGTGAACCATCTGGCAGCATCCTTGCATGCCTGGGTGGATGAGCTCATTAGCTGATGCCTTGTTAATGAAGAGTGGTAGTTGCACGTGTACTTGGCACAAGGTTCTTCTGCAAATGGAGAGAATCTTGACTCAATCTGTTTGCCACTGCCGAGAACATGCAATGTCAGAATTTCTGTGCATTGGAGTTCCCATAGCATCTCTCCATAGGAGATTAATTCCACTGAGGGTGGTCCTCTGGACTTCTGTGTGCCTTCCTGCCTGTACCTTTTCTGCGCCGAGTTCGGAAGAAAATAAGGATCGACTGGGCCCATGTCATCCTAGTGGTACCAGATTGGGCACGGAGAGCGTGGTATCCAAAGCTCCTGGGCATAAGCATCTGTCCTACAGTCAGGCTGCTCCTCTGGAGTATTTGCTGTCGTAGCAATGGGGGAGGGTTCTGCATCCGAGCCTTCTCAATCTCTACCTTCATGGTTGGAGATTGAGCAGCGACAAATGAACACCTTCGACCTTCCTTCAGAGGTGGATGATGTCATCTTAGCAGCCAGGCGTTGCTTGACAAAAACTATATATGTCTGCCAATGGGACACATTTGTGGCTTGGTGCGAAACACGGCAGATTGATCCCCTCCAGGCAAACTTATCTGACATTTTGTTTGTTTTGTCTTCTTACCTGGCAATGCTTTGTCTCGGGCACAGTTAAAGTGCACCTTTCTGCCTTTTTTTTTAAGGTTGCCCTTCCAGCCCTTATTCCAATCATCTTTTGTGATGCGTTTTTTTAAAGATTTGCAACATCTGATAGAAACAACTAGCCGCAGATTCCTTATCTTAGAAATCTCCCCCAGGCGTTGGACTGGGTCCGGAAACTTTTCTTCAGCAGTACCTCTGAGCGCCAGTAGAGGGTGTTGCGCGACTCCGTAGTGATGTCGTCCTCGGATATGACGTTGATGGAGTCCACATAGTCTCTCACCGGATGCACTGATGTCAGTTTCTTCTTTTCCGCGAAGCTTCGCGGGTCCGGAGAAGCAGTTCCTCTGGCTATTTTAAGCCTTATGTTTTTCAAACAGTATTTTTTGTACTTGGAACAGTGTATATGCCTACTGGCTTTAAGCCCTGTGGGTCATGTGCTCGAAAGTTGTCGGTCACAGACCCTGTAGGAGGCTGGCCTGGCTTGTAGTGGGTACCAAGGGGTACCTACACTCTGTACCAGGTCTAGTTATCCCTTATTAGTGTAGAAGAGGTGTTTCTAGCAGCTTAGGCTGATAGAAGGTAGCTATAGCAGAGCAGCTTAGGCTGAACTAGGAGACATGCAAAGCTCCTACTATACCACTGGTGTCATATGCACAATATCATAAGAAAACACAATACACAGATATACTAAAAATAAAGGTACTTTATTTTTCTGACAATATGCCAAAAGTATCTCAGTGAGTACCCTCAGTATGAGGATGACAAATATACACAAGATATATGTACACAATACCAAAAATATGCAGTAATAGCAAAAGGAAGTAATGCAAGCAGTGTAAAGTTACAATAGATTGCAATAGGAGCACATAGGTATAGGGCAACACAAACCATATACTCCAAAAGTGGAATGCGAACCACGAATGGACCCCAAGCCTATTTGAGCTTGTAGAGGGTCACTGGGACTGTAAGAAAACAGTGAGGGTTAGAAAAATAGCCCTCCCCAAGACCCTGTAAGGTAGGTGTAAAGTGCACCTACAACCCCCAGAGAGCACAGAAGTCGTGATAAGGGGATTCTGCAGGAAGAACAAACACCAGCAATGCAACAACAGTGGATTTCCAGACCCGAGTACCTGTAAGACAAGGGGACCAAGTCCAAGAGTCACAACAGTGTCGAGAGTGTGCAGGAGCCCAGGAAATGCCAGCTGAGGGTCCAAGGAAGCTGCCACCGGATGGAAGAAGCTTGGTGTTTTGCAAGAACGAAGAAGACTAGGAACTTCCCCTTTGGAGGATGGATGTCCCACATCGTGAAGAAGCTTGCAGAGGTGTTCACACGCAGAAAGACCGCAAACAAGCCTTGCTAGCTGCAAGGGTCGCGGTTAGGGTTTTTGGATGCTGCTGTGGCCCAGGAGGGACCAGGATGTCGCCACTTGGATGAGGAGACAGAGGGGATGCCCAGCAAGTCAGGGAGCCCTAACAGAAGCAGGCAGCACCCGCAGAAGTACCGGAACAGGCACTTAGAAGAGGAGTGAACCGGAGTCCACCCGAAGTCAGAAAAGGGAGTCCCACGACGCCGGAGGACAACTCAGAAGGTTGTGCACTGCAGGTTAGAGTGTCGGGGACCCAGGCTTGGCTGTGCACAAAGGAAATCCTGGAAGAGTGCACAGGAGCCGGAGCAGCTGCAAATCACGCGGTACCCAGCAATGCAGTCTAGTGCGGGGAGGCAAGGACTTACCTCCACCAAACTTGGACTGAAGAGTCACTGGACTGTGGGAGTCACTTGGACAGAGTTGCTGAGTTCCAGGGACCACGCCCGTCGTGCTGAGAGGGGACCCAGAGGACCGGTGATGCAGTCTTTTGTTGCCTGCGACCCACAGGAGATTTCTTCAGAGCTTCTGGTGCAGAAAGGAGGCAGGCTACCCCCAGAGCATGCACCACCAGGAAACAGGCGAGAAAGCCGGCAGGATGAAGCGATACAAGGTTGCAGTAGTCGTCTTTGCTACTTTGTTGCGGTTTTGCAGGCGTCCTGAGCAGTCAGCGGTCGATCCTTTGGCAGAAGGTGAAGAGGGAGATGCAGAGGAACTCTGGTGAGCTCTTGCATTCGGTATCTGAAGAACTCCCCAAAGCAGAGACCCTAAATAGCCAGAAAAGGAGGCCTGGCTACCTAGGAAGGAGGATAGGCTAGTAAGAAGGGTAAGAGCCTATCAGAAGGAGTCTCTGATGTCACCTGATGGCACTGGCCACTCAGAGCAGTCCAGTGTGCCAGCAACACCTCTGTTTCCAAGATGGAAGATGTCTGGGGCACACTGGAGGAGCTCTGGGCACCTCCCCTGGGAGGTGCAGGTCAGGGGAGTGGTCACTCCCCTTTCCTTTGTCCAGAGTGGCGCCAGAGCAGGGCTGGGGGATCCCTAAACCGGTGTAGACTGGCTTATGCAGAGATGGGCAGCATCTGTGCCCATCAAAGCATTTCCAGAGGCTGGGGGAGGCTACTCCTCCCCAGCCATCACACCTATTTCCAAAGGGAGAGGGTGTCACACCCTCTCTCAGAGGAAATCATTTGTTCTGCCTTCCTGGGCCAGGGCTGCCTGGACCCCAGGAGGGCAGAAACCTGTCTGAGGGGTTGGCGGCAGCAGCAGCTGCAGTGGAGACCCCGGAAAGGCAGTTTGGCAGTACCCGGGTTCTGTGCTAGAGACCCGGGGGATCATGGAATTGTCCCCCCAGTGCCAGAATGGCATTGGTGTGACAATTCCATGATCTTAGACATATTACATGGCCATGTTCGGAGTTACCATTGTGACGCTATACATAGGTAGTGACCTATGTATAGTGCATGTGTGTAATGGTGTCCCGCACTCACAAAGTCCGGGGAATTTGCCCTGAACAATGTGGGGGCACCTTGGTTAGTGCCAGGGTGCCCACACACTAAGTAACTTTGCACCCAACCTTCACCAGGTGAAGGTTAGACATATAGGTGACTTATAAGTTACTTAAGTGCAGTGGTAAATGGCTGTGAAATAACGTGGACGTTATTTCACTCAGGCTGCACTGGTAGGCCTGTGTAAGAATTGTCAGATCTCCCTATGGGTGGCAAAAGAAATGCTGCAGCCCATAGGGATCTCCTGGAACCCCAATACCCTGGGTACCTCAGTACCATATTCTAGGGAATTATAAGGGTGTTCCAGTATGCCAATGTGAATTGGTGAAGTTGGTCACTAGCCTTTTGGAAAGCAGAGAGAGCATAACCACTGAGGTTCTGGTTAGCAGAGCCTTAGTGAGACAGTTAGTCATCACACAGGGAACGCATACAGGGCACACTTACGAGCACTGGGGCCCTGCCTGGCAGGGTCCCAGTGACACATAGACTAAAACAACATATATACAGTGAAATATGGGGGTAACATGCCAGGCAAAATGGTACTTTCCTACACAACCCCCCCCAAAACGAAGGACAATAAGACTAGCCATGACCTGATGAGTCTTCATTGTCTAAGTGGAAATATCTGGAGAGTCCATGTGCATTGGAGTGGGTACTCCCAGGTCTATGTTCCACTGTATAGTCCATTCCCTGTAGAGATATGGACCACCTCAACAATTTAGGGTTTTCACCTTTCATTTGTTTTAGCCAAAGTAGAGGTTTGTGGTCTGTCTGAACAATGAAGTGAGTGCCAAACAGGTATGGCCTCAACTTCGTCAGTGCCCAGACCACAGCAAAGGCCTCCCTCTCTATGGCAGACCAACGCTTTTCTCTAGGGGTCAACCTCCTGCTGATAAAAGCAACAGGTTGATCCTGGCCCTCAGAATTGAGTTGTGATAAGACTGCCCCTACCCCTAATTCAGATGCATCAGTTTGAACAATGAATTTCTTGGAGTAACATGGGCTTTTTAGGACAGGTGCAGTGCACATGGCCTGTTGGAGCTCCTCAAAAGCTTTCTGACAGCTAGCTGTCCACAATATCTTTTTAGGAATCTTCTTGCTAGTGAGATCCTTAAGGGGGGCTGCAATGGAGCCATTGTTTTTAATGAATCTCCTGTAATACCCAGTGAGGCCTAGGAAGGCTCTCACCTGGGTCTGAGTTGTAGGGGGAACCCAATCCATGATTGTCTGGATTTTCCCCTGAAGTGGTGCAATCTGTTCTCCACCTACCAGGTGTCCCAGATAAACCACTTTCCCCTGCCCTATCTGGCACTTTGAAGCCTTGATAGTGAGGCCTGCCTTTTGCAGGGCCTCCAAAACTTTCCACAGGTGGACCAGGTGATCATCCCAGGTGGAGCTAAAGACAGCTATATCGTCCAGATATGCTGCACTAAAAGCCTCCAACCCTTGCAGGACTGTATTCACCAACCTCTGAAAAGTGGCAGGTACATTTTTCAAACCAAAGGGCATTACTGTGATTTGTTAGTGCCCTCCAATAGTCGAAAATGCAGTTTTTGCTTTAGCATCCTGTGATAATTTGATCTGCCAATACCCTGCAGTCAAATCAAAGATGCTTAGATACTTGGCAGATGCCAGTGTATCTATGAGCTCATCTGCCCTGGGTATAGGGTGAGCATCAGTTTTTGTTACCTGGTTGAGACCTCTGTAATCTACACAAAACCTCATCTCCCTTTTTCCATCTTTTGAGTGAGGCTTTGGTATAAGCACCACAGGAGAGGCCCATGGGCTTTCAGAATGTTCAACCACTCCTAAGTCAAGCATTTTCTGAACTTCTTGCATTATGCAGTCCCTGACATGGTCAGACTGCCTATAGATTTTACTCTTGACAGGCATGCTGTCTCCGGTATCAATTGTGTGTTCACACCAAGATGTGGTGCCTGGCACAGTTGAAAAGAGTTCAGAAAACTGACCTAGGAGATTTATGCAGTTGTCTTTCTGCTCAGCAATAAGACAGTCAGCCAAAACTACACCTTCCACTAGAGCATCCTCTTATGTGGAAGAGAAGAGATCAGGGAGAGGGTCACTCTCTTCTTCCTGTCCCTCACCTGTTCCCATGAGCAGGGTGAGATCAGCCCTGTCATAGTAGGGTTTTAGGCGATTGACATGAATCACCCTAAGGGGACTCCTGGCAGTGCCTAGGTCAACCAAGTAGGTGACCTTGCCCTTCTTTTCAACAATGAGATGGGGTCCACTCCATTTGTCTTGGAGTGCTCTTGGGGCCACAGGCTCCAATACCCATACCTTCTGTCCTGGTTGGTACTGAATCAGAACAGCCTTCTGGTCATGCCATTGCTTTTGGAGCTCTTGGCTGGCCTGAAGGTTTTTACTGGCCTTTTTCATGTACTCCGCCATTCTGGATCTTAGGCCAAGTACATAGTCCACTATATCTTGCTTAGGAGCTTTAAAAGGTTGTTCCCAACCCTCCTTCACAAGTGTTAGAGGACCTCTTACAGGGTGCCCAAATAGGAGTTCAAAGGGGCTGAAGCCCACTCCTTTCTGGGGTACCTCCCTGTAAGCAAAAAGGAGGCAAGGTAACAGGACATCCAATCTCCTCCTGAGTTTTTCAGGGAGTCCCATTATCATACCTTTGAGAGTTTTATTAAACCTCTCTACCAGTCCATTTGTTTGTGGTTGATAAGGTGTGGTGAATTTGTATGTTACACCACATTCCTTCCACATAGCCTTCAAGTATACAGACATAAAGTTGCTACCCCTGTCTGATACAACCTCTTTTGGGAAACCCACCCTGGAAAAGATTCCCAGGAGTGCTTTTGCCACTGCAGGTGCTGTAGTGGTCCTTAGAGGAATAGCTTCAGGATATCTTGTGGCATGGTCCACTACCACCAAGATAAACCTATTGCCTGAAGCAGTAGGAGGGTCAAGGGGGCCAACTATGTCAACCCCTATCCTTTCAAAGGGAACCCCAACCACAGGTAGTGGAATAAGGGGAGCCTTTGGAGTGCCACCAGTCTTGCCACTGGCTTGGCAGGTCACGCAAGACTTACAAAAATCTTTTGTGTCCTCTGACATCCTAGGCCAGTGAAACAGGGGGACAAGCCTTTCCCATGTTTTAATCTGACCCAAATGTCCAGCCAAAGGAATGTCATGTGCTAGAGTTAGGAGGAACTCTCTGTACTGCAGGGGAATGACCAATCTCCTGGCTGCTCCAGGTTTTGGGTCCCTTGCCTCTGTGTACAAGAGGTTGTCCTCCCAGTAAACTCTATGTGAGTCACTGGCATCCCCATTTTGCTGCTTGACAGCTTGCTGTCTGAGACCCTCTAATGTGGGACAGGATTGCTGTGCCACACTCAGCTCTTCCCTGGCAGGCCCCCCTCCACCCAAAAGCTCAGCAGTGTCTGCTGCCAGCTCCTCTGGTAAAGGTTCTGCAGAGGGAGGAAATTCTTCTTCTTCAGAAGTTGAATCATCTGTAGAGGGAGGGATAGTGGTTAGGGATTTACCCTTGCTACCCCTAACTTTAGGGAGCACTTGGTCCATTGTTCTGGGATCCAAGTCACCCTGTCCTTTTTGCTTTTTGGCCTGAGCCCTGGTTAAAGCAAAAATATGCCCAGGAATGCCCAGCATTGCTGCATGAGCCTCCAACTCCACTTCTGCCCAAGCTGATGTCTCTAAATAATTTCCTAGTAGACAGTCTACAGGTAAATCTGAAGCAACCACAACTTTCTTTGGACCAGTAACCCCCCCACAGTTGAGATTCACAACAGCCATGGGGTGGCTAAGAGTATTGTTATGAGCGTATGTCACTTGGTACTGGTGACCAAGTAGGTGTTGTTCAGGGTGTACCAGTTTCTCTATCACCATGGTAACACTGGCACCTGTGTCCCTGTAGGCCTGAACCTCAACACCATTGATTAGGGGAAGTTGCTTGTACTTATCCATATTAAGGGGACAAGCAACCAAGGTGGCCAAATCAATGGGACCTTCAAAGACTAGCGCAGCCTCTGTGGTCTCCCTAACAAGACCAACCCAAACTAAATTACCAAAAGTGAGCCCAGCTACTCCCTTGGATTGGCTATTAGTAGGTTTGCTCCCACCACCACTGCTATTACTAGGGGCACTAGAGGTTGCAGTAGGGGTTGTGGTAGTGGGAGGTTTGGTGTTTTTCTTTGGACAACTGGCATCAGTTGTCCAATGGCCTTTTACTTTACATAAATAACACCAACGCTTTTTTACTTGATTAGAAGAGGATTTGGACCCACCACCCCCCCCAGAGTGTTTTTGTGGGCCTGATGAAGACTCATTTTTAGATTTGTCCCCACCCTTGTCAGAAGACTTACCATCCTTCTTCTTGCCATCCTTGTCACCCCCTGTATGAACTTTTCTATTCACTCTTGTTCTGACCCATTTGTCTGCCTTCTTTCCCAATTCTTGGGGAGAGGTCAGATCTGAGTCCACTAGATATTGGTGTAACAAGTCAGACACACAGTTATTCAGAATATGCTCTCTCAGAATAAGATTATACAGGCTTTCATAGTCAGAACTTTATTGCCATGTAACCACCCCTCCAAGGCCTTCACTGAACAGTCAACAAAGTCTATCCAGTCTTGTGAGGACTCTTTTCTGGTGTCTCTGAACTTAATCCTGTATTGTTCAGTGGTTAAGCCAAATCCATCCAAGAGTGCATCCTTCAAAACTACACAATTATTGGCATCACTTTCTCTCACAGTAAGGAGCCTATCCCTACCCTTTCCATTGAAAGATAGCCATAGGATAGCAGCCCACTGCCTTTGAGGGACCCCCTGTACTATACAGGCCCTCTCAAGTGCAGCAAACCACTTGTTAATGTCATCCCCCTCCTTCTAAGGGGGAACTATCTTGTGCAGATTCCTGGAATCATGCTCTCTCACAGGATTGCTATCAGGAATACTGCTGCTGCCACCATGGGGTCCAAACCCCAACCTCTGTCTCTCCTTCTCCAGGTCTAGGGATTCCCTGTCTAGAGCCAGCTGTTGCTGTTTAAGCTTCAGTCTGGTCTCTTCCACTCTCAACTTTTTGAGTTCCCTTTCTAACATGTTGTCTTCAGGGTGGGTGGGTTGGGAATGCTTGGATACTGAGGATATGTTGGAATTAACAGAGGGAGACCTGTGCCTAACAGCTTGCACTCTAACAACCTGGCCTTCAGGAACAAAAACAACCCTACTATGATGGGAGCTTCTATTACTACCAGCATTGCTATGTGGTCTGCTAAGGGGCAGATTAGGAAGAGAACCCTGTACACCTCCCTCAAGGGGCTCCCCTGAGTCAGAGTGTGAGCTGTCTACTAACTTCTCAGATGAAGTGCCAGCTAGGGACTTATCATTCTCAATGAGCATGTTAAACAGAAATTCTCTAGAAGGGTTCTTTCCTACCACTAAACCTCTATCAATGCAGAGACTCCTTAGGCTCTTAAAGTTAAGATTGTCATATGTTGTATTGACCATTTTAAGAGAAGTTCCTACACCAGACATGATAGAAGAAGGTTTAGGGACAGTGAGAAGAGAGAAAAAGTTTCAGGACTTTTTAAAGAACAGGAAAAAAACTTTTTCAAACTTTTTGAAAGTTTAGGAGTACTTTTCATCACTTAGCAGAAAGTGTAAGAGAAGAAAAGCAAAACATTTTGGTTAGGTGTACACACACTAAACTTGTTTTGCATATTATTCTCTTATGAAAAGTACAAAATGACAAAGTGGTAAGTAGTTGCAAGTACCTATCCCACCGCTGCACAACCAATGTAGGAGGCTGGCCTGGCTTGTAGTGGGTACCAAGGGGTACTTACACTCTGTACCAGGTCCAGTTATCCCTTATTAGTGTAGAAGAGGTGTTTCTAGCAGCTTAGGTTGATAGAAGGTAGCTATAGCAGAGCAGCTTAGGCTGAACTAGGAGACATGCAAAGCTCCTACAATACCACTGGTGTCATATGCACAATATCATAAGAAAACACAATACACAGATATACTAAAAATAAAGGTACTTTATTTTTCTGACAAAATGCCAAAAGTATCTCAGTGAGTACCCTCAGTATGAGGATGACAAATATACACAAGATATATGTACACAATACCAAAAATATGCAGTAATAGCAAAAGGAAGTAATGCAAGCAGTGTAAAGTTACAATAGATTGCAATAGGAGCACATAGGTTTAGGGGCAACACAAACCATATACTCCAAAAGTGGAATGCGAACCACGAATGGACCCCAAACCTATGTGAGCTTGTAGAGGGTCACTGGGACTGTAAGAAAACAGTGAGGGTTAGAAAAATAGCCCACCCTAAGACCATGTAAGGTAGGTGTAAAGTGCACCTACAACCCCCAGAGAGCACAGAAGTCGTGATAGGGGGATTCTGCAAGGAAAACCAACACCAGAAATGCAACAACAGTGGATTTCCAGACCTGAGTACCTGTACGACAAGGAGACCAAGTCCAAGAGTCGTGACAGTGTCGAGAGTGGGCAGGAGCCCAGGAAATGCCAGCTGAGGGTGCAAGGAAGCTGCCACCGGATGGAAGAAGCTTGGTGTTTTGCAAGAACGAAGAAGACTAGGAACTTCCCCTTTGGAGGATGGATGTCCCACGTCGTGAAGAAGCTTGCAGAGGTGTTCCCACGCAGAAAGACTGCAAACTAGCCTTGCTAGCTGCAAGGGTCGTGGTTAGGATTTTTGGATGCTGCTGTGGCCCAGGAGGGACCAGGATGTCGCACTTGGATGAGGAGACAGAGGGGGTGCCCAGCAAGTCAGGGAGCCCTCACAGAAGCAGGCAGCACCCGCAGAAGTACTGGAGCAGGCACTTAGAAGAGGAGTGAACCGGAGTCCACCCGAAGTTAGAAAAGGGTGTCCCACGACGCCGGAGGACAACTCAGAAGGTTGTGCACTGCAGGTTAGAGTGTCGGGGACCCAGGCTTGGCTGTGCACGAAGGAAATCCTGGAAGAGTGCACAGGAGCCGGAGCAGCTGCAAATCACGCGGTACCCAGCAATGCAGTCTAGCTTGGGGAGGCAAGGACTTACTTCCACCAAACTTGGACTGAAGAGTCACTGGACTGTGGGTGAGTTCCAGGGACCACGCTCGTCATGCTGAGAGGGGACCCAGAGGGCCGGTGATGCAGTCTTTTGTTGCCTGCGGTTGCAGGGGGAAGATTCAGTCGACCCATGGGAGATTTCTTCAGAGCTCCTGGTGCAGAAAGGAGGCAGGCTACCCCCAGAGCATGCACCACCAGGAAACAGGCGAGAAAGCCGGCAGGATGAAGCGATACAAGGTTGCAGTAGTCGTCTTTGCTACTTTGTTGCGGTTTTGCAGGCGTCCTGAGCAGTCAGTGGTCGATCCTTTGGCAGAAGGTGAAGAGGGAGATGCAGAGGAACTCTGGTGAGCTCTTGCATTCGGTATCTGAAGAACTCCCCAAAGCAGAGACCCTAAATAGCCAGAAAAGGAGGCCTGGCTACCTAGGAAGGAGGATAGGCTAGTAAGAAAGGTAAGAGCCTATCAGAAGGAGTCCCTGACGTCACCTGATGGCACTGGCCACTCAGAGCAGTCCAGTGTGCCAGCAACACTCTGTTTCCAATATGGCAGAGGTCTGCGGCACACTGGAGGAGCTCTGGGCACCTCCCCTGGGAGGTGCAGGTCAGGGGAGTGGTCACTCCCCTTTCCTTTGTCCAGTTTCGCGCCAGAGCAGGGCTGGGGGATCCCTAAACCGGTGTAGACTGGCTTATGCAGAGATGGGAAGCATCTGTGCCCATCAAAGCATTTCCAGAGGCTGGGGGAGGCTACTCCTCCCCAGCCATCACACTTATTTCCAAAGGGAGAGGGTGTCACACCCTCCCTCAGAGGAAATCCTTTGTTCTGCCTTCCTGGGCCAGGGCTGCCTGGACCCCAGGAGGGCAGAAACCTGTCTGAGGGGTTGGCGGCAGCAGCAGCTGCAGTGGAGACCCCAGAAAGGCAGTTTGGCAGTACCCGGGTTCTGTGCTAGAGACCCGGGGGATCATGGAATTGTCCCCTCAATGCCAGAATGGCATTGGGGTGACAATTCCATGATCTTAGACATGTTACATGGCCATTTTCGGAGTTACCATTGTGACCTATGTATAGTGCATGCGTGTAATGGTGTCCCCGCACTCACAAAGTCCGGGGAATTTGCCCTGAACAATGTGGGGGCACCTTGGCTAGTGCCAGGGTGCCCACACACTAAGTACCTTTGCACCCAACCTTCACCAGGTGAAGGTTAGACATATAGGTGACTTATAAGTTACTTAAGTGCAGTGGTAAATGGCTGTGAAATAACGTGGACGTTATTTCACTCAGGCTGCACTGGTAGGCCTGTGTAAGAATTGTCAGATCTTCCTATGGGTGGCAAAAGAAATGCTGCAGCCCATAGGGATCTCCTGGAACCCCAATACCCTGTGTACCTCAGTACCATATACTAGGGAATTATAAGGGTGTTCCAGTATGCCAATGTGAATTGGTGAAATTGGTCACTAGCCTGTTAGTGACAATTTGGAAAGCAGAGAGAGCATAACCACTGAGGTTCTGGTTAGCAGAGCCTCAGTGAGACAGTTAGTCATCACACAGGGAACACATACAGGGCACGCTTATGAGCACTGGGGCACTGCCTGGCAGGGTCCCAGTGACACATAGACTAAAACAACATATATACAGTGAAATATGGGGGTAACATGCCAGGCAAGATGGTACTTTCCTACAGACCCTCACTCCATCTACATGTGGTGCCTAGGCACCACCACCAAGACGCCGACGACTGCGACGCCTGTCAACAACTGAGGCCTAAGACGTTGTGAGCGTGGTGAATGAAGCTCCTGGTGGTGCGGATGTCGCAGTCTTCGCAGGACTTTCGGAGGCGTCATAGTCCATCATCTTCTACTTCACATTCCAGAGACCGTTCGAGGGGTCGATTGCGCTTCATCCTCTGTGTACGTTGGGCCCCTGGACTTTGACTCTGGAATCAGATCGGCGCCGATGCACAGACTCTTGCGGCTCCCATCGACTGCGCTTGATTCCTCCCTTTCGACACCATCTTCGGCAGTGGTGGCACATACAACATCACTCAACACCCCTATTGTTGTCTCTCCAGAGTCGGACGATGCCACCTCCAAGGATGAGGTCTCTCCCCCTTGGCATCGGTTGAAATTGACATTGGGAGCGGCGCCCTTGAAGTCAGATGTTCCTTTGTTCCTTCATTGGCTGAGCCTCAACCTCTTGTTCCATCAATTGGAGGGACCTGGACATTCTCAACCTCCTCATTTAGGCATCATTCCACTTTCACACATTCGATTGGTTGCTTGATTTGGCCAATGCAAGCCGTCTTGATTCCTCGCCGGCATCCAGCCTCTCATCATCCCCTGGTTTGGGTACTGAGGCTAGTTCTGCTTTTGCAGATATGTTGAAACAGGTTTCAGAGATGTTGCATTTACAGCTTCCTACAGTTGTCCACGGATCCATTACTTGACGTTTTACATCCTGACCAGTCATCTGTAGAGCAGGTCCTACCTTATTGTGAGGCTCTTTATGATATCCACTTAGGAGTTTGGACACAGTCAGTGTCTGGTCCCCCTGTGGAGCATTTTATCTCCCACAGACACAGGCTAGCCCCGGAGGATCCGTCATGCCTGCACTGGCAGGCGACGACTCAAAGTTTTGTGGTAAAAACTGCTTAGGCTGCGCACAATCTTCCGCAGATTTCTCCTGTTCCACAAAGCCAGGCAGCTGGACACTTCTGGTAGGAGGATTGTTGCTTCATCTGGTTCGGTTTGTGTACTTGCTTGCTTCACCCACGTTCTGTGGGACTCAGTGGAGCTTATTTTGCCTTCTCAGCCTGACGAGGCTAGAACTGCTCTCACACCCTGAGTACAGGGTGGTCATCAGGATGCCAAACTGAGTGTTCATTGTTGTATGGATACCACTGATTCTGTTGGGCGGATTATGGCTTCCTCGGTTGCGCTACAATGAAGGGCTTGGTTAAGTTCTTCTAATGTCCTGGAACCCGTATGAGATTCATTGCTTGATTTGCCCTTTGATGGCAAATCCCTTTTTAGCGTTCATGCCAATTCAGCTTTACGCCGCTTTTGAGATGCTCATGGTGGGACTTAATGTCAGGTCCCCTTCCTCATCTGCAGCTACTTTAAGGAGCATTAACCGTGGCATAGTGTTCACGGTCTCACACCCTCCCACTGAGATACGAGGGTCCTCTTCCAGGTGTGTCTATAAATGTGCACCTCCTTTAGCAGTTGTACTGTCATTCTAGAGTATCAGTTAACATAGTGTGAACTTCCTGCTCCTTGTACGTTCATTTGTTCTCCATCATGGAGATTTTGCCTAGTGGTACAATTACGTGCATCTGGTGGTGCAGACAACTTCTGTTCAGCGGCTCCAATACCTCCAATGACAATCATGCACATTTTTCACTGTTGTTCCACATATGATGTTCTTTTTTGTTGTTCTTTCAGACCAGGTCTGAGTATCATTCCGCCCATGGGGTGTTTTCTGTTGTATTCTGCTTATAGGCAGGTCGCCTACAACCGACGTGATTTCTATGGAAATCTGTGTTCAGCCCCAGCTCTTCGGAGCAGTTGGTGTAAGCTTTTCGCTATGCTTTCCTGCTTCTTGTTCCCTATTGGGAACTTCCTTGGTTCTCCTATAGGAGCAGTTTGTTTCCCAATGTCCTTAGGATTTCCACGATTGCTTTGGCATGTGTCCCTTTCCATTCTTATTATGGAAGAGTTTTTTTCTGCCCATTTTCCTTGGAATGTCCATTGGTCGATTGAGTAATACTTTTATTCCAGACCTTCTTTTCTGGTTATCTTTTCTCCATACTCCGGCCACCAGCTGTTGTCCCTTGCGGCCCTACTTTCACCTTCCTTTTGCCCTGTTTAAGGTGGTCAGGAGGGTAATCTCTTTATCAATATATTTTGTTATCATATTTTCCTTTTGTGTATACACATTTACGGTAAGGTAGTGGTCATGGTTACAGTCCCTCACGGGAGATGCGTGGGGCGCCCCCCTGTGGTTTCATGGCCAGGATCACGGATGCTCACACTGAGTAGTGAGGGTTCTCTTCCGCGTATGTCTAGGACATTTCCCCCCTTCACCTTTGAATTAAAACCCCTTTTTCCTTTCAGGCATAGACCGCCTATTCCGTGGGCATATTTCCTACTCATCAGTCCACTATGGCAGGGTTATACTTGTATACTGCCATTGGTTTAGGCAATGGATCTTGACGTTAGCTTCCTTTCTTCCATGAGGGGGGTGTATAGTGCGCCAGTAGGATGTTGTTGACCCCTGTTCTTTCATGACTGGTTTTGTGACGATCTTGGAAGGTTGTTTCCCCTTCTGTATGTATCTTCTTCGCTATCTCTTGTCTTCTAATGCAGGTACCTCCCTGCAGGCGTCTACCCCTAGCATTGTTACTTTATTGTTGGTTCAGGGGTGTGAAGGTTTTTCTCTTTTTCTATCACATATTCCTTTATGACCTTACAGGTTTCTAAGGTCTGGCGTCCAGATTTCATTCCAGGAATCGATGTTTATATACTACTTTTAGTAGTATATCACTGTTTTCTGCACAGGTTCTTCCTTTGAAAAAAAAGGGGGGGAAAATAGATACCCCTCAAGACAGACAAATCAACCAAAGAAGAAAACAAGGTCAGTACATCAAAGAAAGTAGAAGGTGAAAGAACCACCTGCTCAGATACACCGACCAATACTGTGTGGTACAGTAAGAACAAAAACACAATGTAGAGGGACTCCCTTTGAGGAAGGTCTAATCGCAAAAAGGGCATAAGCATAGCTCAATATTCAGGTTTTGAGCCTTTGTAGTCCTGACATCTACAATCGAGGGTTCAGATCAGATCCCTCCTATGGAGTTCTGTTGTTGTTTATGACATCCGTGTTGTCCTGATCCTGTGTGTGTGTGTCCCTGGACACTTTCCGCTTGGAGATATCCATGTTCTTGCAAGTCTATCCCTCTGTATGGGTTCCCCGGCTGGTTTGTCCAGTCCTCCTAATTTACCAATTAGTAACGTGCTCTCGATACACCTTTCGAGTGTTCTGTCGGATGGCTCTACATGCATCACACTTTTGCTCTGTCTATGCATTTTTTCTCTTTGGGTGTTCTTGGGCATGAATACTCCACTGTCAGGTTCCTTCCCTTTCAGCGTGATGCTCCTGCTTCTTGCAAGTTTTCAGTAACCATTCTGGTGCAAGCAATGCTATGTGCAGCTTCCCTTCTTAATTACTCTTTGGGGATTTCCCCTTGATAGGTGTTGCATTCCTGTCTCTCGCAGTTCCTATTGGACGCTTTTGCTCCTCATTCATCCGGCTATCCTTGGGAGCACGTCATGTTCCTACCTGTCATGACTCCACCTCCAGTTTCATTTTCATGGACATTTCTTAAACACCCATGACTTTTCATATCTCCTTGGGATCGGTGAGTCATCTACTCTTTGTGAGTGAGCTACATGCTTCTTCTCACCTCTGTCTATCTCATAGCTGGTCTAATACTCCTTAGTTGACCGGTTGTTTATTGTGAGACTGGGTGAGACGTGTTTGCAGCCCTCCTCCTGGGTTGATATTGCTTTGTTATCTAATTCTAAGAAAAGGAATCTGTGTCTAGTTGTCTCTATCAGATGAACAAGTTACTTACCTTCGGTAACGCCTTATCTGGTAGAGACACAGACTAGCCAGAGATTCCTTATCAACCCACCCATCCCCCCTGCTCAGCAAACTGTGTTATCTGGCTTCAGCCTCGCTCGCTCCTTGGCATTCTTTTGTTCGCTTCTCAGTTAGTGGTTTGTAACATCATTATTATTTCCACCTTTTTGGTGTATACACTGTCCATTGCCAGTTTCTATGTGGCTCCGCGTTGTTGTGCGGGTTTTAGTCACAGCTGAAATGACATCAGTGCATTGAGGGAGGGACTGTATGGACTCCGTCGACGTCATATCTGGGGACGACGTTGCTACAGAGTTGCACAACGCCCTCTTCCAAAGCTCAGAGGTACTGCTGAAGAAAAGTTTCCAGATCCAGTCTGACGCCTGGGGGAGAATTCTAAGATACGTAATCTCTGGCTAGTCTGTGTCTCTACCAGATAAGGCGTTACCATAGGTAAGTAAGTTGTGCATCTGTTTCCTCCCTAACTCCTGCCACAGTGGGACCCTTACTCTGCCTTAGATATGTGATGTGAACTTCCTTGAGCTTCTTCACAGCTGTCCTCTGTGGCTTCTCACCCTGAAGACAGTGTTCCTTGACGCAATAATATAGAAACGGTGAGTGAATGAGCTTCAGGTTCTCTGCGTCAGCCTGCCATTTATCACTATCTTCCGAGACAGACTGGGTTTGGGGACGCAAGCATCGTTCTTGCCCAAAGTTGTGGTACTGTTCAACTTCAGTCAACATATCACCTTAACAGCGTTGTTTGCTCTGCCTCATCCCTTTAAGAAGGAGGAGAGACTCCAATGCTCAGAACCCAAAAGAGCACCATCATTTTACACTGATCATATCAGAAAACACAGAGTGGACAATCAGATCTTTGTGGAATTCGCTGGGGCAAAAAAATGTAAGGCAGTGCAGAAAAGGACTATCTCCCACTGAATAATGCTCTGCATTAAATTCTGCTTCGCATTAGCCAGAAGATAGCCTCCAGAAGGACTGCATGGTGATTCCACCAGAGTTAAAGCTACTACCACTGCTTTAACTGACATTTGAGCATCCCTCCATACGTTTACGAAGCACTACTGTCTTAACAGCATGGCTTGCCAGAGGGGCATTTTGTCCGCTTGGTCTTACAGGATTTTTTGGTTTGAGTTCATTCATAGACACATTTCCAATAGGTACTGTTATGGTATCTATTCAGAAGGTGAGGAATCTGCAGCTAGAAGTCGCTTTCAGAAGAACAAGCTGCTTTCGGTAAAGGTCTTTCTGGTAGAGACTAATGAAATGCCTTCTTGGCATGGTTACCCCCTGACCTTTTGCCTTTGCTGATGCCAAGCTATGATTTGAAAGTATGCTGAGGCCTGCTAACCAGGCCCCATCACCAGTGTTCTTTCCCTAACCTGTACTTTTGTTTCCACAAATTGGCACACCCTGGCATCCAGGTAAGTCCCTTGTAACTGGTACTCCTGGTACCAAGGGCCCTGATGCCAGGGAAGGTCTCTAAGGGCTGCAGCATGTCTTATGCCACCCTGGGGACCCCTCACTCAGCACAGACACACTGCTTGCCAGCTTGTGTGTGCTAGTGGGGATAAAAAGACTAAGTCGACATGGCACTCCCCTCAGGGTGCCATGCCAACCTCACACTGCCTACAGGTATAGATAATTCACCCCTCTAGCAGGCCCTACAGCCCTAAGGCAGGGTGCACTATACCATAGGTGAGGGCATAAGTGCATGAGCACTATGCCCCTACAGTGTCTAAGCAAAACCTTAGACATTGTAAGGACAGGGTAGCCATAAGAGTATATGGTCTGGGAGTCTGTCATGTACGAACTCCACAGCACCATAATGGCTACACTGAAAACTGTGAAGTTTGGTATCAAACTTCTCAGCACAATAAATGCACACTGATGCCAGTGTACATTTTATTGTAACATACACCCCAGAGGGCACCTTAGAGGTGCCCCCTGAAACCTTAACTGACTACCAGTGTGGGCTGACTAGTTTTAGCTGCCTGCCACACACCAGACATGTTGCTGGCCACATGGGGAGGGTGCCTTTGTCACTCTGTGGCTAATAACAAAGCCTGTACTGGGTGGAGGTGCTTCTCACCTCCCCCTGCAGGCACTGTAACACCTGGCGGTGAGCCTCAAAGGCTCACCCCCTTTGTTACAGCACCCCAGGGCACTCCAGCTAGTGGAGTTGCCCGCCCCCTCTGGCCACAGCCCCACTTTTGGCGGCAAGGCCGGAGGAGATAATGAGAAAAACAAGGAGGAGTCACTGGCCAGTCAGGACAGCCCCTAAGGTGTCCTGAGCTGAGGTGACTCTGACTTTTAGAAATCCTCCATCTTGCAGATGGAGGATTCCCCCAGTTGGGATAGGAATGTGCCCCCCTCCCCTCAGGGAGGAGGCACAAAGAGGGTGTAGCCACCCTCAGGGCTAGTAGCCATTGGCTACTAACTCCCCAGACCTAAACACACCCCTAAATCGAGTATTTAGGGGCTCCCAGAACACAGCAAGATAGATTCCTGCAACCTAAGACGAAGAAGGACTGCTGAGCTGAAAAACCTGCAGAGAAGACGGAGACACCAACTGCTTTGGCCCCAGCTCTACTGGCCTGTCTCCCACTTCTAAAGACACTGCTCCAGCTACGCGTTCCACAGGGTCCAGCGACCTCTGAAGCCTCAGAGGACTGCCCTGCATCTAGAAGGACCAAGAACTCCAGAAGACAGCGGCTCTGCTCCACAAAGATTGCAACTTTGCAACAAAGAAGCAACTTTGAAACAACACGTGTTTCCCGCCGGAAGCGTGAGACTTTACACTCTGCACCCGACGCCCCCGGCTCGACTTGTGGAGACCAAACACAACAGGGAGGACTCCCCGGCGACTGCGAGCCCATGAGTAGCCAGAGTTGACCCTCCTGAGCCCCCACAGCGACGCCTGCAGAGGGAATCCTGAGGCTCCCCCTGACTGCGACTGCCTGCTTCAAAGATCCGACGCCTGGTAAGGTCACTGCATCCCCAGCCCCCAGGACCTGTAGGATCCGACCTCCAGTGCAGGAGCGACCCCCAGGAGGCCCTCTCCCTTGCCCAGGTGGTGGCTACCCCGAGGAGCCCCCCCTTGCCTGCCTAAATCGCTGAAGAGACCCCTTGGTCTCCCATTGAATTACATTGCGAACCCGACGCCTGTTTGCACACTGCACCTGGCCGCCCCGTGCCGCTGAGGGTGTACTTTTTGTGCTGACTTGTGTCCCCCCCGGTGCCCTACAAAACCTCCCTGATCTGCCCTCCGAAGACGCGGGTACTTACCTGCTGGCAGACTGGAACCTGGGCACCCCCTTCTCCATTGAAGCCTATCCGTTTTGGGCACCACTTTGACATCTGCACCTGACCGGCCCTGAGCTGCTGGTGTGGTAACGTTGGGGTTGCCCTGAACCCCCAACGGTGGGCTACCTTGGACCCAACTTTGAACCTCGTAGGTGGTTTACTTACCTGCAAAACTATCAAACACTTACTTCCCCCAGGAACTGTTGAAAATTGCACTGTCTAGTTTTAAAATAGCTATATGCCATTTGTGTGAAAACTGTATATGCTATTTTGCTAATTCAAAGTTCCTAAAGTTCCTAAGAGAAGTACCTTTCATTTAAAGTATTGTTTGTGAATCTTGAACCTGTGGTTCTTAAAATACACTAAGAAAATATATTTTTCTATACAAAAACCTATTGGCCTGGAATTGTCTTTGAGTGTGTGTTCCTCATTTATTGCCTGTGTGTGTACAACAAATGCTTAACACTACCCTCTGATAAGCCTACTGCTCGACCACACTACCACAAAATAGAGCATTAGAATTATCTCTTTTTGCCACTATCTTACCTCTAAGGGGAACCCTTGGACTCTGTACATGCTATTTCTTACTTTGAAATAGTACATACAGAGCCAACTTCCTACCGGGGGTCATTACAACATTGGCGGGCGGCAACCGCCGCCCACCAAGTTGTAACGCCGTGCAGCCGCCAATGCGGCCGCACTCCCGCAGTGCCCATTATGACATCCCCGCTGGGCTGCAACATGGGAGCCGGCTCCAAATGGAGCCGGCGGTGTTGCGGCCGTGCGACGGGTGCAGTTGCGGCCGTGCGACGGGTGCAGTTGCACCCGTCCCGCTTTTCACTGTCTGCTATGCAGACAGTGAAAAGCTTCACAGGGCCCTGTCAGGGGGCCCCTGCACTGCCCATGCCAGTGGCATGGGCAGTGCAGGGGCCCCGTGACTCCCCGTACCGCCAGCCTTTTCCTGGCGGTTCAAACTGCCAGGAAAAGGCTGGTGGTACGGGGACTCGTAATCCCATGGGCAGCGCTCTGGCGGATTATCACCGCCAGGGCAAATGTGGCAGGAAACCGCCGGCCCCGGCGGTGTGACCGCGTCGCTACCGCCGCGGTCGTAATCCCCTCTGAAGCACCGCCAGCCTGTTGGCGGTGCTTCAGCCAAAACAGCCCTGGCGGTCTCGGACCGCCAGGGTTGTAATGAGGGCCAATATAACAGCAGATTCCTCACCGGGCCTTCCTGTCCCCCCCAGTCTGTTTATTGGACTCTCTCCATTAATAAGGCCCCAGGTATAGGACTCTGCACATGGTTCACACCCAATTTGCTTTTGGGGCTCTGCGTCTGGCAACATGGACTTAGCTCAATCAATAGTCTTGTGAGATTCACTGCCTATATTTTTGAGCAGACAACGGAAAATGAATACTTTTTTCCATTCCTAAGTAAATCAGCTCGTGTCCTAACTGTTGTTGTGCTGGGTTATTTATTGTGTTTATTGAATATCATCATCTTTATCCTTTTGGTTTTTGAGATCTTAGCTAAGCAAGGTTTCCTTGCAAAGCTCTCCAGTTCACGCTTTTTCTCTTTGCTTTTCTTGCAAGAGGCAAGCCTTTAGGGCAGTAGCGGCTCACGAGCCACGGAAGGGGCGGAGCAGGGCGGCATGAGAGGAGGGGGGAGCGGGATGGAATAAACATTATTATTTTTTTTTAAATCACTTACCTCCTCTGCCGCTCCTCTGTCCCTCAATGCTTCTCGCTGCAGGCACAGGCTCCCAGCCTGCCCTGCGCCAATCCTGACGCTGCTCAGAGCAGCATCAGGATTGGCTGGGAGCGCTCAGCATGGGCACTCTCAGGCAGACTTGGGAGCCTGTGCAGACTCTCTCCAGCCCAGCAACTGTGTGGTGCCCAAGACAGCCAGCCAAACACACATGTGCTGGGAAGGGGAAGTGCCGAGCACTCACCCTCAGTGCACATCACTCCGTGGCCCCTTTCAAAGAAAACGATAATAAACATAGTTTATTATCGTATTTTTAAAAAGGTTTTGCAGCTGCCAACGGAGGAGCTGACACTACTTTAGTGTAGAAAATCATAGCTCTTCAGCAGGGCAAAATACATTATAAAACCTTTACCCTAGCCATATTCAGTTACCCAGTGATTCCTTGCAGGAGGTGAGTTCTGCACCCTAAGGAAATCTTTCAACTTAGATGATTCCTTTTAGGGATCCTGGTTTATAGGATCTGTCAATTAAGGATATTTGTGCTTGCCTGGAAATAGCGCAACCATTTGTAGTCTACAGCACAGTCTGATAAGAGTTCTGCTTTCAGTTAGCAAAAGGGACGTTATACCTTGCATAAGATTTGTACAGACAACAGAAGAAGCACGCCCTCAATGACTTGACTTCAGACCAATGGTTGGTATATCGCAAAAATATACAGGGAGTGCAGAATTATTAGGCAAATTAGTATTTTGACCACATCATCCTCTTTATGCATGTTGTCTTACTCCAAGCTGTATAGGCTCGAAAGCCTACTACCAACTAAGCATATTAGGTGATGTGCATCTCTGTAATGAGAAGGGGTGTGGTCTAATGACATCAACACCCTATATCAGGTGTGCATAATTATTAGGCAACTTCCTTTCCTTTGGCAAAATGGGTCAAAAGAAGGACTTGACAGGCTCAGAAAAGTCAAAAATAGTGAGATATCTTGCAGAGGGATGCAGCACTCTTAAAATTGCAAAGCTTCTGAAGCGTGATCATCGAACAATCAAGCGTTTCATTCAAAATAGTCAACAGGGTCGCAAGAAGCATGTGGAAAAACCAAGGCGCAAAATAACTGCCCATGAACTGAGAAAAGTCAAGCGTGCAGCTGCCACGATGCCACTTGCCACCAGTTTGGCCATATTTCAGAGCTGCAACATCACTGGGGTGCCCAAAAGCACAAGGTGTGCAATACTCAGAGACATGGCCAAGGTAAGAAAGGCTGAAAGACGACCACCACTGAACAAGACACACAAGCTGAAACGTCAAGACTGGGCCAATAAATATCTCAAGACTGATTTTTCTAAGGTTTTATTGACTGATGAAATGAGAGTGAGTCTTGATGGGCCAGATGGATGGGCCCGTGGCTGGATTGGTAAAGGGCAGAGAGCTCCAGTCCGACTCAGACGCCAGCAAGGTGGAGGTGGAGTACTGGTTTGGGCTGGTATCATCAAAGATGAGCTTGTGGGGCCTTTTCGGGTTGAGGATGGAGTCAAGCTCAACTCCCAGTCCTACTGCCAGTTCCTGGAAGACACCTTCTTCAAGCAGTGGTACAGGAAGAAGTTGCATCCTTCAAGAAAAACATGATTTTCATGCAGGACAATGCTCCATCACACGCGTCCAAGTACTCCACAGGTGGCTGGCAAGAAAGGGTATAAAAGAAGGAAATCTAATGACATGGCCTCCTTGTTCACCTGATCTGAACCCCATTGAGAACCTGTGGTCCATCATCAAATGTGAGATTTACAAGGAGGGAAAACAGTACACCTCTCTGAACAGTGTCTGGGAGGCTGTGGTTGCTGCTGCACGCAATGTTGATGGTGAACAGATCAAAACACTGACAGAATCCATGGATGGCAGGCTTTTGAGTGTCCTTGCAAAGAAAGGTGGCTATATTGGTCACTGATTTGTTTTTGTTTTGTTTTTGAATGTCAGAAATGTATATTTGTGAATGTTGAGATGTTATATTGGTTTCACTGGTAATGATAAATAATTGAAATGGGTATATATTTTTTTTTGTTAAGTTGCCTAATAATTATGCACAGTGATAGTCACCTGCACACACAGATATCCCCCTAACATAGCTAAAACTAAAAACAAACTAAAAACTACTTCCAAAAATATTCAGTTTTGATATTAATGAGTTTTTTGGGTTCATTGAGAACATGGTTGTTGTTCAATAATAAAATTAATCCTCAAAAATACAACTTGCCTAATAATTCTGCACTCCCTGTATTTTCTTAATTTATTTTTAGAACCACAAGATTCAAGTTGCAGGTAAGTACTTCAATAGATTCGTATTTCACACATGTATCAACAGTACTTTGAAATCGATAAGTTATACAGTTTTTGAAATATTGCAAAAATCTGTTTTAAACCTTGACACACTGCAATTTTCAGAAATAGGTCCTGGGGGAAGAAAACTTAGATAGTTTTACAGTTAAGTACAACACTTACAGTCTCCAGGGGTTAGGAAGTTCACAGGTTCGGGTTCAAGTTAACCCCAAACACCCACCACCAGCAACACAGGGCCGGCCGGTTGCAGAGGTCAAAGTGTAGGCAAAATAACATGGGCTCCTATGGAGACTGGGGGCACTCGGTTTCAGATCTGCAGGCAGGTAAGTACCCGTGACTTCGAAGGCCAAACCTGGAGGGTTTAGAGGAGCACTGGGGGGAGAGTGAGGCACAAGTAGGCACCAAACATACACCCTCAGTAGCACAGGGGCGGCCGGGTGCAGGGTGCAAACAAGATGTCGGGTTGTAGGAGGCTGGCCTGGCTTATAGTGGGTACCTGATGGTACTTACACCTTGTGCCAGGTCCAGTTATCCCTTATTAGTAGATTAGTAGTGTTCTAGCAGCTTAGGCTGATAGAGGTAGCTATGGCAGATTAGCTTAGGCAGAACTAGGAGACATTCAGATCTCCTACTATACTACTTATATCATGTAGCACAATACTCAGAGTTACTAAAAATAAAGGTACTTTAGTTTAATGACAATGTGCCAAAAATATCTCAGAGGATATACTTCCTTAGGAGGTAAGTAAAATAACCAAAATATACACACAAACCAAAATCAGGTAAGTAAACAGTTAGAAAAGTAGTGCAAACACTGTAGAATACCATAGAATGCAATAGGCCTAGGGGCAACACAAACCATATACTAAGAAAGTGGAATGCGAACCACTTAGGGACCCCTGGCCTCATGAAGTGTGTAGAGGGTCACTGGGAGTGAAGAAAACACTATGGGTGTCGAAGATACCCCACCCCAAGACTCTGAAAAGTAGGTTTAAAGTGACCCTACTTCCCCAGAAACACACTAAAGTCATGATAGGAGATTCTGCAAAGACCACAACAGACTGCAAAGCACTGAAGATAGATTCCTGGACATGAGGACCTGTAAAGGAAGGGGACCAAGTCCAAGAGTCATGAAAGTGTCCGGGGGGAGGGGGGGAGCAGGAGCCCACTAAACCCCGGATGAAGGTGCAAAATGGCTGCCTCTGGGTGGAAGAAGCTTGAAGATTCTGCAATAACAGAAGATGCCAGGAACTTCTCCTTTGCAAAGAAGATGTCCCACGGCGTGCTGGAGGATGCAGAGTTGTTTCTTTGAAGAAAGACCGCAAACAAGCCTTGCTAGCTGCAAAGGTCGCAGTGGAAGAAAAAGGGTGCTGCCCGAGCCCAGGAAGGACCAGTAGGTCGCCACTTGGAAGAGGAGACAGAGGGAGCCCTCAGCAACGCAGAGAGCCCACGCAGAAGAAGGAAGCACCCGCAGAAGTACTTGAACATGGGTTCAAGAAAACTGAGCATGGCGTCGTCTCAACACTACAAAGGAGAGTCCAACAAAGCCAGTGGTCAACTAGGCGAGTTGAGAAATGCAGGACGGAGTGCTGGGGCCTGGGCTATGCTGTGCACAAACGATTCCTTGCAAAAGTGCACAGAAGCCCTAGCAGCTGCAGTTCATGCAGTACACAGGATTACTGTCTGGAGAGGGGAGGCAAGGACTTACCTCCTCCAAATTTGGACAGTTGGACCACTGGACAGTCCGGGTCACTTGGGTCCACCACCTGTGTTCCAGGGGCCATGCTTGTCAAGATCAGAGGGATCCCAGAGTACTGGTGACGCTGAAGTTTGGTGCCTGCTGGAGCAGGGGGAAGATTCCGTCGACCCACAGGAGATTTCTTCTTGGCTTCCAGTGCAGGGTGAAAGCAGACAGCCCCCAGAGCATGCACCACCAGGAAACAGTCGAGAAAGCCGTCAGGATTAGGCTTTACAATGTCGCTGGTAGTCTTCTTGCTACTTTGTTGCAGTTTTGCAGGCGTCCTGGAGCAGTCAGCAGTCGATCCTTGGGAGAAGTCGAAGAGGGAGACGCAAATCGTTATCTGAGGAAAAGCCCACAGGAGAGACCCTAAATAGCCCTCAGAGGGGATTGGCCACCTAGTCAGGTAAGCACCTATCAGGAGGGGTCTCTGACGTCACCTGCTGGAACTGGCCACTCAGAGGCCTCCATTGTGTCCTCACACCTCTGGATTCAAGATGGCAGAGGTCTGGGACACACTGGAGGAGCTCTGGGCACCACCCCTGGGGTGGTGATGGACAGGGGAGTGGTCACTCCCCTTTCCTTTGTCAAGTATTGCGCCAGAGCATGGGCTGGGGGTTCCCTGAACCAGTGTAGACTGGTTTATGCAAGGAGGGCACCATCTGTGCCCTTCAAAGCATTTCCAGAGGCCAGGTGAGGCTACTCCTCTCAGGCCCTTAACACCTATTTCCAAAGGGAAAGGGTGTAGCACCCTCTCTCAGAGGAAATCCTTTGTTCTGCCTTCCTGGGACTGGGCTGCCCAGACCCCAGGAGGGCAGTAAACCCTGTCTGAGGGTAGGCAGCAGCGGTAGCTGCAGTTAAAACCCTAGAGAGCTGGTTTGGCAGTACTCGGGGTCCATGCTGGAGCCCCGGGGATGCATGGGATTGGCACCCCAATACCAGATTTGGCATGGGGGGGACAATTCCATGATCTTAGACATGTTACATGGCCATATTCAGAGTTACCATTGTGAAGCTACATATAGGTATTGACCTATATGTAGTGCACAGGTGTAATGGTGTCCCCGCACTCACAAAGTCCAGGGAAATTGCCCTGAACTATGTGAGGGAACCTTGGCTAGTGCCATGGTGCCCTCACACTTAGTAACTTTGCACCTAACCTTCACCAAGTGAGGGTTAGACATATAGGTGACTTATAAGTTACTTAAGTGCAGTGTAAAATGGCTGTGAAATAACGTGGACATTATTTCACTCAGGCTGCATTGGCAGTCCTGTGTAAGAATTGTCTGAGCTCCCTATGGGTGGCAAAAGAAATGCTGCAGCCCATAGGGATCTCCTGGAACCCCAATACCTTGGGTACCTAGGTACCATATACTAGGGAATTATAAGGGTGTTCCAGTGTGCCAATTAGAATTGGTGAGAATGGTCACTAGCCTATAGTGAAAATTTTAAAGGCAGAGAGAGCATAAGCACTGAGGTTCTGATTAGCAGAGCCTCAGTGACACAGTTAGTCACTGCACAGGACACACATTCAGGCCACAAACTATGAGCACTGGGGTCCTGGCTAGCAGGATCCCAGTGAGACAGGCAAAAACAAACTGACATATAAGTAAAAATGGGGGTAATATGCTACGCAAGATGGTACTTTCCTACACAGGTTTACAATGATTCTCTATGAGGGGGCCCGGGGTCACTCAGAGGCTGCAGGCGAGGTCCAGGGGGTCGTCTCGGGTAACCCACAGGCTGAACAGGGAGGGCCACCTGCTGAACATTGCTGCACCGGATGTCGGTTTCTCCAAGGCCTGGGGGCTGTGGGTGCAATGGGTCTTTAGGCGTCCGATATCTTCGTCCGGAGCTTTCGCGGTCAGGGAGTCCTTGGGATTTCCTCTGCAGGTGACGTTGTTGAGGGGTGGAGAGGTCAACCGAGGGTAGGGACTTGCTCGGAATCGCCTGGGGACCCTCTTTAGCTGGTTGGGCCTCCTGGACACAGGCCATGGGCGTCGGGTGCAGAGTTGTTAGGACTCACGCATTCGGAGTGAGGTTAGAGTTTTTATTGTTGGTTTCTTCTTAGACAGGGCCGCTGTCCATGGGAGTTCATTGGTTTGGGACAGGACTGCTCCAATCTCATGTTCAGAGGCATCTGTCTGCACAATGAACTGTCTAGAATAATCTGGAGCTTTAAGAACTGGTGATGAGCACATTGCTTCTTTCAGGGTGTCAAAGCCCTTTTGACAGTCAAGGGTCCAGTTTACCTACTTTGGCATCTTCTTTGAGGTCAGTTCTGTGAGGGGTGCCACAATGGACCCATATCCCTTCACAAACCTCCTGCAATAACCAGTCAAGCCAAGGAATGCCCTGACTTGAGTCTGGATTTTTAGAGCTTCCCAGTCCAGAATTGTCTGGATCTTGGGTTGCAAGGGTTGCACTTGGCCTCCACCTACCAGGTGGCCCAAGTATACAATTGTGCCCTGCACTATTTGGCACTTGGATGCTTTAATAGAGAGGCCTGCTTATTGCAATGCCTCAAAAACCTTCCCCAGGTGGACCAGGTGATCCTACCAACTAGAGCCAAAGACAGCAATATCATCTAGATATGCTGCACTAAAGGACTCCAAGCCAGCAAGGACGGACTTGATTCACCAACCTTTGGAAGGTGGCTGGGGTATTCTTTAAGACAAAGGGCATAACAGTGACCTGATAATGCCCATCGGGTGTAGAGAATGCTGTATTTCCTTTTCCTCCAGGTGCCATCCTACTTTGCCAGTATCCTGCAGTTAAGTCAAAGGTACTTAAAGATTTGGCTGCACCAGACTTGTCAATCAATTCATCTGCTCTGGATATAGGGTGTGCTCATGTCTTAGTGACAGACTTGAGCCCTCTGTAGTCTGCCCAGAACCTGATTTCTCTTCTCTTGCCATCTTTGGTGTGAGGTTTGGGGACCAGGACCACTGGGCTAGACCAGGCACTGTCAGAGTGCGCTATTATCCCTAACTCTAGCATCTTGTGGACTTCCACTTTAATGCTCTCTTTGACTTGGTCAGACTGTCTATAAATGTTGTTTTTGACAGGTAAACTATCTCCTGTGTCCACATCATGGGTACACAGGTGTGTCTGACCAGGGTTCAAAGAGAAGAGCTCAGCAAACTGCTGATGGACTTGCCTGAAGTCAACTTGCTGTTGGGAAGAGAGGGTGTCTGAATAGACATCTCCATCTACTGACCCATCCTTAGGTTCAGTTAAGAGTAGGTCAGGGAGAGGTTCACTCTCTGCTTCCTGATCCTCATCAGTAACCATCAGTATGGTTATGTCTGCCCTATCATTATAGAGTTTCAGGCGCTTAACATGGATCACCCTCTTGGGTGTCCTGCTAGTGCCCAGGTCCACCAAGTAGGTGACCTGACTCTTCTTTTCTAGGATTGGGTAATGGCCACTCCATCTGTCCTGAAGTGCCCTGGGAGCCACAGGCTCCAGAACCCAGACTTTCCGCCCTGACTGGAATTCTACCAGTGCAGCCTTTTGGTCATACCGCAACTTCTTGAGTTGCTGGCTGGCCTCAAGATTTTTGGATGCCTTTTACTTGTATTCAGCCATCCTAGAGCAGAGGCCAAGCACATAATCCACCACATGTTGTTTAGGCTCATGGAGAGGTCTCTCCCAGCCTTCTTTAACAAGTGTCAGTGGTCCCCTTTCAGGATGCCCAAACAGAGGCTAAAAGGAGGAAAACCCTACTCCCTTCTGTGGCACCTCTCTGTAGGCAAAAAGCAGACATGGCAGGAGGACATCCCATCTCCTTTTGAGTTTTCAGGGAGCCCCATGTTCATGCCCTTAAATGTCTGGTTGAATCTTTCAACAAGTCCATTGGTTTGTGGATGGGATGGTATGGTATGGTGTGGTGAATTTGTAAAACACCCCACACTCATTCCACACGTGTTTCAGGTAAGCTGACATGAAGTTTATACCTCTGTCAGAAACCACCTCCTTAGAGAAACCCACTCTGGTAAAAATACCAGTCAGGGCCTTGGCTACTGGGACCTAAGGGGAATAGCTTCAGGGTATCTGGTATCATGATCCTCTACTACCAGTAAGTACTGGTTCCCTGAGGCTGTGGGTGGCTCAAGTGGACCCACTATGTCCACACCAACCCTTTCAAAGGGAACCCCACCACAGGAAGTGGAATGAGGGGGGCCTTTGGGTGGCGACCTGTCTTGCCACTGGTGGCACAGGAGCTACAAAACTCCTTCACCTTCTGGTACATATTGGGCCAATAAAAGTGGTTTACAAGTCTGCTCCAGGTTTTGGTTTGTCCCAAATGCTCAGCTAAGGGGATGTCATGGGCCAAAGTGAGGATAAACTCTCTAAACTCCTGAGGCACTACTACTCTCCTAGTGGCACCAAGTTTGGGGTCTCTGACCGCAGTGTGAAGGAGTCCATCTTCCCAATAGACCCTGTGGGAGCCACTGACATCTCCCTTCTCCTGTGAAGCAGCTTGCTTCCCCAAGCCTTCAAGAACTGAACAAGTCTTTTGTTCCTAGCACAGCTGTTCCCTTGAGGGTCCCCCTGGGCTCAAGAGCTCTACCTGATAAGGTTCCAGCTCCATGGACTCAGTTCCATCAGGGGGAAAGACATCTTCCTGGGAAGAGAGGTCTTGTTTCTTTTGCTGTTCAGAGGCTGGCCCCCAGTCCTCTTATCTTTTCTCTTGGAAGGTGCGCCATTATTCCAGGCTCCAATAATTCTTTTTCACCCTGTGCTCTGCTTTGTGCTCTTGCTTTCACACACACCAGTTCAGGGATTCCCTGCATGGCTGCATGGGTCTTGAGCTCTACCTCAGCCCAAACTGAGGACTCCAGATCATTCCCTAACAAGCATTCCACTGGGATTGCAGAAGAGACCACTACCTGTTTCAGGCCAGTAAACCCCTCCCCATTCCAAAGTCATCATAGCCATGGGATGGACTTTAGTCACATTGTCAGCATTGGTAACTGGTCATGTTTGTCCAGTCAAATACTGTCCTGGGGAAACCAGTTTCTCTGTCACCATGGTGCCACTGTGTGAGAGGAGGCCTCTTTTTGCATGGTTAGCTTCCACCTTTTGCCTGATGTTGATGTGTTCTAGAAGTTGGTAGTGCCCAGGGCCCCTGCTAACCAGGTTCCCTGGGCCAGAGCTCTTTCCCTAAATCTGTTGTGATGCTTGGGACAATTGGATACACTATTAAACACCCTTGTAAGTCCCTAGTAAATGGGTACCCCCGTACCCAGGGCAAGTGATATTAAGAGTAGACCCCTGGGGGCAGCAGCACTGATTGTGTCACCCCCAAGGGCCCTGCACCCAGATACACCCAGCACTGCCACTGCAAGCTGAATGTACTGGGGCAAACCTAAAAAGACAAACTCGACATGGTACACTCTTTTTGTGCCCTGTCCACACCACACTGCATATATTATGGGTAAGTCACCCCTCTGGCAGGCCTTCCAGCCTTAAGGCAGGGTGCACCATATAATATGTGAGGGCATAGCTGCATGAGCAATATGCCCTCACTGTGTCCCTAACAAACCAAAGACATAGTGAGTGAACAGAGCAGCCATTTTATATGCATGTACTGGACACCGGTCAAACACGAGTTTCCCAGCTTTATGATGGCTACTCTGCACCCTGGGTTGTTTGGTATCAAACAACTCAGAATAATAAATCCAAACTGGTACCAGTGTTGGATTTATCCTTAAATGTACCCAGGTGCCACCTTAGGGGTGCCCCCTGCAAAAGCTAACCCTAACTGGCAGAGTTGCTGACTGGTTCTATTTAGCTGCCACTCCAAACTGCCAATATACAAACCTGAGGGGAGCCATTGCTCTCTGGTCCTGGGCGGAGGAGCTAACACCCCCTCCCTCAGGAATGGCAACACCCTGGCAGTGAGCTTCAAAGGGCTACAGCTCCTGAAACTCGACCCCCAGGCCTGCTGCTAGCAGCAGAGGGCTTTCCCCCTTTCAAACCCCTGCTTTGGGCAGGAGCAAAGGTGGGAAACCAGACAAAGGGTAGGAGGAGTGGCATCACTGAGCATGCATCACACCTAAGGGCTTGCATGCAAAGTGGAACCTCTATCTCATTTTTCCCCATCTTGGAATGGAGGAAAACAGCCAATCAGGTTTAGGGGTGTATTGGGTGTAGCCACCCAAGGGTAAGTGTCCCATTGGACACTACCAGGTTCCCCCTAAAACGCCCACTAAATTCAGTATTTAGTGGGCTCCCCTAGACCAACAATTTCGATTGAACAGGAAGAAAGAAGACAGCACCAAAGAACCTGCTAGGATGAGAACCGAGGACCTGCTGCACCAGTATAGGCTCCAAGACCCCTGCTTGCTGCACCAGAGTCCCAACAATCACCACTGCGGAGGAGTTGACCACTGGACTGACCTCAAAAGCCCTAGAGGACTTCCAGGCTTCGCAAATAGCCTAAAGCTCCCTCCTGAGTGGAGGCACCACTCAAGAAAATCAAGAAAACTGCAAAGGACCAACAAACCAGTGAAGGTCACTTCACTGAATCGCCAATATCTCCACAACCGGAAGTCACAGCTGGACCCAATGACACACGACGACCACCTGGATGTAAAAGTGGGAAGTATTTTTTTTATAAATTCTGGTCTTGAGTTATTCATAGAGTGTGTGTGGTGTATGATTGGATTTGGGAGTACAGCAAATACTTAGCACATCTCCTGGATTAGCCTAATTGCTCGACCAGCTACTTAAAAAATTGGAGCATTAGGTGGTCTAAGGTTTACCTCTGGAAACCAACATGTGGTTGCCTGAACCCTCTGCATAGTGTGCTTGGTTTTGCACACTGCATAGGGGGCCAGCCTCCAACATTTGGTGTATCAGCGGTGGGATAAAGACTTTGGTGGTCATTCTGACCTCGGCGGTAAAAGGCGCCTACCGCCGGTCAGAAATCCTCCATAATCCCGCCGCGGTCGCGGAAACCCGCCACGGTCATTCTGACCCGCAGAAGGCAAACCTCCGAAAATCCGACCGCCACAACAGACCGCCAGACCAGCGGTCGGCGGAAAGGTGGAGGTGACCAAACCTCCACCGCCACGCCAACAGAAATACGCCCATGCCATTACGACCCACGAATCCACGCGGCGGTCATTCAAACGCGGTATTCCATTGGCGGGACACACCGGCGCGGTCAGAATACACACAAACGAACAAAACTCACCCACATTGGACGATTTGAATCCCACACACCTGATACACATACACACACCACTCCCACACACACAATACAATATAAAACACCCACCCACATCACCCACAAACCCCTACGCTTAAAAATTCGTAAAGAAGGCAAGAGCGAGACACCAGCATCCAAAACATAACAGCCACAGCCACTCAACACCATCACCCACACACTATCCACACACAAAACAACACACACCACCACACTCAACTCACTTAAATACACATACTCCACCCCACACATCATACACACCACCCCATGGCACCCCAAAGACAACCCCGCTTCACAGACGAAGAACTCAGGGTTATGGTGGAGGAAATCGTTCGTGTAGAGCCCCAGCTGTTCGGCACACAGATACAATACACCAGCATTGCCCGGAGGACGGAGCTATGGCAGAGGATTGTCGACAGGGTGAACGCAGTGGGACAGCACCCCAGAAATCGGGAAGACATCAGGAAGCGATGGAACGACCTACGGGGGAAGGTGCGTTCCATGGTATCCAGGCACAACATCGCCGTGCAGAAGACTGGCGGAGGACCCCCACCTCAACCCCCACAATTCACATCATGGGAGGAGGAAGTCTTGAACATCCTGCATCCTGACGGCCTCGCAGGAGTCGGCGGAGGAATGGATACTGGTAAGTTGAAGCTTCAATACTGCTTCCCCCCCACCTGCATGCCAAATCAGACCCCAACCCTCACCCCCATCCTCGAACCCCACCCTCACCCCCACCCCCACCCTCACCCCCACCCTCACCCCCACCACCATCCTCACCCCCACCACCATCCTCACCCCCACCCCCAGCACACCTATTCCCCGCCAATGTCTCACCATCACAACCCACACATCACAAAACCTAGGCCTGCATGCGTCCACTAAGCATGGACACCCATCACCAAAGCATGCCCAATGCATATACACATCCCCCCCACAAGCCACCCTCACCAAAGCCCCCACACACGAATGCCAGCACTTGGGGACACGGGAACCCACAGATACACCCATATGCCACACATTGAAACTATAACCATACCTCTATACCCCTGCAGGACCCGACCGTCAACACACCGCGGCGGAGGGGCCAGAATTATCCACACCCCCCACCCAAGAGGCCGTCAGCGATGACAGCAGCTCTGTCGATCTGGACACCGATGACCAGCCCGGACCATCGGGGACCTCTGGACAGTCGGTTCCCCTCACACAGGCACAGGCCACTATAGACCCTAACCCCTCTGGGAACACCAGCACAGCTCCCACCCAGCGGGCCCATGCCTCTGTCTCCAGGGCGCGTCAATCTGCGGTGTGTCTACCACTACAGGGCACCCAGGATAACCCACCACCCCAACAACAACAGGGACCTGGGGGCAGTGGTAGTGGGCACACCGGCCAGGGGGCAGAGGCCCAGGGAAACAGGGCAACTCGGCGGGCAGCTGTGCGACAGGGGGGGAGGAGAGGCCCAGGGAACCCACTCTCCACGAGGTCCTCACCACCATCATGGGAGCATACAACCGCTCCCAGGAGACGATGGCGACGGTACTGGCCCGGTTCCAGGAGATCCAGGTGCTGCAGGAGGAACACTATCGGGGGTACAGGGAGGACATCCGAGCCATCAACACCACCCTGGTTACCATGGTAGGGCTGCTGCAGGACCTCGTAAACAGCAGGGCGGACACTGAACAACACCCAAGGGCCCCTGCCACTAGCCTGGACCAAGAACAGCCATCCACCTCCGCCGGCGCTAGTGGACAGGAGGCCCCCGCACAGCAGCAGCCCACCAGACCCCCACCTCCTGCAGGAGAAGAACCACCCCGCAAGAGGGCCCTGAGATCTCGCAAGACAGAGTAGGATGTCAAGACCCCCGCCAGCAATGGATACCACCTGATGTCATCCCACTGTCCCACATTGTCACCCTGTCCATCCTCGAACTGCCCATGCTCCATCTCTCCACAGGCCTCTGGACAATGCACCTGTGTGACTGTTACTCTGGACTCTGCCATGGACATTCCTTCACCATAGCCCCCACCCACTTGAAACCACCCATCCCATTTTGAGCACTTCAATAAACACCTATTTTGCACCAAAATATCAGGAGTCTGGCTGTGATTTCAATAGATTGTAATTGACATGACAGTGCAAATATGTCCTTGTACATGGTGAAGTCAACAAACAGCTGCCACAAAGCTGTAGTCCATGGGGAAACGAAGCACAGGACTCGTAGTGGGGACCCCAGATCTGAAATAGGGAGGGAAAAGCCAAAACTCAGTCATCATACACTGGGGCAAATAGACAGGCAGCAGAGATGCTGCAGAGTAGTTAACATTTACTAAATTATCTTTGAAATGTTACCTGTGTCCTATTGGAAGTACTGTTCAATGATTCTGTCCCTGTTGTCTGTTTCAGCCCCGTCGTCTTCCTCCTCGTCACTCTCCACAGTTTCCACAGCTGCCACAACACCACCATCTGGACCATCCTCCTGCAGGAAAGGCACCTGGCGTCGCAAAGCCAGGTTGTGAAGCATGCAGCAGGCCACGATGATGTGACACACCTTCTTAGGTGAGTACATTAGGGATCCACCGGTCATATGCAGGCAGCGAAACCTGGCCTTTAGGAGGCCAAAGGTGCGTTCGATCACCCTCCTAGTACGCCCATGGGCCTCATTGTACCGTTCCTCTGCCCTGGTCCAGGGATTCCTTACTGGGGTCAGTAGCCACGACAGGTTGGGGTACCCAGAGTCCCCCACTAGCCATACACGGTGTCTCTGTAGCTGTTCCATCACGTAAGGGATGCTGCTATTCCTCAGGATGTAGGCGTCATGCACTGACCCTGGGAATTTGGCATTTACATGCGAGATGTACTGGTCAGCCAAACACACCACCTGGATGTTCATTGAATGGTAACTCTTTCTGTTCCTGTACACCTGCTCCCTGTCTCTTGGGGGAACCAAAGCCACATGGGTCCCATCAATGGCACCAATTACGTTGGGAATATGTCCAAGGGCGTAGAAATCACCCTTCACTGTAGCCAATTCGCCCACCTCAGGGAAAATTATGTAGTTCCTCACGGATTTCATCAGGGCAGACAACACTCTGGATAACACCTTTGAAAACATGGGCTGAGACATCCCGGAAGCAATTCCCACGGTTGTCTGAAATGACCCACTTGCCAAGAAATGGAGTACTGACATGACCTGCACCAGAGGGGGAATCCCTGTGGGTTGGCGGATGGGGGACATCAGGTCGGGCTCCAGCCGGGCACACAGTTCATGGATAGTGGCACGGTTAAGACGGTAGGTCAGGATAATGTGGCGTTCTTCCATTGTCGACAGGTCCACCAGCGGTCGGTACACGGGAGGATTCATCCGTCTCCTCGCCCAACCCAGCGGACGGTGCCTAGGAAGGACAACATGGAGCACACAGTCAGGCAACCCACAGGTACGTACTCACAGCTAGCACAGTATACGATTCTCTATGCAGTGAATGGCGTGTCTGAGTGGCTATGCAAGGCCTAGGCCTGTGTGACGCAGTTGAAATTGAGCCATGTGGGCCCTGGAAATGGCGGCTGCCTGACCTGTGAAGTGTGACAATGGGATGTGAGGTCAATGCGCTGGCGTGGCACACCGCGGCGGGCGGCGGGCGAAGACCGCGGCGCGAAGCCGCATTGGTTAACATTGAAGCCTATGGGTTTCAGGAGCCAATGGCGAAGGGCGCCGGCGGTGGCGGGACGCACCGCCGCGGTACGCACCGCCGCGGACGTGACCGCCATTTTCTATCTACTTATCCACTTGCGACTTGAACTTTCACAGGAGAGGACCTATACTGCAAGTGTTGCTGTGACCTCGGTCTGGAAGGGACAATGGCTGCTGCGACTGGGGAAAGGGCCCCTGCCTTCACTGGAGAGGAGTTGGAGAAACTTGTGGATGGGGTCCTCCCCCAGTATGCGCTACTCTACGGTCCTCCAGACCAACAAGTGAGTTTAATTCTATCTGGATTTGGGGCCACTGGCTGGCTTGGGGGCCTGGCGGGGATGGGGGGCATGTTGGGGCTGGCGGGGGGCCTGGCGGGGGGCCTGGCGGGGATGGGGGGCATGTTGGGCATGGCGGGGGGCCTGGCGGGGATTGGGGGCATGTTGGGGCTGGCGGGGGGCCTGGCGGGGGGCCTGGCGGGGATGGGGGGCATGTTGGGCATGGCGGGGGGCCTGGCGGGGGGCCTGGCGGGGATGGGGGGCATGTTGGGCATGGCGGGGGGCCTGGCGGGGATGGGGGGCATGTTGGGCATGGCGGGGGGCCTGGCGGGGGGCCTGGCGGGGATGGGGGGCATGTTGGGCATGGCGGGGGGCCTGGCGGGGATGGGGGGCATGTTGGGCATGGCGGGGGGCCTGGCGGGGATGGGGGGCATGTTGGGGCTGGCGGGGGGCCTGGCGGGGGGCCTGGCGGGGATGGGGGGCATGTTGGGCATGGCGGGGGGCCTGGCGGGGATTGGGGGCATGTTGGGGCTGGCGGGGGGCCTGGCGGGGGGCCTGGCGGGGATGGGGGGCATGTTGGGCATGGCGGGGGGCCTGGCGGGGGGCCTGGCGGGGATGGGGGGCATGTTGGGCCTGGCGGGGGGCCTGGCGGGGATGGGGGGCATGTTGGGCATGGCGGGGGGCCTGGCGGGGATGGGGGGCGTTGGGCCACTGGAAAGGAAAATGCTGAGTAACTTGAACGTGGTATTTCTCCCTCCCTGTACGTGTCACATAGGTCCGCGCCCATGAGAAGATCGGGATTTGGCGTGCCATCGCCAAGGAAGTCCGGGCCCTGGGGGTCCACCATCGACGGGGCACCCACTGCCGCAAGAGGTGGGAGGACATCCGCCGCGGGACCAAGAAGACCGCCGAGTCTCTGCTGGGGATGGCCTCCCAACGTAGGCGGGGTGCCTGCCGTCAACTGAGCCCCCTGATGTTCCGGATCCTGGCGGTGGCCTACCCTGATTTGGATGGGCGCGTGAGGGCAGCACAGCAGACACAAGGGGGTGAGTACAAGCATTATCTACTCTGTTGTCGCGCAGTGGAGGTGTCTGGGTGGGGGAGGAGGGCTGGGGGTCCCCCTAGGCCAGGGCGATATCTGTAGGCTGGGCACCCCCGCAAGCCCCTGTGTCCCCAGCCACCACCCTCAGTAGTTTGTCAGTACAGCCATCCCTGGGCCGTGTCATCCATGGGTGCAGTTGTCAACTCTAGGCGTGTAGGGCATGTTCCACGGAATGCGTAGCGTACCCCAAGTGCGCAACTTAGTGCAGGGGGCATCTATGTCTGTCATGTCCGCTAACTGTACCGGAGATCCATGTACTCAATATCCCTTTATTTCTCTCTCCCCCCCCCCCCTTTTTGTTTGTCTTTCTGTGCTTGTGTGCATCAGCATCATCAGGCGGAGGAGAAGTGGCGTCGGGGCAGGAGGGAGCTGCATCTCACATGGCCCAGGAGGGCCATGCCACAGAGTCAGACTGGACCAGTGAGACGGAGGGCGAGGGGAGCTCCACGACGGGGACGACTGGAGCCTGCAGCGACACGGACACGTCCTCGGAAGGGGGCTCCCTTGCGGGGGTGGCACCATCCGTGCCCCCCGCCATTACAGGTACAGCCGCCACCCAGCGCACCATCTCCGCCCTCCCAGCAGCCCCTCCGCGTTCGCCCCGTGCCCGCTCTGCCAGGAAGCCGGGCATCTCCTTCGCCCCAGGCACCTCAGGCCCTGCCCCTGTTACCCCCGCTGCCCTCAGTGAGGAGGTCATTGACCTCCTCCGAACGCTCATTGTTGGGCAGACTACCCTTTTGAATGCCATCCAGGGGGTGGAGAGGGAGGTTCATCGCAGCAATGCGTACCTGGAGGGCATTCATTCGGGTCAGGCTGCCCATCAGCGATCGTTCCAGGCTCTGGCCTCAGCACTGACGGCAGCCATTGTCCCTGTCTCCTGCCTGCCTCTACTAACTCCCTCCTCCCAGTCTCCTGTTCCTCTGCCTGTCCCACCCACACCATCAGACCAGCCTGCACACACCTCAACACCCAAGAGAAGCTCATCCAAACATAAGCACCACAGATCACGCAGACATTCACACACGCAACATTCCGATGCAGACATGCCAACAGTCACTACCACCTCTGTGACCCCCACCTCCTCGTCTCCCTCCTCCCTCCCTGTGACGTCTACACTCACACCTCCATTCACCTCACCATCAGCCAGTGTTTCCATCACCAGCACACCCTCCACTCCAGTCCGCACACGTGCAGTCACCACCCCCACTGCCATTTACACGTCCCCTGTGTCCTCTCCCACTGTGTCTGTCACCCCCTCTTCCACACCACACAAACGCAGCCACCCACCCACCCAACAGCCATCCACCTCACGACAGCCTATCCCTCCTGCACCTGCACCCAAAGACAGCAAACGTGACTCACCTACAACCACATCCTCTCCCTCCACTCCCATTCCCACTGTACCTACCACTCTCCATTGTCCCAAGAAGCTCTTCCTCGCCACTACTAACTTCTTTCCTGACCCTGAGCCCCCCCCTCCTTCTCGTCGGGGTAAGAAGAGCACCTCAGCCACCACCAGCCCTGCAGCCCCCTTGACAAGGGTGCAGGGGTATTGGAGCCCGCCAGCCCGCATGTCTGGATCTTCGCCCAGCAGCAAGGGGACAGCCAGCCCACCCCCTGGGAAGAGGAGCAGAAGGCGGAAGGGGCGCCGCAGGAGCCCGCCTTCTACATCCCCCCCGGACACCACCCAGAGACAGTCACCAGCCACAGCTCCAAAGGGAGGAAAGGGCCACAGGCCGACGACTAAGGAGGGCAAGGGCAGCAAGTTGGAGAGGTCAGGCAGCAGGCCTGCTGCCCAGGAGGAGCCCACAACCCCCATAGCCGCTGCCCCGGGAGGAACCGGCACAGCTGCCCCGGGAGAGCCCACCAGCCCCATAGCCGCTGCCCAGGGAGGACCCAGCCCAGCTGGCCAGGAGGGCCCCACCACCCACAGCCCAGGTGGGCAGTGAAGGAGCACCATCCCCGCTGCCCAGGAGGGCACCACCAGGCATTTAGCAGTTGGCCATAGACCGTCCGCCGTCTCAAGAACCGCTGAACTGGGCCCTTCAAGGCAAGAACCGCTGAACTGGGCCCTTCAAGGCAAGAACCGCTGAACTGGGCCCCGCCGTCTCAAGAACCGCTGAACTGGGCCCCGCCGTCTCAAGAACCGCTGAACTGGGCCCTTCAAGGCAAGAACCGCTGAACTGGGCCCCGCCGTCTCAAGAACCGCTGAACTGGGCCCTTCAAGGCAAGAACCGCTGAACTGGGCCCCGCCGTCTCAAGAACCGCTGAACTGGGCCCCGCCGTCTCAAGAACCGCTGAACTGGGCCCTTCAAGGCAAGAACCGCTGAACTGGGCCCCGCCGTCTCAAGAACCGCTGAACTGGGCCCCGTCGTCTCAAGAACCGCTGAACTGGGCCCTTCAAGGCAAGAACCGCTGAACTGGGCCCCGCCGTCTCAAGAACCGCTGAACTGGGCCCCGCCGTCTCAAGAACCGCTGAACTGGGCCCCGCCGTCTCAAGAACCGCTGAACTGGGCCCTTCAAGGCAAGAACCGCTGAACTGGGCCCCGCCGTCTCAAGAACCGCTGAACTGGGCCCGCCGTCTCAAGAACCGCTGAACTGGGCCCTTCAAGGCAAGAACCGCTGAACTGGGCCCCGCCGTCTCAAGAACCGCTGAACTGGGCCCCGCCGTCTCAAGAACCGCTGAACTGGGCCCCGCCGTCTCAAGAACCGCTGAACTGGGCCCCGCCGTCTCAAGAACCACTGAACTGGGCCCTTCAAGGCAAGAACCGCTGAACTGGGCCCCGCCGTCTCAAGAACCGCTGAACTGGGCCCTTCAAGGCAAGAACCGCTGAACTGGGCCCCGCCGTCTCAAGAACCGCTGAACTGGGCCCCGCCGTCTCAAGAACCGCTGAACTGGGCCCTTCAAGGCAAGAACCGCTGAACTGGGCCCCGCCGTCTCAAGAACCACTGAACTGGGCCCTTCAAGGCAAGAACCGCTGAACTGGGCCCCGCCGTCTCAAGAACCGCTGAACTGGGCCCTTCAAGGCAAGAACCGCTGAACTGGGCCCCGCCGTCTCAAGAACCGCTGAACTGGGCCCCGCCGTCTCAAGAACCGCTGAACTGGGCCCTTCAAGGCAAGAACCGCTGAACTGGGCCCCGCCGTCTCAAGAACCGCTGAACTGGGCCCTTCAAGGCAAGAACCGCTGAACTGGGCCCCGCCGTCTCAAGAACCGCTGAACTGGGCCCCGCCGTCTCAAGAACCGCTGAACTGGGCCCTTCAAGGCAAGAACCGCTGAACTGGGCCCTTCAGGGCAAGAACCGCTGGCCCTTTGGCAGACGTGGCAGGGCAGGATCTATCTCGGGCAGGGCTGCAGGATGTCCTCTGGCCAACTTGCCTCCTCCAGTGGCAGTGGGGTCTGTTATGGACTGTATGGACTGTGGCTTTGCTCTCCCCAGGATGGCCCAGTGGGCAGGCCACCCACTGTATGGACTGTATGGACTGTGGCTTTGCTCTCCCCAGGATGGCCCAGTGGGCAGGCCACCCACTGTATGGACTGTGGCTTTGCTCTCCCCAGGATGGCCCAGTGGGCAGGCCACCCACTGTATGGACTGTTTGGACTGTGGCTTTGCTCTCCCCAGGATGGCCCAGTGGGCAGGCCACCCACTGTATGGACTGTTTGGACTGTGGCTTTGCTCTCCCCAGGATGGCCCAGTGGGCAGGCCACCCACTGTATGGACTGTATGGACTGTGGCTTTGCTCTCCCCAGGATGGCCCAGTGGGCAGGCCACCCACTGTATGGACTGTTTGGACTGTGGCTTTGCTCTCCCCAGGATGGCCCAGTGGGCAGGCCACCCACTGTATGGACTGTTTGGACTGTGGCTTTGCTCTCCCCAGGATGGCCCAGTGGGCAGGCCACCCACTGTATGGACTGTATGGACTGTGGCTTTGCTCTCCCCAGGATGGCCCAGTGGGCAGGCCACCCACTGTATGGACTGTTTGGACTGTGGCTTTGCTCTCCCCAGGATGGCCCAGTGGGCAGGCCACCCACTGTATGGACTGTTTGGACTGTGGCTTTGCTCTCCCCAGGATGGCCCAGTGGGCAGGCCACCCACTGTATGGACTGTATGGACTGTGGCTTTGCTCTCCCCAGGATGGCCCAGTGGGCAGGCCACCCACTGTATGGACTGTTTGGACTGTGGCTTTGCTCTCCCCAGAATGGCCCAGTGGTCATGGAGTCCCCTCGTGGATCTGGCGTCGTGTACTCAAGTGGCTGAGGTGCCCCCCCTTCCCTTCCCCCTGAGGTGCCTGTCCTATTTTCTTTCTGATGCCCCTGCAGTGTTCTCTCCGTGGAGTTCTTGTCGTGGGACTGGGCCTTGCCCCTTTGCACAGGACCCCTGTGATCCACGGACAGTGGTTGGACTACATTTAGTAGCTGTATATATTTTGTACATAGTTTATTTATTTTTTGGGATTAATGGCGTACATATTTCAATATATCTGCCCGTTTATGATCTCTTCTTTTGGTCTTTGCATTATTTCGGAGGGGGGTGGTTTGTGGGTTGTGACAGTGATCTGTGGGAATGCATTGATGTGTGTGTTGTAGTGGGTGTGGGTGGGTGGGTGTGTGCCGGTAATCTTTTCCCTCCCCTGTGTCGTAGGTGCAGTACTCACCGATGTCTTCCGCGCCGCCGGGCGTGCTCCTGGTATATGAGGAGGAATAGGAGTGCGGGGATGACCTGTAACTCTGGCTCCATACTGCCGGAATCTCGCGTGGAGTGCGTAGAGGTGAGCGTTTTCCCGTTCGTAGTCTGTTTCCGCCGTGTTCTTATCGGCGGTGCTCCCGCCCCGGAAAAGGTGGCAGATTGGTGGGTCGTAATAGGGTGGGCGGTACTTTGTCTGCCGCCGGGCTGTTGGCGGGAACCGCCGCGCTGTTTGTTTGTACCGCTGTGGCGGTCGGAGTGTTAAGTTGGCGGGCTGTGTTGGCGGTTCCCGCCAGGGTCAGAATTGCATATTTTAGACCGCCGGCCTGTTGGCGGCTTGGCCGCCGCTTTATCACCGACCGCCAGGGTCAGAATGAGGGCCTTTGTGTTTGCTGATAGCACTTTTACAATTGTGTTAACACACAAATAACTCTCCAAATTGTCTTTTAGTTAATTGTTTTTGATTTTTCTAATTGACCAAGCATTTTTTACAAATTTCTAAAATATCTGTCAGGGCCCTGGTTAGCTTTCTACAACTTAGAAAAAGTTTTTACAAGTATTTGCTTTAGTTGGTTATCCAAAAAGGGGAACTCAAAAGTTCCCAACTTTAGTGAGATAAAAATGTCTGATTCAGAGTCCAGAAACCAGGAACTCAACCTGGAACCGTAGGACGCATATACCTATGACCAATTAAGGGGCTCTGCATACTGTACAAGATTCAAACTGGAGAAAAAAAACTGAGAAACTTAGGTTTCTGGTGGACCAGTATGAAAGAGATCATCCCCCAGCTGATGATGATGATACATCTGAGGTGGATGAAGATCCTGTGGAGAGTGGGGATGAGGGTAGCTCCTCTTCACTCAGCAGCTCTAAAGCACCCACAGACACAGGTCTGGAACTCTCCAGGCTGAGCAAAAGATTGGCTTTAGAAGGTCAAGGAGATGGAAAAGCAAAGAAAAGAGTTGGGCTTGGGACCCATCTCTGGTGGCAGCATACAAGTGTTGAAAGAAAAAGTTTTCAACATTAAACTCCCAAAAGGACTTGTCCCTCCCTTCATTGAATGGGATGATATAGTGAAATGGTTTTATGCCTTTGAAAGAGCCAGTATTGGGTGGGAAATTGAAAAGAAACACTGGGGCACACTGATGTGGGAGTTATTCACAGGAAAGTGCAGAGATAGGCCCCTGACACTGAATGAGGCAGAATCTAAATCCTATGACCTCATGAAGGGTACCCTAACTGAGGCCTTTGGATTTACAACTGAAGAGTACAGGATAAAGTTCAGGGAGGCTTGAACATCCCAGAGTCAAACCTGGGTTGACTTTGTGGACTATTCAGTAAAAATAATCGGTGGTTGGTTAGCTGGGAACAAGGTACAAGATTATGATGGGCTGTATAATTTATTTATGAAAGAGCATCTGTTGAGTAATTGTTCCAATGATAGACTACACCAACATCTGGTAGACCTGGGTCCACTTTCCCCTCAAGAACTGGGTAGGAAGGCAGACCATTGGGCCAAAACAAGGGTTACCAAAACTAACACTGGTTGGGGAGACCAAAAGAAAGAGGCCAAAAATCCCCCCCAAGGGAAAGATGGGAGCCAGGGTAAAAACAACAAAGAGTCTTTTATAGGCCCCCAAAAATCTTCACACAAGGGTGGGCCCAGAGACTATTTACAATCCAGGGGAGGGTACAAAGGGAAAACACTTTGCCCCAGCAAGGCTTGGTGCCAACACTGTAAGACAAAAGGGCACAGAACTGGGGACTCAGGCTGTAAAAACAAAAAGAATGCCTCTAGTCAACCTGCAAGAAATGCAATTGCCAATATCAAGATGGGGTCAGAGGTGTCAGTGTCCCCACAGAGGCAACATTAGTCACTGAGAGTGGGATACATTTATCCTATGCTGCCTGGCCAAGTAATATGAACAAATACAGGCAGCACCCTGTGATTAATGGGGAGAAAACACCTCCTCCCTCAGGAATGTGCAACACCCTGGCGGTGAGCTTCAAAGGGCTACAACCCCTGAAACTCGAGCTCCAGGCCTGCAGCTAGCACAAGAGGGCTTCCCCCCTTGCAAATCCCCCTTTTGGGCAGGAGCAAAGGCAGGAAACCAGACAAAAGGTAGAAGGAGTGGCCTCACTGAGCATGCACCACCCCTAAGGGCTTGCATGCGAAGTGGACCCTCTATCTCATTTGTCTCCATCTTGGAATCGAGGAAAACAGCCAATCAGGTTTAGGGGTGTAGTGGGTGTAGCCACCGAAGGGTAAGTGTCCCATTGGACACTACCAGGTTCCCCCTAAAACGCCCACTAAATTCAGGCCCGTATTTATACTTTTTTAGCGCCGCATTTGCGCCGCTTTTTGACGCAAAAACGGCGCAAACTTACAAAAAACAATTGTATTTTGCAAGTTAGCGCCGATTGTGCGTCAAAAAACCACGCAAATGTGGCGCTAAAAAAGTATAAATATGGGCCACAGTATTTAGTGGGCTCCCCTGGACCAAGAATTTAGATTGAACAGGAAGAAAGAAGACAGCACCAAAGAACCCGCCAGGACGGGAACCGAGGACCTGCTGCACCAGAAGAGGCTCCAAGACCCCTGCTTGCTGCACCAGAGTCCCAACAATCACCACTGGGGAGGAGCTGACCACTGGACTGATCTCAAAAGCCCCAGAGGATCTCCAGGCTTTGCAAATAGCCTAAATCTCCCTCCTGAGTGGAGGCACCACTCAAGAAAATCAAGAAACCTGCAAAGGACCAACAAACCAGTGAGGGTCACTTCACTGAATCGCTGAAATCTCCATGACCGGAAGTCATAGATGGACCCGACGACACACCAACGACCATCCGGACGTGCCCCACATCTGTGCCACGTGTGGTGGCACTGCGCCCTCTAGTGGCCGAATTACAGCAATATCCTGGGTACTAGTCAGCTGACATCGGACCAACAGAAAACCAGCTCCTCCAGAGCTGTAAAAGGATCAGGAGGAAGCTCCAGTCGAGGGACTTCAGAAACACCTCGGCCCTCCGACCAAAGTGCCCCAGTTGTCCTGTAAGCCACCCTCTAAGAGACTCACCTCTAGCTCCAGTGGACTCCGTTGCGCACAGCATCCAAGACGTCCAAAACGCCCTGCACCTGGCGCCCTGGGCCTTGCATTACGGGATCTGCTGTGTGCCCCGGGTCCCCAACCCCTTGAGACCTCAACAGCCCAAGGGAACCCCAAGGCACCGTATTTAAACCTGCAAACCAGCTCTTTTTCCAAGTGGCCCCTCCAGGTGGCCCTGTGCTAAGAACCTCTTCAACGCTGCTCCCGACAGAACCGGGAGCTGCCCGCGACTCTCCAGCTGGCACAGCGTGCCCACCGACCACTCCGGCTATCCTGCAAGAGAAGAGACTGGTAACTCAACTGTGTGATTTTTAATGCATTTTTAAAGGTGACTCTGCATATATTTCAATGGTGCGTGATTACGCACAGAAAGACTAACTTTGCTAAAACTTCAAAAAGTCATAACTTGAAAAGTGCTTAACGTATTCTAAAGATCTTGGTCTTAAAAATTATATTAAAGCTGGAAGCATTTTTATAAATCCTGGTCTCGAGTTATTCATTGAGTGTGTGTGGTGCATGATTGGATTTGTGAGTACAGCAAATACTTAGCACATCTCCTGGATTAGCCTAACTGCTCGACCAGCTGCCTTAAAAATTGTAGCTTTAGGTGGTTTAATGTTTACCTTTGGAAACCAATGTGTGGTTGCCTGAACCCTCTGCATAGTGTGCTTGGTTTTACACACTGTATAGAGGGTCAGCCTCCAACACTGACACCTGTATCCCTCAGGGCTTACACCTTTGTCCCATTGATTAAGAGCTGCTGCCTGTATTTTTACATGTTAGGCGGCCAGGCAGCCAATGTGGGTATATCCACCCCACCCTCAGAGACTAGAGTAGCTTCAGTGTGAACCCTAATTTGCTCTGGGCACACTGTTGATCCCACCTGGAGACTGGCTAGTCCAGTGCTAACTGGAGTAGTAGTTGTGGGACTTTTTTTGGGACAGGCTTTGTCTCCAGTTTGGTGTCCATGCTGTTCACAGATGCGACACCAGGCCTTCTTGGGATCAAAGTTTTTACCCTTTTACCAATTTGTGGACTGTGAAGAGGCTCGGGCCCACCCTCCTGAGCAGGTTTTTGGGGTCCTTGTGAAGACTTTGTTTTTGTTCTGAGGTGTCTCACCACCCTTCTCCTGGGGAGGCTTTGTGACCCCTTTCTTTTGGTCACCTCCTGTGTAAGTCTTGGTCCCCCTAGTCTTTACCCCATGGGTCTGCCTTCTTTCCCAATTATTGGGGGGGAGAAATTGGACCGAGGTCTACCAGATGTTGATGCAACTTGTCAGTGAAGCAGTTACATAACAGGTGTTTCTTCATAAACAAATTATAAATCCCATCATAGTCGTGCACTCCACTCCCAGTTATCCAACCATCTAGTGTTTGCATTGAGTAGTCAACAAAATCAACCCAGGACTGGCTTGAGGTTTTGTGAGCCCCCTGAACCTAATTCTGTACCCCTCAGTGGTGAATCCAAAGCCCTCAATCAGGGTAGCCTTCATGTGGTCACAGGATTCAGCATCTTTACCAGTAAAGGTGAGAAGTCTATCCCTACACTTACCAGTGAACAGCTCCCAAAGAAGAGCTCCCCAGTGAGACCTGTTTAACTTTCTGGTTGCACAAGCCCTCTTAAAAGCTGTGAACCACTTGTTGAAATCACCACCTTCTTCATATTTTGAGGCAATCACTTTGGGGATTTTTAGGATATCAGTATTCTCTATGACGTTGCTGCCACCATTAATGGGTGCTAAGCCCATTTCTGCTCTCTCCCTTTCTATAGCCAGGAGTTGCTGCTCCAAAGCTAACCTTTTTGTCATCCTTGCTAAAAGGATGTCCTTTTCATTGAGGCTGCCCTCAATGTTCCCAGAGGAGCTGAACTCACCTGTGGAAGATCCATATCCTGTGAGTACTATCCTTGGAGACAGGGGTCCTGGGACCCTGGTCTTCCTAGTTAGGTGAGGAGGGGGGGTCATCCTCCTGATCCCTAACTTCTTCCCCATCTGAGGGGAGGTCTTCCTCCTCAGCATTGTGGTCCCTGGTGTACTCTGCCAAGAGCTCCTGGAGCTTGACCTTGGTAGGGTTTGAACATGTTTTAGTCTTTTTCAGCTTACAGAGGGACGTTAACTCTGTCATCCCTAGATGGAGGTAAGGGGTGAGGTTGAGTTCCATCACTATTTCCTCTGACCTGCTCATTATGTTACTAAAAGTTGGGATTACTTTTTAGAAACTAAAAACTACTTCTGGTAACTAAATCCTAACTTTAAAAATAACTTTTAAATCTAAAAAAGGGATGCTAAGGGGTACTTAACCAAGGCCCAGCAGGACTTTTAAAAATTTAGAAAAATAGGCCAATTTCAAAAATCAGTTTTTTAAAGGCAGTTTTGGAATTTAGGGCCAGATGTAGCAAAGTGTTTGCGCCTCGCAAACGGCGAAAATCGCCGTTTGCGAGGCGCAAAAGCCACTTTGCTATTCAGAAATGCATTTTGCGAGTCGGCTCCGACTCGCAAAATGCATTTCCGACTCGCAAATAGGAAGGGGTGTTCCCTTCCTATTTGCGACTCGCAGTGGGATGCAGTTCCATTTGCGACCGCGTAGGCGGTCGCAAATGGACTCGCAGTTACCATCCACTTCAAGTGGATGGTAACCCACTCGCAAATTGGAAGGGGTCCCCATGGGACCCCTTCCACTTTGTGAATGGACCCAAAAATATTTTTTCAGGGCAGGGAGTGGTCCAAGGGACCACTCCCTGCCCTGAAAAAATACCGAAACTAAAGGTTTCGGTTTTTTTTTAAGTGCAGCTCGTTTTCCTTTAAGGAAAACGGGCTACACTTAAAAAAAAAAAAACTGCTTTATTTAAAGCAGTCACGAACACGGAGGTCTGCTGACTACAGCAGGCCTCCATGTTTGCGAGTGCCTATACTCGCTATGGGGCCGCAATTTGCGACCCACCTCATGAATATTCATGAGGTGGGTCATTGCGACCCCATAGCGAGTTGCAGTCGGTGTCTGAGACACCGTACTGCATACCAATTTGCGAGGTGCAAAGTGCGAGTCGCATGGACTCGCACTTTGCACCTCGCAAATTTTAAATTTGCTACATCTGGCCCTTAGTTGTGTAATCAGGTATTGGCTGAGTAGTCCAGCAAATGCAAAGTAGTAGATCCCACTGCTGATCCACCAATGTAGGAAGTTGGCTGTGTATATACTATATCAAAATGAGATATAGTGTGCACAGAGTCCAGGGGTTCCCCAGAGGCTTAACAGAGTCTAAAGCAGATAATACTAATGCTCTCTTTTGTGGTAGTGTGGTTGAGCAGTTAGGCTAATCAGAGGGTAGTGCAAAGCATTTGCTGTACACACACAAACAATAGAAGCACACACTCAATGAGTTGACTCCAGACCAATGGTTTTTATATAGCAAAAATATATTTTCTTAATTTATTTTTAGAACCACAAGATTCAAGTGCAGGTAAGTACTTCAATAGATTCGTATTTCACACATGCATCAACAGTACTTTGTTTGAAATCGATAAGCTATACAGTTTTTAACATTGGCAATAATCTGTTTTAAACCTTGACACACTGCAATTTTCAGAAACAGTTCCTGGGGAAAGAAGAGTTAGATCGTTTTACAAGTAAGTACAACCCTTACAGTTCCAATCTCCAGGGGTTAGGAAGTCCACAGTTTTAGGTTCAAGTTAACCCAAAACACCCACCACCAGCAACACAGGGCCGGCTGGGGCAGAGGTCAAAGTGTAGGCAAGATTAACATGTGCTCCTATGGAGACTGGGAGCACTCGGTTTCAGATCTGCAGGCAGGTAAGTACCCGCGACTTCGGACAGCAGACCTGGGGGTTTAGAGGAGCACTTGGGGGGGGGGGCACAAGTAGGCACCAAACGTACACCCTCAGCGGCGCTAGGACGGCCGGGTGCTGGTGTCGTAGTTTGACTCTTGCTCTCGGCAAGACTGCTGAGTTAGGATGACAGTACCTATGGTTGTAGGCGACTATGTGTGAGAAAGTAGCCTCTTTCTAGCCTTGTTACCCCCACTTTTGGCCTGTTTGTGAGTGTATGTCAGGGTGTTTTCACTGTCTCACTGGGATCCTGCTAGCCAGGGCCCAGTGCTCATAGTGAAAACGCTATGTTTCCAGTATGTTTGTTATGTGTCACTGGGACCCTGCTAGCCAGGACCCCAGTGCTCATAAGTTTGTGACCTATATGTATGTGTTCCCTGTGTGATGCCTAACTGTCTCACTGAGGCTCTGCTAACCAGAACCTCAGTGGTTATGCTCTCTCTGTACAAATTGTCACTAACAGGCTAGTGACCAATTTTAACAATTTACATTGGCATACTGGAACACCCTTATAATTCCCTAGTATATGGTACTGAGGTACCCAGGGTATTGGGGTTCCAGGAGATCCGTATGGGCTGCAGCATTTCTTTTGCCACCCATAGGGAGCTCTGACAATTCTTACACAGGCCTGCCACTGCAGCCTGAGTGAAATAACGTCCACGTTATTTCACAGCCATTTTACACTGCACTTAAGTAACTTATAAGTCACCTATATGTCTAACCTTTACCTGGTAAAGGTTGGGTGCTAAGTTACTTAGTGTGTGGGCACCCTGGCACTAGCCAAGGTGCCCCCACATTGTTCAGGGCCAATTCCCCGGACTTTGTGAGTGCGGGGACACCATTACACGCGTGCACTACATATAGGTCACTACCTATGTGTAGCTTCACAATGGTAACTCCGAATATGGCCATGTAACATGTCTATGATCATGGAATTGCCCCCTCTATGCCATCCTGGCATAGTTGGCACAATCCCATGATCCCACAGGTCTGTAGCTCAGACCTGGGTACTGCCAAACTGCCTTTCCCGGGGTTTCACTGCAGCTGCTGCTGCTGCCAGCCCCTCAGATAGGCTTCTGCCCTCCTGGGGTCCAGCCAGGCCTGGCCCAGGATGGCAGAACAAAGGACTTCCTCTGAGAGAGGGTGTTACACCCTCTCCCTTTGGAAAATGGTGTGAAGGCAGGGGAGGAGTAGCCTCCCCCAGCCTCTGGAAATGCTTTCATGGGCACACATGGTGCCCATTTCTGCATAAGCCAGTCTACACCGGTTCAGGGACCCCTTAGCCCTGCTCTGGCGCGAAACTGGACAAAGGAAAGGGGAGTGACCACTCCCCTGACCTGTACCTCCCCTGGGAGGTGCCCAGAGCTCCTCCAGTGTGCTCCAGACCTCTGCCATCTTGGAAACAGAGGTGCTGCTGGCACACTGGACTGCTCTGAGTGGCCAGTGCCATCAGGTGACGTCAGAGACTCCTTCTGATAGGCTCCTTCAGGTGTTGCTAGCCTATCTTCTCTCCTAAGTAGCCAAACTCTCTTTTCTGGCTATTTAGGGTCTCTGCTTTGGGGATTTCCTTAGATAACGAATGCAAGAGCTCATCCGAGTTCCTCTGCATCTCTCTCTTCACCTTCTGCCAAGGAATCGACTGCTGACCGCGCTGGAAGCCTGCAAAACTGCAACAAAGTAGCAAAGACGACTACTGCAACTCTGTAACGCTGATCCTACTGCCTTCTCGACTGTTTTCCTGGTGGTGCATGCTGTGGGGGTAGTCTGCCTCCTCTCTGCACTAGAAGCTCCGAAGAAATCTCCCGTGGGTCGACGGAATCGTCCCCCTGCAACCGCAGGCACCAAAGAACTGCATCACCGGTACCCTGGGTCTCCTCTCAGCACGACGAGCGAGGTCCCTTGAATCCAGCAACTCTGTCCAAGTGACTCCCACAGTCCAGTGACTCTTCAGTCCAAGTTTGGTGGAGGTAAGTCCTTGCCTCCCCACGCCAGACTGCATTGCTGGGAACCGCGACTTTTGCAGCTACTCCGGCCTCCGTGCACTTCCGGCGGAAATCCTTTGTGCACAGTCCAGCCTGGGTCCACGGCACTCTAACCTGCATTGCACGACCTCCTAAGTTGTCCTCCGGCGACGTGGGACTCCTTTGTGCGACTTCTGGTGAGCACTGTTTCTCTCCACTTCGTAGTGCCTGTTCCGGCACTTCTGCGGGTGCTGCCTGCTTCTGAGAGGGCTCCTTGTCTTGCTCGACGCCCCCTCTGTCCCCAGACGCAATTGGCGATATCCTGGTCCCTCCTGGGCCACAGCAGCATCCAAAAACCCTAACCGCACAATTTGCAGCTAGCAAGGATTGTTGGCGGTCTTTCTTCAGGAAAACACTTCTGCACGACTCTCCACGGCGTGGGGGGTCCATCCTCCAAAGGGGAAGTTCCTAGCCCTTGTCGTTCCTGCAGAATCTTCAGCTTCTACTGTCCAGTAGCAGCTTCTTTGCACCCACAGCTGGCATTTCCTGGTCATCTGCCCATCTCCGACTTGCTTGTGACTTTTGGACTTGGTCCCCTTGTTCCACAGGTACCCTTGACTGGAAATCCATCGTTGTTGCATTGCTGATTTGTGTCTTTCCTGCAGAATTCCCCTATCACGACTTCTATGTCCTTTGGGGAACTTTAGTGCACTTTGCACTCACTTTTCAGGGTCTTGGGGGGGGCTATTTTTCTAACCCTTACTATTTTCTAATAGTCCCAGCGACCCTCTACAAGGTCACATAGGTTTGGGGTCCATTCGTGGTTCGCATTCCACCTTGGGAGTATATGGTTTGTGTTGCCCCTATCCCTGTGTGTCCCCATTGCATCCTATTGTAACTATACATTGTTTGCACTGTTTTCTAATACTATTACTGCATATTTTGGTATTGTGTACATAAATCTTGTGTATATTTGCTATCCTCATACTGAGGGTACTCACTGAGATACTTTTGGCATATTGTCATAAAAATAAAGTACCTTTATTTTTAGTATATCTGTGTATCGTGTTTTCTTATGATATTGTGCATATGACACTAGTGGTACTGTAGGAGCTTCACTCGTCTCCTAGTTCAGCCTAAGCTGCTCTGCTAAGCTACCATTATCTATCAGCCTATGCTGCTAGACACCCTATACACTAATAAGGGATAACTGGGCCTGGTGCAAGGTGTAAGTACCCCTTGGTACTCACTACAAGCCAGTCCAGCCTCCTACACTATGCCAATACTACAACAAAACGCAACTGTCGTCCCAACCCTTCCGGCTCACAAGCAGCACCTCACCTAAACCCCAAATTAAACCCCAAATGGTTAGAGCTGATTTGTGGCAGTCTATACGCATGGACTCAAATGCATGACATCTCAGGGGGTATCGTGGTTAAACGGAGATTACCCCTTTCTCACATCAACAACAAGTCTCAATCATACACAGGCAAAGAAGAAGATGCAGTAAAAGGTTCAATAATATTTATTTCACCAAAACTGCAATCAACGATATGTTGCATGGGCTGCAATGATTAGGATAATGAACAATGCAAGAAACAGAATGGAAAAGATGAGAGCCATTAATACAAAGACCCCAGCATCTTGCAATATCATTCGATCTCATGAAATGTGTGATATGTCCTAATAGCCCACTCTGTAGGTCTAACCTCTAACCCAGAAGAGAGATAGGTGTGTTAAACCTCAATCTGCCAATGCCATGCCCATGAGAAGAGCCCCTAACTCTCGTTACCTTGGAATGAGGTCTCTAGCTCAGACTCTGCAGGAACACGAAGACTGAGTCAGTGTCAAGGTGACGTGCTGCAGCGAAAGCAGCGATGGCATCTGGTCGTAATCCCTCTATCTATCTGATAAAGTGAGGAATATATATCGAGATCTGCCTAGACCCCTGGCGTTGGTTAGTTCCCAAACAATAGATAACAAGGCATGCTTGGGACGGTAATTAGTATAACCAATTCCCTCGAAAGCGTGAAGAGGGAAAGTACGACACCTTCAGTTTGTTTGTATTTGTTGTCTGGTCTTGATGCCTTAGCGCGGTGGCACTGATAAGGGAAATCAAAACATGGGCCTAACTCAAAACAAGGCTGCCATCTTAAAATAATTAATTTAATAAACGCGCTAAAGCAGAGCAGGCTAAGTAGGCTAAAAGTCACTAGTTGACGGGGAACGAGTTCTGCAACGGCTAAGCTAACTCCTGTATTCCTATTAAAACAAACTAGGATTCACTACACTGAGTGCAAACAAGATGTTGGGTCCCCAATGATTCTCTATGAGGGGACCCCGGAAGTCACTCAGAGGCTGCAGGCGAGGTCCAGGGGGTCGTCTCAGGCAACCCACAGGCTGGACAGGGAGGAGGGCTGCGGGTGCAGTGGGTCTTTAGGCGTCGGATATCTTCGTCTGGAGCTTTCGCGGTCGGGGGGTCCTCTGGATTCCCTCTGCAGGCGTCGTCGTAGAGGGGTGGAGAGGCCAACCCAGGGTGGGCACTTACTCAGAATTGCCTGGGGATCCTCTCTAGCTGGTTGGGCCACCTGGACACAGACCATAGGCATCGGGTACAGAGTGGTTAAGACTCACACATTTGGAGTGAGCTTGGAGTCCTTAATTGTTGGTTTCTTCTTAGACAGGGCCGTTGTCCATGGGAGGTCTTGGTCCTTTTGAGTGCTGGGCAGTCCTCTGGAGCTTGGCAGAGGTCGCTGGTCCCACTGTTCTTTTGCAGGTTCTTTGAAGCAGGAGACAGGCCAGTAGTGCTGGGGCCAACTCAGTTGTCATCTTCCTTCTTTTCTGCTGGGGCTTCAGCTTAGCAGTCCTTCTTCTTGTTAGGTCACCAGGAATCTGGTGAGCTGGATTCAGGGAGGCCCTTAAATCTTAGATTTAGGGGTGTTTTAGGGGTCAGAGGGCAGTAGCCAATGGCTACTGTACCTGAGGGTGGCTACACCCGCCCTGTGCCCACTTCCTTTTGAGAGGGGGGCACAAACCTAATCCTATTGCTCCCTGTCCTCCAAACCAAGATGAAGGATTCTACTAGGAGGGGGGTCCCCTCAGCTCTTGAAACCTTAGGGGTGGTCCTGGCTGGGATGGTCACTACTCCCTGTTTTCCTAATTTTCTCACCGGATGTGGTGCCAAAAGTGGGGAGTTGTCTGGGGGACGGCCAGCTCCACTAGCTGGCGTGCCCTGGGGCACTGTAATCCGAGGTTTCAGCCTTTGAGGCTCACCGCAAGGTGTTACAGTTCCTGTAGGGGGAGGTGTGAAGCACCTTCACCCAGGACAGGCTTTGTTTCTGACCACAGAGTGCACAAAGGATCTCACCACATGTGGTCAGAAACTTGTCTGAAAGTGGCAGGCTGGCATAGACTGGTCAGTCCTACACTAGCAGTTTGGCTAACATACAAGGGGCATCTGTAAGATGCCCTCTGTGTGCATTGTTCAATTAATCCCACACTGGCATCAGTGTGGGTTTATTGTGCTGAGAAGTTTGATATCAAACTTCTCAGTGTTCAGTGAAGCCATTATGGAGCTGTGGAGTTCGTGATTAAAAACTCCCAGACCATAGACTTAATATCGCCACATTGGACTTACAGGCCCATATTTATACTTTTTTAAGTGCCGCATTTGCGCCACTTTTTGACGCAAAAGTGGCGCAAACATACAAAATACAATTGTATTTTGTAAGTTTGCGCTGTTTTTGCGTCAAAAAAACGCACAAAAACGGCGCTAAAAAAGTATAACTATGGGCCACAATGTATAAGAATGGACTTAGGCACTGTAGGGGCATGTTGCTCATGCAGCTATGCCCTCATCTGTGGTATATGCACCCTGCCTTAGGGCTGTAAGGCCTGCTAGAGGGGTGATTTAACTATGCCACAGGCAGTGGTTTGTGGGCATGGCACCCTGAGAGAGGTGCCATGTTGACTTTGCCTTTTTCTCCCCACCAGCCCACACAAGTTGCAAGAGCAGTGTGCATGTGCTTGGTGAGGGGTCCCCTAGGGTGGCATAATACATGCTACAGCCCTTGGGAACCTTCCTTCGCCACAGGGCCCTTGGTACCAGGGGTACCTTTTACAAGGGACTTAACTGCCAAGGGTGTGCCAATTGTGGAAACAAAGATACAGATTTTGGGAAAGAACACTGGTGCTGGGGCCTGGTTAGCAGGGTCCCAGCACACTTTCAATCAAAGCTGTCATCAACACTAAGCAAAAAGTGTGGGGGGGTAACCATGCCAACAGTGGCACTTTCCTACAATTGGCATACCCATCATGTACCTAGACAATGTACTTAGGCTCCTGTTCCTAGACTTTACAAACATTTCAGAGCATTGAACACAGGGGCGTTTTACTTTGTAAAGCTATTGTGTCATTCTTGCAGCTTTCACTTCTTAAATTTCTTTCAGCAACGTGAGTTTTTCTTTCTCAAGGTATGCTACAGGAGGTTTACAGCAGTTGTAGTGTCAAAACACTGTTGCTGCTGCCAGGACTTTAAGTCCAATGCATCATAAATGTTATTACAGTAGACATTTAATAACACGTATTTATGTAGACTTAATTAGAGGTTCCTGCCTATTTATTTGTAAGGCTATCTTTGTTGCCTGGTGGCAGACTGGTACTCATAAAGCATAGCTGTATTAGGGACAATGTCTGAACTTCGTTTGGAAATCTTGTGCAGTGTAACCAGAAATTGGCTTAGAACTTTGCAAAGTAGATAAGGTATTTATGGCATTCAGTTTCATTTAGAGTAGTACCAAAGCCCTGCAGCACGTGCTTTCAGGACGTAAACTTAAGATAGATAAGTGGCTGTTAATGGATTCTGACATAAGCTCCCTAAGGTCTGACTCTGTCTTAACTTGGCCCCAACTCCATCATAGCTCATGAATGCTGCCATCATCTCCTTGAACACTGGACATAGCCACGTTCCCTATTTAAGCAACACAGAAGGTTGAGGGGCGGTGTGCTGAAACTTTTCAAACACTCACTCCCAGTTACAGATCTTGGTTTAATCCATCATTCTTTTGCCCACCACGCCACTCCAGTTTGGACCTCGTCATATGGAAATCTGTCTTGACCCTGCTCCCTATGGGAACAGTCCAGCCCGAACTGCCAGGCCAGGTCTTCCCTCGACCTGAAACAAGCATCCTGGAGCCGGTTTTGGGGTATCACCCCCCTCATCATCCAGGCTAGCTTAAATCCAGTGGCACAGTGAGCAACGGACTCATGTCTGGGCGTACCCTAGCCACTTACGGCAACTTTAGAAACACAAAAGGTTGATGGTTGGAGTGCTTACAAAAATGTTTTTGCAGAATCATTGTCATTTCTGCCTTCAAACACCGTTGTTTGTAGACCTTGTCTTTCTAGGAACTGTGATATCATCAAGTTCTTTGATCAATGACATAGATACAACATCTAAGGTGACATTTGTCACGTTCAAATAACCAATATAGATATTTAAATCAAGATAATATAGTCCGAATTGACATCCTTTTTCCCTGAATGTCCATAAGGATACGTCAATAAGGCATACTTTGATACACATAATTTGTCAGGCATTCCAGTCTCGGATAAGATTTAGGACATAAGGACTGTCACTTGTTCACTTGGAAGAGAGGTCCTTCGCTCAGGTATCTGGATGACTCTGCCTCTTGTGGGGGCGTGGAGGGCAATCATTTGTATCTATTTGTCTAATGTGAACAATAATTGAGTGAAGAGTCTAACGTGTCCATATGTTGTGAAACATCCTTCAAAAGCCTTTAACAGACAAAGCTTTCTGAATTTTTGACTAATACCAAAAAATAACTTCAGAACTACATTGCTTCACTAGTCAAACAATCCGCGGCATGCATGTCTACGTAATGAGGGAAAAATTTAAAGACGCCCTGTCTCTGTACCATTTCACATACTTCCACTATCCATGATGTCTGGTACTGAAATTTATCAGTTTTTTACTCCCTTGTCTGAATGGCATCATAGAAGCCCCCCAGGGTTTTCACACCAGTTTGTTGCGGAACCAATTATTCTGCTTTTACTTAACATCTTTTTATATCTGGGAAGACGGTGAAGTCCTTCATCTTTTTCAGGAGGTTTATTGCTGTCACAGTTCCTTCCCTTGCCCCTCATATGGGGCGAAGAAAGCTGCCTCAGATCCACACCAAGTGTTGTGAAGTTTGTCTTCCATGTCATTCTTTCAAGGAGTATAGCAGTTATGTAAATAAGGACCTTAAAGTATGGAGGAGGAACTGAATTTTGAGGTAAGTTGGAATGTCTGAGGGCAAAGGGTAAGAAAAAATCTGAATAGCCCCCTAGGGTTTACATTGTGTCCAGTGAGCTGATTGAAGGAAATCCAGAGAGAGATCAGAAAAAGTCAAGACAAATTTGAGAAGCATTGCCATGTTTAATCGCCCCGTCTACTGTCGGAGTTGCTGTCAGATATTCTGACACTCACCACTGATAGCATGGGATCCTATTTGTACACTGAGACCATCTCAATGTCGACACAGTCACTGCTATATTGTCTTCAACATTCAAGTACTCAATGTTGTCTCATTTTCTGTTGAATCATTCCAGACACATGGCTGTGCGGTTATAGCAACTTTTATCAAAGGTGTTACCACTGTCCTCCATCTTTCATCATCGTCTAGATCGATGTTGAGCTTTTTTTTAACCTGAGCTGCCAAAGAAGAGGCTGAGATTATCACCAGCTGCAGAACCATGTCTGCGCTCCCTGGGGGAGAGAGGGGGTTTCTCCTCTCCTCTTTTTCTTATTACAGCAGAGGACCTATTGCAGACTCTACTGTGACCTCTTAATTTGCTTCAGCCTCAAAAAATGGTGTTAAGATTAATGTACTATCTTCAATTAGGAAAATGCCACTGTTACCACAGCATTCTCTGGGCCTTCATACTCCTCAAGTTCCTCATTCTCCCTTGAGAGACCAGGTATATATAAACACTCTCTCTCCTTCTCCCTCTCCCTCTCTTTCTCTCTCTCTCTCCCCCTCCCACTCCCCCTCTCCTCCCCACAGACATGCGGGCAGGGAAAGAGTAGAAAGTAATGCTCCTGCACGTCTCTCCCTCTCTCTCTCTCTTTTTCTCTCTCTCTCTCTCTCTCTCTCTCTCTCTCTCTCTCTCTCTCTCTCTTCCTCCCCCCTCTCACTCCCCCCCTCCCTACAGACATGCTGGCAGGGAAAGAGTAGAAAGTATTGCTCCTGCACGTATCTCTCTCTCTCTCTCTCGCTCTCTCTCCCTCCCTCCCCACAGACATGCTGGCAGGCAAAGAGTAGAAAGTATTGCTCCTGCATGTATCTCTCTCTCTCTCTCTCTCTCTCTCCCTCCCTTTCCCCTGTCGCTCCCCCTCCCCTCCCCACAGACATGCTGGCAGGGAAAGAGTAGAAAGTAATGCTCCTGCACGTATCTCTCTCACTCTCTCTCTCTCTCTCTCTCTCACCCCTCCCCCTCCCCCCCCTCTCCACAGACATGCTGGCAGGGAAAGAGTAGAAAGTATTGCTCCTGCATGCAGGGGAAGCTGCATTTACAGTAGCTCACTGCGTGCAGGAGCAATGCTGGCTCCCACAGGAGGGAGGGAGCCAGCTGGGACCGCAGGGGCCTTGAGCCTCCCCCTGTTGTCCACAGTGCACTTTACTGGGTCAAGAGAGATGGGGTAGTGTTGGCTCTAGAATAGCCGCACTGAAGTTAGTAACCACTAGGCCTAACAGTGGTGCTCTTGTGATTTCAATGCCCGAAAACCACTGTACAGATACCAGAAATCTCAATACAGAGGGAACACCTGAAAGAAATATTACATAATAATGATCTCAAAATGAGAATTATATCACAAAATCATCACACAAGTTCTTCTTCTGTTAATCCCAAAGATCCATATAAGAGGAGAAAGCCAAATGGTTTCCAATGACTGAGGGCCTCATTATGTCCACCGCCCGCCAATGCCATACCGCCATCATGCCACATGGGTGGCCTGAACCCCGCCGGTCCTATTATGGTTTCCCCACTGGGCCGGCGGGCGCAAACAGTGTTTCCGCACCTGTCGCACATTCCACTGCCCGTAATTCGGGCACTGGAATGTGCGATGTGGCTGTGCATGGGGGCCCCTGCACTGCCCATGCCGCCATGGACAGGCTGGCAGATTACAACCGTCAGGCTGCAGGCTGGCAGCAGCCTTGCGATGTCGGCGGTTGGACCATGGCGACTCCGCCAGGGTCATAATGTGGCGGTCGGACCACCCTATGTCTTTATTAATTATCCATCAGTAATCAGAACTTCAGCTGAACCAACGCTTTTCGTTCCTATGAAGTACTTCATCAGGGGTGCAATTTAAAAATACAAGTACACATTTTACTAAACAATCATGATTTTTTACAATATATCTTACAACATCTATTTACATATATTGTAACTAAACATATTCAAATGCATTACAAATAACAATCCTAAACAAACATATAGGCCCTCATTATGAACATGGCGGTAAACACCGCTCCGCCGGTGGTGGCGGTAACTACCACCAACAGGCTGGTGGTCGGACCGCCAAATAATGAAGCACAGGAGAAACAGCAAGCATGAAATCCACACACCGCCAGCATAGGAGTGCCAACAGTGACGGAAGAGGCCGCCCACAGGCCAACGGAAAGGCCCCACCCATCCATCAAATAATGAAGCACAAGACCGCTGTCTTGGAAACGAACCAAATAAAAGGAAACACTCACTGTAGGCACACACAACACACCGAAGCAGACATGGAGAGAGAGTTGCAAATTATGCCAGTCCTGCTCCTTGCCATATACCTCCACGACCGTGACAAAGACGACGACGATAAGTACCACAACCTACTAAACAAGGGAAGAAAGGGCACAGATACAGACCCACCCACCCCACCCACCCTGCAACAAACTCCCAACCCCTCACACCATCACAAGCCATACACACCAGAACAAGAGGTACTTACCCGACACAAGGCCAATACAACCTGCCAAAAGTACACACATGTGCACACCACCCCCCCACAATGAAACGATAAACCACGTCTCCATATTGTGGCAACAGCAACACTGGTCACTCAAACTTTAATAAATATAGAAAAATATAATGTCCAAATAAGGCCATTGGCCAGTCCTTGTGAAACGGGCTGAAGGGCCCAAATGGCCCGAGCTTGACTCCGACATGTGCACATGGTACTCCACCATAAAGGGACATCAATGGGGCAGCCAGGCACCTCAGGGAACAGGGGCAGGGGTGGGGACTTACGTCTGGGGGGCTTCGGGTTATGTTTGGGAGGTGGAGGGGGTTTAGGTTTGCTCTTGGAAGGTGGGGGAGTGGGCTTGGACCGGGGGTGGCATAGGGACCTGGGGAAGCACGGGGCTTCTTCCTCTCTGGGGAAGGGGCACGGGAATAGGAAGGGTGGACTGGGGTGGACTTAGACGTGGAAGGAGTGGACAAGGCACGGAGATGGGCACGTTTAGGGACGAGACGGGGTGGGCCAGTGGGTTCGAACAGGTCAACACTGGACAGGAAAAGTTTTTTAGGGGCAGTTAGGGTGGACATGGAGGAAGGTGTGGGATTGGAGGTAGAAGGAGTGCTTGTAACTGGTGTAGATGTGCTGGTTGTGGATGCAGGTGCCTGTACAGTATGCTGAGGTGTGGTGGATGTGTGTTGAGTGGGTGTCTGGGAACGTTTGAGTATTTTGGGAGGAGGGGTGGTGGACACTGGGACAAGACAGGCTGCCAGTGTAAATGGATGTTGTCTAGGTGTCTGCAAGCCTGGTGAGTGTGCTGCATGTGTCAGTAAATGTCGTTGTGGTGAGTGCAGGTGTGGTGTCTGGGGTGGATGACTGGATGTCTGACGTTGTGGTGACTGCTAGAATGAGGTCAGCAACAGTGACTGAGGGTGCGGTGCTTGTGGGTGTGCATGTTGAGGTGACAGACAGGGAGGCGGGATAGGTGGACACACTGGAGAATTTGGATGTTGTTGTGTGTGCCTTTGTATGTTGGCTGTGGGTATGCCTGTCGGGGGAAGTGTGGTGGTTGTGTTTCTCTGTGTGCTTCTTGTGTGTTGATCTGTGTGCATGGCTGTCTGTACGTGTGCTTGGGATGGGTGAAGGGAGTGGGGTGCTGAAAGGGGTAGAGGTGGTTGGAGGGGGGGCGGAAAGACCAGGGACACTGGCTGCCATCAAAGAGGAGGCCAGAGCCTGAAAAGATCTCTGTAGGCCAGACATGGCACCGTGAATGGTTTCCAGGTATGCATTGCATTGCTGCATTTGGTATGCTAGCCCCTGGATGGCATTCACATTGCCCTACAGAGATGGTCCTCAGGAGGTCAATAGCCTCCTCCGTGAGGGCAGCAGGGCTGACTGGGGCAGGGGATGAGATGCCTGGGGCGAAGGAGATGCCCACCCTCCTGGGTGAGCGGGCACGGGCAACTGGGTGGGGAGCATCTGGGAGGGCGGTGATGGTATGGGAGGTGGCGGAAGATGACACAGAATGGGTGGGCCCACCAGGGTCTGCCACCACCAGGGAGTGTCCATCGGAGGAGGTATCAGAGTCACTACCGCCAGTGGTAGCGCCTGCCTTGTGGTACTCCCCTCGCCCTCCAACCCACTGGTCCCCTTGGCGTCGTCGACTCTGCCTCCATGGAACTGTGGGCCGCTGCATCCCCACTCGCCGGTGCCACTGCTCCCTCGCCAGATGATGCTGACAACACAAGAGTAACACAAGAGTACAGGGGTGGGGAGACAAAACATGAGAGAAATCTGTAAATACCTGAATGGATGTACATACTTGGTGCACACACACTCCAACCCAGCTTACACACCTACATGCAGCACCTACAATGATAGTCATGACTATGCCCCTGACTAGTGGCCATACCCAGCATACAACTCATTTCCCACATGACACAAGGACCTGATGAACTGTTAGACCTGCCCCTAATCATCTCCGTGCTCATAAAGGGCAGGACTGCTGGTAGACACCTGTCAGAGTGCCTGGCACTAGACAGCATACATGCTACAGCACCCAAACACATCCATCAAAGAGGCATGAAACATTGTTGGTACTCACCCCCCTTGTGGCTGCTGAGCAGCCTTCAAGCGCCCAAACAAATCTGGATATGCCACCGCCAGAATGCGGCACATTAGGGGGGGTCAGGGTCTGACGGGCACCCCTTCCTCGTTGGGAAGCCTTCCCCACCTGGGCCTCGCAGGTCTTCCTGGCCCAGTGCCGCAGGTCCTCCCACCTCTTCCTGCAGTGGGTGCTTCGCCGGTTGTAGACCCCCAGCTACCGCACCTCCCTGGTGATGGCCTGCCAGAGTGCCCTCTTCTGATGGGCGCTGACCTGTATGGGACACACAGAGAAGAAAAACAGACTTCAGGATATGGCCATGTAATACAGCTGACTATATGTCCCCAATGGAATGAACACTTCACAAGATCATTTCACCACCACACTCACAGTACTTGCCACACAATCTACGCCTGTGCAGTTACATACCGACCACCCATGCATACACGCATCCGGCACTATCCATGCAAGGCAACCGCCAACTCACCTGCTCCTATGGTCGCCCATATAACTTAGCATACCGGGGTAGGACCCCGTCCACCACCTTTTCCATCTTCTCCGTGGCGAAGGCCGGGGCCCTTTCCCCTGTGACTCGTGCCAGTTGAATAAACAGTGTCAGGACACAGCAGCACACTCAGTGGAGTACTTACATGCATGGGATCCGGAAGTAAGGTGAAATTGGGGTGACGACATGGCGTACGCTCCGCAGCCGTGTGCACCGTCACCGCCGGCGGCAATCATGATAGGCCTAGGTTCCCCATTGACAACCATGTTAACCAATGAATGGGTGCACGGCGGTGAACACCGCCTTATGCCATGGCAACTACCGCCAGCTGAATGAAGTCACTTCCACTCTTTCATATCTGGATGGCAGGAGGCTGACATTTTGCTAGCACAACGTACATATTTCCTGGTCAGGGGCCCCATTCAGGGCCTATAAATCCCAGCCCTTAGTCGCCTGCCCACATGAGTGTCTGTTCCCCACATCAGTCCAGAGGTATCACAGCATACATGTCCCTAAAGTTGTACATCAGACATCGCTTGTGTGTGTAACCTACGTATCGTACAGCAGTTATTCTTACACAACATGTTTTGGATGTGTATGTGTGTCCCTCATATGTGTTCTTTCCTCCCCATAGGTACAGACCCATGTGGTGAGGGAGGGTCCCATCTGTGTACAGACATCTCGTTGATTTGGATACCATGGTGGAATGTCACATCATTGTCACCTACAGACTCAATCGTACAACAATCAATGACCTATGTGCTTTACTGGATCCTGTACTGAGACCGGCTAATCGGAATCAGCATGCCATCCCTACTGAAGTGCAAGTGCTCTCTGTACTCCATTTCTTGGCTACGGGCTCACTTCAGGTGACAGTGGGCATGGGTGCAGGGTTCTCTCAGCCAATGTTTAGCCTCGTCCTGTCCAAATTCCTAGATACATTTGTACAACACCTGCAGACATATGTCAGGTTTCCCCAAAGGGCTGAACTCCCTGCCATTAAGTCTGACTTTTATGCCTTTGCTAACATTCTCCATGTGATAGGTGCCATCGATGGCACTCACATAGCTCTCATCTCCCCAAGAGTGAATGAACAGGTGTACAGGAACAAGAAGAACTTCCACTCAGTGAACATACAATTTGTGTGTACTGCTGACCAATAGATTTCACATGTAAATGCCATGTTTCCAGGATCAGTTCATGATTCCTTTGTCCTGAGGAACAGCAGTGTCCCACTCTTGACACTGGACACTGGATCAGTACATAGCTGACAGCCAGGCAGTTTCTACAGTCCTCTCTCGCCCACTTTTACAGGTGATTCTGGCTACCCCAACATGGCTCCTGACACCTGTGAGGAATCCCAGGACAGATGCAGAGAGGAATTATAATGAGGCCCATGGACGTACTAGGAGGGTGATTGAGCGCACTATAAGTCTCCTGAAGGCTAGATTTTGTTGCCTCCCTCTCTCTGGGGGTTCCTTGTGCTATTAAAGCCACCCAGTCCACTTACTATGGCACTAAAATAGAAAACTCTTCCTGCTCACAGAAGGAAATTTTTCAGATCTTTAAAGAACTCACCATAACCCCTATGCCAGCCCCACCCACAGAGGCCTCCATTGAATATAGTAACCGTTTGGCATCTTATTTCCATGATAAAGACATCAAGATATATTCTGGGTTCTCTTCCTCCCTTCCCCAGGAGTCCTTAGAAGATCAAGCTATGGACTCCGCTTTTTCTGGAATTTCACTGACTGCTTTTGCACCTCTTTCGGATGCCGTAACAGCCAATTTCCTCCTCAAAATTAAATCAGGCTCTCCCCTTGACCCTGCTCCTCCAGCCATTCTTTCGCGGGTTTCAGATATTATTGTCCCTCCTCTCACAAAAATACTGAATCACTCCTTATCTTCAGGTTCTCTCCCTCCATCCTTCAAGCACGCCATTATTAAGCCTCTCCAAAAAAAGCCCAAGCCGGATCCTTCTTTACTGGAGAATTATAGACCTATTGCTCTTCTTCCCATCTCAGCAAAAATTCGGGAGAAACATGTTAACTTTCAATGAACCAGTTACCTGGAGAGCCATGAGCTCCCCCACCCTACTCAAATGGGCTTTAGAGCTCATCATAGTACGGAGTCAGCCTGTCAACTTTTGGATCAAGGGGCTTACGTGGCCATCATTCTACTTGATCTTAGCGCAGCTTTTGATACGGTGGACCATAATCTTCTCTGCTGCAGGCTCTCTGAATTAGTGATAGGAGGTTTAGCCCTGTCTTGGCTCTCTGCCTTTCTTATAGGAAGATCCTTTCAAGTTTTGGATCGAGCCTTTTTTTCTGAGATTTTTCCATTGACTTGTGGAGTCCCTCAGGGCTCCTCCCTGAGTCTGACTCTTTTCAACGTTTATCTTTCCCCACTGGCTAAAGTGATTGCTCCTTATAACTTTTCCTTGGTCACCTATGCCGACGATACCCAGCTTGTGGTATCGCTATCTAGCTCTGGGGACTCATCCGCGGCCAATCTTTCTTGTTGTATGAAGGACATTGGATACTGGATGATTCAATCTAAACTTAAATTTAATGATGGAAAATCAGAAGTTATTGTTTTAGGTAATGGTTCCCCATCCTCCCCCCTCTCATCGTACTCAGAGGTTTTTAACAATCTTCCTCCTCCCAAAGCTTAGGTAAAAGGCCTTGGCTTTTGGTTGGATTCTCGCTTGACTATGGATTTTCAAGCTAAAAAAGTCTCTTCTACATGTTTTGGTCTCTTAAGAGTCCTTAGGAAGATTTTTAACCTTCTACCCTCCACGGCCAGAAGAATCCTTGTTCAAATTCTGATTCTTTCCCGCCTTGACTACGGTAACTCTCTGTTTCTCAGTTCCCCGGCCTATGTGATAAAGAAGTTGAAGACAGCGCAGAATGCAGCAGCCAGGCTTCTCACTGATCTTCCCAGACATCTGTCTGCGAAGCCGGCTTTTTCAATACTCCACTGGCTCCCTATTAAGCAACGCATTCAATTTAAAGCCCTGTGCATTGTTCACAGGGCTCTCCATGATAAGGGTCCGATGTTCTTTAGAAAACGGATCCTTATCTACCGCCCCCTCCAGAAGTCTGAGATCTTCTTCCTTCCGACATGTTAATATCTCTCGGTTCAAGAGAGCCTGGGGAGCCAATTCCTTTTCCATCAAGGCCACCCGCCTTTGGAATGCTCTTCCCTCTGAGCTCCGTCATGAACCCTCAGAGCAGCTTTTTAGGAAGAAACTAAAAACTATCCTTTTCTGTAGCTAATTTCTCCCGGATCTTCCTTGTCTCTGGTAGTAGTCATGTTATGTCAGTGCTGGGATGCCTTAGGGTAACTACGCGCTTTATAAGTCCATAAAATAAACTAAACTAAACTATGGCCCTGAGAAGGTGTGTAGAATAGTGGTGGCCTGCTGCATGCTGCACAACTTGGCTGTGAGGAGAGCTATCCCTCTACTAGAGGAGGAGGGTGCTGTACATCCAGACCTGCTTCCTCTGAGAGGGGATGAGAGGGATGGTGAGGATGAAGACGGGGAAGATGTCCACTCCAGGAACCAGCTGATAGCTGATCCAACTATGCTTCCAGTGACTATGAGGTACTGTTCACTGATGATGTTGTCTGCACTGCAAAATGTTTGTCAGACTCATTTGTTTGGGGATGTAGGGTCTGTATTCATTGGCACTGTTAGCTGTGGAATTAGGTGGCATGTGCCATGGGAACATACATGGTGTACATTTTGGTTTACTCCAGACAATGCTGTGCGTGGGGTACCATTCCTGCAATAAAGGTCTGATTATGGAATTGACTGGCAAATGCATTCGCATTTACAATTGATTCTACATAATGACAGGGGGCATACGAAATGGTGTACATGTGTTTTATTTGGTGTCACAAATGCATTGGTGCACAGTGATAGGGAGTGGGCTAATGGTGGATGTTCATACTAGGTACATGGGCTCAGCGATTGGTGGCAGTGGGTAGAGGTCCATATGTCCCCTGCAGGTTGTTAAGTTGCTATTGGCGGGTGAGGATGGTAGCACAGTGGCACACTTGGGAGACAGTTCATGTCAAAGTCAGTTCTTTGTGGGGACCTTGGTCTTGGCAGGTGTTCTTGTGCCATATCTAGGTCTGAGGGACCGTTAGAGGGTCTGGTGCTGGGCTGCACGAGTAAGGGTGTTGGACTCTTGTGTGTCCTCTGCCAGTGCCACCGGTCCAGGTGCTGCTCCTGATGTAGAGGGTTGGTCTGTGTCCTGGGCAGTGGTAGGGGCTTCCAGGTTTGTGGGAGCCTCAGGCTGGGTTAGGTAGTGGTGCTGCAGCACCCCTTCAATAGTGGCCATGGTGGCATTAAGTTGTTTCCACTGCTCCATGGTCTCTTGATGTTGGGCTATCTGCAGCCTTTGACTCTGTTCCAGGATCTGGCCCATCCTGTCTTGTGTATGGTGGTATGCTCCCAGGACCTCAGAGATCACCTCCTGGGCTGCAACATCCATCCTTTGGCCTCCCCCTGGGCCACTGATGCCCTCCCACTGGGTCTAGCCCCCTATGCCCGTGTCCCCTGCCCAGGTCTGGCAGTCCCACTTGCACTGGGGCCATCGTCATCCTGCTTGTTAGTAGGTGGAGACTCTAGCCTCTGTACTAGTGGTCCGCCAGTCTGTGGCCTGGAGACACTGGTGTGGGGTCGTTTGGCCAGAGCTGATGTTGGTGGCTGGGTGGAAGGGGTGTCAGTGGTGTTCTGGTTAGGGCTGCTGGAGGGTGACAGTCCAGGACTGTGTGACGGGCCAGGGTATTCCTCAATGTCCACACTTCCCTCTCCAGTCTCCTGAGTGGGGCCTCTGTCTCCATGTGGGGCGCTGGCACTCCTTGGCCTTTCTGTCTGGGTGGCATGGGTGGTGGTGCCTGTGGGGGGGAATGGACATGTATGCTACATGTACTAATTCGAATAAGGATGCACAGCTCTGCCCTATTTTGTGCTGTTTATTCCCCTGTTGTGCCATGCAGGGACCTATTGTGGGGTTGCCGTTACATTTTGTATGGGATGTGGAGATGCATTGTGGGTGGTGTAGTGCCATTGTGAATCCTTGCAGGGGTAGTTGGCTGTGCACAGGGGGAGGGATGTGGGCTGTTGGTGGGTTTGGGGGCATGCAGGGTGACTGGATGTAGTGATTGTGGCCTGGTTGGGGTAGTGGTCCTGGTGGTAGTTGGAGGGATGGGGTGCTAAATGCATTACAGGTTAATTGTAGATGACTTACCAGAGTCCAGTCCTCCAGTGAGTCCAATGAGGCCCTCAGGGTGCAGGATGGCCAGTACCTTCTCCTCCCAGTCGGTGTAGTCGGGGGGGATGTAGGTGGGGGTCCTCCCCCAGTCTTCTGGACCGCGATGTGTCGTGCCTGGATGCCATCGACCTCACCTTCCTGCGCAGGTTGTTCCATCTCTTGCGGATGTCGTCCCTCGTGCATGGATGGTTTCCCACTGCGTTGACCTTGTTTACTATACTATTGTCTGCCATAACTCCATCTTCCTAGCGATGGGTGTGTGCTGGACCTGTGCCCCGAAGATTTGTGGCTCAACCTTGAGTATTTCATCCACCATTGTTCTTAGCTCCCTATCTGTGAAGCGGGGGGTGCTTAGGGGGTGCCATTGTGTGTGTTGTGGGTGGTGTGTTGTAGGAATATTGGTGAGGGTGCTGTTGTGTGGTTGGGTGTGTGACTTGTGTGATGTTGGGTTCAGTGTATGCGTGTTGTGTTGTCAATCTCAGTTGTCCTATTGGTGATGCAAAGGATTGTGGGGTGTGTATGTGAGTGTTTTATAGTGTTGTGGATGTGTGTCCAGTGTGTGGGTTTCAAACTTGCTAATGTGTGCATTTCTTGCTGTTTGGTCCACTTGCTGGCCGTGGCGGTCCGTACCGCCAATGGTCGTTCAACATCCACTATCCGCCGCAGTGATTTGTGCATCATTATTTGGAGGTGGGGGATTTGTCTGCTTGGAGGTGGCAGGGTGGGGTGTGCAGCCTTTCTGCCATCAAGGGCCATGGCGGTGGCTGGAGGTAGCAGAATTTTTGGAGGTTTCTGTTTTTGGCATCATTATATGACGGTGTTCTGTTCACCGCCAATGTCCGTCTTCTGTTCACCGTCGCCACGGCAGTCGGCAGTGTTTCCCACCATGTTCATAATGACCACCATAGTATTCACAAAGCCTTGTATATATACAAAAAACCTTGTTGACTCTCCGACACTCAAACAAATACACAATTAGACCAAATAACATATACTTTTTTATAAAATCTGCCTGTACAACAGTAAAACTAGAATAAGAGAACAGGTGGAAAGTGCCATGATTCCACTCACTTTGCATAATCATTTGAGTTATTGTTATGGTTCTGGGCGATCAGAACAAGTATGATTGTCAAACCTTGCAATCGTTCAGCAGGGACAGATTCAGAGATTAATTAGCCCCCCCCATCCAAATTATATCATACCAAGTCCTATTGAGATGATCTAATATGTCTAACCCATTTTGTGTACTCGCATTATATGGAGACACAGATCCACAATATCTGTGTGTGGCAAATGGCATTCATGTATGCAGCGAATATCCTCTCTCAAGTGGGACCTAAGGAGTAAAAAAGAGGCCAGAGAGGAGGGACTGAGTAACTGTCCTTGCCCTTTGAGTGAGCAGGCGTGCAGGTATGTATACTGCGGCTCGTTTATTTCACAAGACACACAGTTATCGGATGACGATTCGCTTATTTGTCTTGGTAGAGTTGCTTGTGAAGGTGTGCAGTACATACACTGCGGTTATGATTACGTTTTAAAAACAAATGGGCAATACTGCTGGGTTTTGTTTCTTCCATATCATTACTTGAAGCACCTAGCGTTTGGATGGCAGGGACCTGTAGCTTTTCTTTTATTGGTTGAGCAGGACTAGACCACGTGATCAGTAAACTGACATTACGTAAACTGACCCACATAGGTGTATGAATAGCAAATGGATTTAGGTTTTGCTTGGGCAAGTGAAGGATGAATATTGCTATGGGAGAGGTGCATCATGTTGGAGCGCATGTGTAAATACTGTGGTATGGAGGATGCTTGGGTGTGATCATCGAGGTTGTATAGTGGCCTCATTGTAGACCATTGTAACAATATGAAGTGTAGGTCTCACTAGGTTACAAATCTGTGTATTGCATATATATGGATATTTTGCCTTGTGGGGTGATAACAATTGGTTGAAAATCGAATGACGTGTGAAGTGAGACACGCGTTTAATGTTGGGTGTACTTGAATGGCAAGGACCGTTACTCAGTCCCTCCTTTCTGGCCTCTTTTTTACTTCTTAGATCCCACTTGGGAGAGGATATTCGGTGCATACCTGAATGCCATTGGCCATACGCAGATATTGTGGATCTGTATCTCCATATAATGTGAGTACACAAAATGGGTTAGACCTATTAGAGCATGTCAGTAGGACTTGGCATGGTATAATTTGGATGAGGGGCCTAATTAATCCATGAATCTCTTATGTCTGACTTCTCCCTGCTGAACAAGTGCTCGATATATAGTAGGTTTGACAACTATACTTCTTCCGATCGCCCTAAACCATAAGGATATCTCAAATGATTATGCAAAGTGAGTGGAATCATGGCACTTTACACCTGTTCTCTTATTCTAGTTTTACTGTTGAGCAGCCGGATTTTATAAAAATTATATATTATATGTTATTTGGTCTAATTGTGTATTTGTTTTAGAGTGTGGGGGAGTCAACAAGGTTTTTTGTATATATACAAGTTTTTGTGAATACTATGTTTGTTTAGGATTGATATTTATGTGATGTATTTGAGTAAGTTGAGTTACAACATGTGTAAATTGATGTTGTAAGATATATTGTAAAATAAATCTTGATTGTTCAGTAAAATGTGCATTTGTATTTTTAAATTGCAGCCCTGATGAAGTCCTCCACAGGACGAAACACTTTGGCTGGGCTGAAGTTCTGATTATTGATGGATAATTAATAAAGACATTGTCAGTGGAAACCGTTTGGCTCCCTCCTCTTATAGGGATATATAGGATTAATGGAAGAAGAGTTTGTGTAATGTTTTTGTGATATAATTCTCATTAGGAGATCATGGTTATGTAATATTTATTTCAGGTGTTCCCTCTGTAATGAGATCACCTTACTGGGTGCCCTGGGTGGGGCCCAGGCACCTGGGAGGACGTGGCCAGGCCCTTAGGCCCTGGGGGATGTGTTCCCCAGGGCCGAAATTGGCCTAGGGAGGGTGGCCACGTTGCTCCTTTCCCATTTTCAAATAAGTATTTGGCCCTGGGGAGGTGGTGGTCCCTGGGGCCTGGGGAGGACTATGTGCCCCTCCCTAACAATTGTTATTATGGAGCCCCAGGGAGGTGGTCATCCCCTGCGCTTGGGATCTGTGGCCACCCATATATTTATTTAATGGTGTCCCGGGGAGGTGATGGTCCCCGGGACCCAGGGGCAGAGGGATCTGTGCCCCCTCCCAACCTTTGCTATTATGTTGTTCTGGAGAGGTGGTCGTCCCTAGGGCATTGGGGGGCCCGTGCTATATATATATGTATATATATATATATATATATATATATATATATATATATATATATATGTATATATATAAAATATTGGCACCCCTGGGAGGTGGTAGTCCCCAGGGCTTGGGTGGGGGGGGGGTCTGCTCTGCCCCCTCCGTAACTTTTTTTAGTATGTAGCCCTGGGGATGTGGTGGTCCCGGGTACCAGGATGGTCCACATGGCACCCCATATATTTATTAAATGTAGGCCTGAGGAGGTGTCGTTCCCGGGTCTTCGGGGTCCGCCAGCACCCCCTGTATATTTATTAAATGTAGCCTGGGGAGGTGGTGGTCCCCAGGGCCCGGGGGGGGTCTGGGCAGCCCCGCTTTGTACTTATTATATGTCGCTCCAGGGAGGTGGCACAGGGTTGGGTGGTTATAGGGGGTTGGCTGTCACATTATTGATGAGAAAACTGCATGGCAAGGGCGCAAGTTAGTTTTTTGAGGGCACAAGTTATAGTTACTTGAAATAACTCGAACAGCTGAATTTCTATGGTTTTTGTGCTTTTAAAATGTGAGCCTAACTATAACGTCTCTGTAACATTTGGGTTTTTCAGTGAATATAAATATATATAGAGAGGGGTACAAGGTTAGCTTCACTTATTCGAAATTTAAAAAAGGTAAAACGAATTGAATAGTATTTTAAAATGGATGCATTTCACTATATCATGGTATGTCAGCATTCTAAAATAATAACATATTTTTTCTTTGAAAATTATATATCTTTTTTTAAAGAAGTGTATATCAACAAAGAGTTCTTCGACCCCCAAAGAAAGGCCGACACTCAACTCAGAATTATATTTGCAGCAGTGTTATTTGGGTTGCATTAATACAAGTCATCATGTTTCGACCCCGTAACACGGGGGGTCTTCGTCAACAGAAGAAAAACTGGATGTAGGATATAAAGGATAAATTTCCTGTTTTGAAGAGGAAGTGTGATTAACATGTACAAAATACATAACTTAAATAAAAACGAATACTGGTTATCTTCAAGTAAGAATGTAAGGAAAGAAAGCCTGTGTATAAATATAAAACATGGCGGTACATACGTATGATATTGAGTAAAAGCGAGAATCGAACAGCTATTTTCAAGGTTCAGAAAGCTGCATATTGCCACTGTGCTATATTGTCATTATGTCTTAAGATGCTAAGTCCTAATATGACGCCGTATGTGGCAAGCAATCTTACAAATTATTAGTAAATAATCACACGATATGTAAGTACTGTGCCATTACATTCAAACAGTAGTGTGTTCCTTCAGCCGCAATGCACATTTATAACTGAGGACCATAATGCTAAATTGTCATCTAAGAATGCTAAAATAATCCCAATAATGCAACAATGTATTTTGTAAACCTCTCTTGAGAAGTAATAAATGATCACATAAATGTGAGTATTGTGTCAGTACATTCAAATAAATAATATGTCTCCATCACGCCCTAGACGGCAAATAGAACATGTTCTGATGGATATTTCTGCCTGCAGATTCCTCACCTGTTAAATGTCCCAAGGTTGCTAGACAGGATCTAGGATGCTTCCATAGCCCTCCCACGCCAGTAAGGGGCGCTGGCTCCATTTAGATGCTGCAAGCAACAACACTGTGACATTGCTGGAGCCGTGTAGCACCTGCTCTGGTGCACCAACGTTGGTTTTCTTTTTTTTGCCTCCATCAAAACCGATGTAGAGGCACTCATTGTTTTCTTCACTTCTGGTGATTTTCCACAAAGTAATTCATTCAAAAACTTTCCCAGTGCAGTTCTTAGGAAATGTCACCTCCCAAAAAGTCGGGGTTTAAGCCCAGCTGAGGCTGTAATTGGTAAATGTCCATCTCAGACTCCCACGAGGTCTGTCTGTGGTGGCTGGGGTCGAAACATGATTCAAGCGTCACGTGAAAAGTGCAGCATCATGTACCCTGAAGCCATTAAAGAGTTCAAGCCAAACTCTGTATGGCCTGCGATGAAAGGCGGCTTGACGTCAGTTGTGCTGCAGGTCAGGGTCCTCCACCCAAATCACGCTGCTTTTAATCTAAGGAGCATGGTGACGGTTTGCCTCAACAGGACTCAAAGTCTACACCTAAGTCCCTTCCACACAGTCCTCCCCCATGTGGAGTTCTCCTTGGAGCCAGAACTGGTAGACATTACCCAGCCACAGGAACTGCCTTTAGTTGTCTTGTGGGCACAAGCATCAGGGCATCTGCTGGCCTCTATGTCACCAATGCCATAGATGATGCCGGCATCTGCTATTCCAGAGATGCCAGTGCCGGCGTCTGAACTGGCCTTGTTTCTCCATGCTATGATGGAGATGTTCCAGTGTGCGGTAGTCCCCTCTGGCATATCTCAGGCCCCCAGGGGACCTTTTGGAGTTTTGTCTTGTTTCAAACAGACGGTCTGTCTCCGCCACTATACTATCCCCTGTTCCACCGACTGGTGCCTAAAGATCCTACAAAATGCCAATGCCAAGGCCTCCTAAAGAGCAGTGGAAAGCTTTCCTAACTAAGTCCAGGAGGAAGATCCAGAGGATAGTAGAAAAGGAAAGTTACAGAGAAAAACAGCGAGACACCACCTGGGGCCAATGCTGTTGGCAGAAGATAGAGGATACTTTCTGCACTGGTTTCAATCCAGTTTAGATACTGGAAATGGTACAGCCTGATATGGACGCCAGCAAAGAAGCAAGCAGCCAACTTGCTGCCACCCCCTCTGGCACAGCAGAAGTCTTAGCTCTATAGGATGCAAGTGGACTATACATGTCCCCTGACACAAAAGTGTACTCCCCCCTCACCCCCCCCCTAAAGTGGCTTCTTTTCAAACTGACTTCAGAAGAGCAGCTGAAGTGCCACAACTGCACCTTTCCACTGTTGAAGCCATAGCAGACATGCAGACTGAAGGCCTTCAGATGGCCACATCTTTGTCAAAACCCAGTTACCTTTCAATGAAACACTTATGGGCCTGGTAATGGCTTCCTGGGAGAAACCTACACCAGCCCCAGGTGGGAACCACCTAATAGCCAGAGGATGCAGGTCAGTGCCTGGAGATCTGCTCTTTTTTTGTCAGTCCATCCCTCTTGAGAGAACCTAGTCATATAGGCTTCCCCCTGTGTTAAACAGAACCCTGAAGCGTTCCTGACAACACCACGTATCAGAGAGAGGTAGAAGTTAGAAGCAGAAGAAAGACAGAGGTTCTTTCAGCTGACAACCTATCCCTCCTTTTCCTCAATGCTGTCTACCAGCTTGTAGACAGACCCATGACTTGTGGTCTGCAGGTTTGGCTGCAACAGTGGTGCCAAACCTGCTAGACTATCTCAAAGACTTTACCACTATCGCCAAGGATGGACAGGACTCCTCAAGATGTCATTAGAGCAGGTCTAGATGCTGTTGACTCAGTGGCGTGGGCCACAGGTGTGTCAGGGACATTGTGGAGATATGCACGACTTAGACCACTCAATTTCTCCGGTGATGTGCAAGCTGCATTTATGGACATGCTATCCAACTTGGGGCGTTTCTCAAGAGACAAGGTTAAGTCGCATTGGAGAGATTCAAGGTGGAATGGGAGACACCCTGATCTTTGGGGTTACAGTCACCTACTGGAACTACTAACTTTTGAAAGATTTGTGACCTCTCAAGAGGTTTTAATTTTTGCCAACGTCAACCATCTAATCCAGCTCAGCAGCCTTAGAATCTGCTGTTTCGATAGCTCAGGGGCAGAGGTAAGTGAACAGGTTGCCAAACCCAGCATCTCTGCTTCTGGTCCTCTCCAACAGTACCTGGAAAGATGCTTTTCCTTCCCCTTGAAGGAACATGTGCATTGTTGCTCGTGGAGTGTGAGTATTTTCCTTTCTACTGCCCTGAAAGGGAGTAATAGACCAATGGGGGCTTCAAGCAGTACAAAATACGGTATGTCCTACTCTTTCTACCCAGTTTCCACCCTCTCAGTCTCTTCAGATGGAAGACCACCCTTGAATCCTGCAGCAGGAGGTGGCAATCTTGCTGTAGAAAGGAATGGTGGAGCTTGTTTCAGAGCAGGACATTGGACAGGGATGCTAAACTCAATATCTCCTAGTCAATAAGAAGGAAAGCCTTTGTCTGATCCTGGAGCTCAGGGTCTTGAGCTTGTTCTTGCACAAGGGCATGTTCAAGAAGCTGTCTCTGGCGAAGGCTGTTCTGGAACTGGAAGTTGAACACTGGGTGGGGTCCCTCGACTTGCAGGGTGTGTTTATTTCTAAACACTGATTTTGCAGTTTCATAGTTGTTACATGCATATTGTGGTAGAGTTCATTGCTACCAGTTCATGCTCCTTCCATTCTTGCTAATATTGGCACCTCTAGGCTTTACCAACCTGATGGCAGTGGTTGTAATCCACCTCTGAAGATTTGGTTCAGTGTAGATAGTATTGCATCACTTGCAAAGCAACAGCTTCAATTATGTTTGACTTGTGTTTTTCCATCAACACACCCATGTCTCTCCTAACGACCTCTTACTGCCTCCTATTCAACAGGGCACCCATGGACACAACATTGCTCTGAGCTTAACCTCCTGCCCAGAGATATCTAAGACAGGATTCCAATGTTTTATGAGAGAACTAGAGTACCAGTCCTGAAGGTTCTTTGCCTATGTAGTGTCCTGACTTCTTGCATCCCCACCAGTCACGTACACTTGCTGGCACGAGGCCTCTGCAGAGATGCCTCCAAAGGCGCTGTGGCCAACATGGGAGAATTTTGCCAGATTTCATCAAGACCGCCAGTGACCCTGACTGTAGTCTGTAGAGGAGCAGCAGTTGCACAGGATGTCCCCCCCCCCCACCTCACCCCACCCAGCGGTGACTACAGTGGTGACTGATGCATTCTCTTCTGTGGGGTGCTCAACTAGAAGAACGGGACATCAGAGCGTATATGAACTCTAAAAGAACAGAGCTTTGAACATAAAGATGCTCCAACTGAAACTGAGCTGGCTCTCAAAGCCTTCCTTTCCTCTGCTTCAATACACCTGCAATGGAGTACAGCAACAAACAGGGCAGAACGGGTTCACCCCTTCTCTGTTGAGAATCCAGGCGTGGATGCACCAGCATGGGATATGGCTCATTGCCAGCCATCTAGCCAGCTCCAGAGACACTAGGTCTGACTATCTCAGTTTTCGTTGTTGTCAACAATGGGTGGGTTCGCGACCCAGGAACTATCCAGGATACTTGTCCTGCAAGGTGGGTATCTTTGCCACCCACAACAATGCCCATTGCCTGCAGTTCTGTGCTTTCCCATTTCTGCCACAGGGAGCCTTGGTGGGACGTATTTTGGTTGAGGTGGAATTTTCCACTTCACTACATGTTTCTTCCCATCCCCTTGGTTTCTTGGATTCTGAGGATGATTTATAGGTACAGGGTCCAAGTGACCTTCATTGCTTCAGAATTGGCAAGATGGGTGTGGTACACAGACCTCCTGCGCCACTCCCTGTGTTCCCTGCTTTGTCTACCTCTCAAGGCAACATCCTCTCCAAGTTGGAGGGGCAGATGCTGCACCCCACCCTTCACAGCCTCATCCTTCAAGCCTGAAGATTACACAGGGATACCTGAGCTTCTTCTAGCTGCTTTCAGGTGTGTTCATTTTGATTGTGTCAGCCTTTCATCCCTCCACCAAGTTGGACTATTCTGAGAGGTTGACCAGATTTGTCACCTGGTGTGTTAGCAGAACATGGATATATTGAAGGTTTGCATGTGCTTTGTAATTTTCAAGATAGCTTTTCTGGTGGCTGTTACTTTGGTAAGATGGAACAGTGAGCTGTAACCCTGAGCATTCACCCATGTTTCTTCCTGGACTAGTTCATCTTTTTAAATAAAATGGCTTTCTTACCAAAGGTGCTGATCTCTGCCTTTTATCAACTGGATCTTTGAAGTGTGGTTGGTTATTGCACTGTAAAATAGATCAGGGTTGACTACCAGCACGTAGTGGGATATGAAGGCAGCAAGACCTGCAAGGTAACCCGGAAAAGGACTTTGTCCCGCTGGATAATATTATGTATAAAGATGAGCTACGTCTTCCTCAAGAAGGAACTGCATGAGAATCTGTGCTCAGTCCTCCAGAGGAAAGTCTTCCAACTCACCAGGTTTGCTCCTATGGCTGGGATTTGTCGTTTGGTGATACAGGCTTTCCCTCAGCACCTTTGCTAATTGCTTCGACGGTGAGGTGAGGAGAGATGTACATTTTTCACGTGCTGTGCTCCAATATTTCCTCACCTAATTATTCTTTGCTGCCTACCACCTAGGAGGGCGTACTGCTTTGGAATCGATTCAGTGGGTGCGGGACATACAAGTAAAAGTAGCAATCAGGAACTGTCTTTCTGGCGGACACTCTACCTGCAGTTTCCTCACTGATCCCAACCACCTTTCCGTTCTGAAGGATGGTGATAGGCTGCATTAAATAATTACAAGTAATGTCTCTTCATCAGTGTTGTAACCTTTAGGGTTACATGTATCGGGTTACTATGGGATCTTGGCATATCACTGATGGGGGTTCTGCCACTGAGCCTTTGAGTCCATGGAGCTTGCCTTGCTTCTGGTGGACTGAGGGCTTTGGGGCTTTCTGGATTCGCCTATGCTAATTTCACCACTGAACCCTTCATTCCATGGAGCTTTCCCTGCTGTTGATAAATAATGGTGGAGGGAGGAGCTTGCCAGATTTGCTGGTGGCGGTTTTGCCACTGGGCCCTTCAGTCTGCGGAGCTTGTCCTGGAGTTGCACCAGGGTTTTCGGGGTTGGGTGGGTCTCTTGTCTGATCTACTGGTGGTGGCTTCACTAGTAGGCCCTTCATCCGTGGTTCTTACCCTGGTATTGGTGGACTGGGGGAAGGGGGAGCTTGGCATAACACTGAGGTTTTGCCACTGAGCCCTTCGGTCCATGGAGTTTGCCTTGCTTCTGGTGGGCCAGCGGGCTTGGGAGGGCTTCCGGGATTCTCTGGTGCTAGTTTCACCACTGGGCCCTTGAGTCCGTGGAACTTGCCCTGCCATTGATGGATAATGGTGAAGGGGGTGGGGGGTTGCTGTAAGCTTGCTGGACTTGATGGTGGCTGTTTTCCCTGCAGTCCCTTCAATGCTTGCTCCTGCATTGGTGGACCGGTGAAGGGGAGGAGCTTTCTGAATCTGCTGGTGTTGATTTCGCTACCGGGCCCTTCAGTCAGTGGAGCTTGCGTTGGTAGACTGGGGGTGGGGAATCTTGGTAGATTTGCTGATGGTGGTGCCCTGACAGTGGGCTGGGGTGGCAGGTTCATTGGTGCGGGTTCCACCTACTGGGCAGTTCAGTTTCTGTAGCTTGCCCCGGTCCTTATTGAGCAAAGTGGGAAGGAGCTTGGTGGCTCCGTCGGTGCCGGTTTTGCAGCCGGGTCCTTCAGTCCATGGCCCTTGCCGTGCCGTTGGTTGACTGGGGTGGAGGGGAGCTTGGTAGATCTGCCGGTGGTTGTTTCTCCGCCAGGCCCTTCAGTTGGTGGAGCTTGCCCTAGCATTGGTGGACCAGGATTGGTTAGTGCTTGGCAGATCTGCCGGTGTGGCAATTTGCTACGGTCAGTGTGCAGGGGTTGTAGAGAAGCTTGGATATGCCAGTATCAGTTTTTCCACCAGATCCCCTAGTCTCAGTCTAAGTCTGTAGAGCTTGCCCAGACGTTGGTGGACGGTGGTTAATGGGAGCGGGGGGGATTCGTCAGCTGCGGTTTCGCCACCAGGCCCTTCAGTCCACCATGGTTTTATTGTGCCAATCGGGGAAAACTTTCAGAGATATCTGGTTCTTTTGTACCAGAGACCCTCACTGGGATCACAGAGAATCATTGATATCCTTGTCAAAATTATATATATGTTTTCTCACTTTGATTACCTGGAGGGCTTCGTTTTGGGACCCTTCATGGTGCGCTCACCCCGCCCCTTTTTGTGCCTTTTTTTAGGGCTGAGGACGAGTAACCTAGTCCTGTAATGGTGCCTGCAAGGTTTGCCTGGTTTTGCGGTGAGCCAATCGAAGCAGAAGCTTTCAGATCTGTAGAGCCTATCCGGGATCTGAGTTTCTGAAATAGCCCACTGGATCAAAAGCTCCCTCAGTCAATATGTTTGCCTTATTTTTTTAAACGTTGAATTTGTGGTGGGTCTGCCTAGCCTGAACTTTCAATATATGTAACGTTTTCTAGGGATAACCTATTCATGCTCACCACTAGCCTCTCTTTAATTTCTAATTCCTCAAAAGCAACTAAAGCGCATCTCTTGAGTAAAGTTTTAAATTTGTGCCAAATTTATTGTAATTCAATTCAGCCATTTCTCTACATCAGTGAGGAAATGGGAAATCACACTCTTGGGACTCCCTCTTCCAATTTTAATAGGCTTGCACTTCACAGTTTGGTGCAAAACTTTCCCTGAAGGCAAAGTGAATTGCATTTTTTTGGAAAGTGTTGTACAGATTCGTCAAACAGCACCAAAGTTAGTAAGAAAACAAAACAAGCCTTTCCTATGGAAACAAGGTCATAGCCATAACTATATTGGTGCCGTTTCTATATGTGCTTTAGAATATAGAAGCATAGTTGTTTGTAAACATGTATGTATTTATAAATATATGTCTAATGAGTTAGTAAATAAAATCTACATACACTTTTTAAGCACTAGAGACATAGATATGTGTGTTTATTTGGGTGTGTCTTTTTGTAGCCTAGTAGCTAAATCTGCTGCCCCTGGAACCTGGGAACCCTTGTTTGGCTCAGCATCCTGTGATTCTGGGCAAATCACTTAGGGGCTCATTCCGAGTCCGGCGGGCGGCGGGCACCGCCCGCCGGGCGGAAACCGCCCAAAGACCGCACCGCGGTCAAATGACCGCGGGGGTCATTTTGACTTTCCCGCTGGGCCGGCGGGCGATCTCCAGAAGATCGCCAGCCGGCCCAGCGGGAAAGCCCCTGCAACGAGGAAGCCGGCGGAGTTGCAGGGGTGCGACGGGTGCAGTAGCACCCGTCGCGATTTTCACTGTCTGCTTAGCAGACAGTGAAAATCTTTGTGGGGCCCTGTTAGGGGGCCCCTGCACTGCCCATGCCGGGTTTTACCGCCAGGAATAGGCTGGTGGGAAGGGGGTGCAAGCAGCGCCGCCATGGAGGATTCCCTGGGCCAGGGGAAAACCGTCGGGAAACCGCCGGTTCCCCTTTTCTGACCGCGGCTTTACCGCCGCGGTCAGAATAACCATGGAAGCACCGCCAGCCTGTTGGCGGTGCTTCCGTTGCCCTCCACCCTGGCGGTTTCAAACCGCCAGGGTCGGAATGAGGGCCTTAATCTCCCTGTGCTCAAAAATGTGTAATGCAACGTGTGTTAAATGCATTTGTGTAATCCCTGCTTGATGTCCTCGTTTTGCAGATTATCTCCAAACCACTCACATAATGTGCAGTGCTCTGTTGGTTCATAGCTAGTGTCGCGCCATAATCATGCCAGTACATAGATGCTTACAAATGTGTTAAAGGCATCAGTAGCGTATACATGTATGTGTTTAAGGCATTCTTGTATATAGACATATGCGTGTTTATATATATATAATATTAGGAATCTTGTTTAATTGTATGATATAGTAAATGATAATGGGTTTACAAGTATTGTAAAAAGGGGGGCTGGTGGGTTTCCTCCACATAGAAAAGAGGGTGGGGGTTGAGGGATTTACCCCATTACACCATAACAAAGGGGTTGGTTTTGGGTGGTTACCCCCATACAAACAAAACAGAAGGGGTTGGAGGATCTACTCTCGCATTTAACACAGAAATATAGACTTCACATATAAATACAAACATTTAGATAAATGTAAATCTATTTATAAAACATATCAATATATAATGTGAATGTCGAAATAAAACATTTTAATATTTTTACACATACTTCATAGACTAATACAATTAAGTAAAATACAGATAATTTGTTGTATATAACATGTTTAAAAAATGTCAATAAGGGCATATTTATACTCTATTTGCGCCGAATGTGTGTCAAAAATTTTGATGCATATTCGGCGCAAACCCTACCCCATATTTATACTTTGACGCCTGACCCCGCGGACGTCAAAATCCCAACATGTGCGTAATTTTTTGGAAGGGGGAACCTGCCTTGCGTTAATGATATGCTAGGTAGGCGTTCCCTTCTAAAAAATGACTTTAAGGCCTGTGCGCCTTATTTACACCCCAGCGTCATTTTGACGCACAGGAGGGGGTGGGGCTTAAAAAACGGCGCACAGCCTGTTGTGTGCCGTTTTTTAACGCCTGAGTCAGGGCAAGCGTTAAGGGACCTGTGGGCTCGGAAGGAGCCCAGAGGTGTCCTCCCCTGCCCCCAGGGACACCCCCTGCCACCCTTGCCCACCCCTGGAGGACGCACAAGGATGGAGGGACCAATCCCAGGGAAGTAAAGGTAAGTTCTGGTAAGTATTTTTTCCGTTTTTCTTAAGTGGCATAGCGGGGCCTGATTTGGGCCCCCCTACATGCCACTATGCCCAATGACAATGCCCAGGGGACAAAAGTCCCCTGGCCTGGCCATTGGGCAAGGGGGCATGACTCCTGTCTTTGCTAAGACAGGAGTCATGTCAATGGAGGTTGGGTGTAAAAAAAAATGGCGCAAGTCCGGTTTGAGGCCTGATTTTTGCCTCAGACCTGACTTGCACCATTTTGTGACGCACAACCCCCATTTTCCCATACGCCGGCGCTGCCTGGTGTGAGTCTTTTTTTTTTACGCACACCAGTCCGCAGCGCCGGCTAACGTCATTCCATAAATAAGGCGCCCGCATGGCGCGTTGGAATGGCGTTAGCTAGCGGTAAACGTTTTGACGCACAACTGCGTTTGTGCAGTTGTGCGTCAAAAAGTATAAATATGGCCCTAAATGAGATATTTAAAACGTAATAACATACAGATTTTATATATAAATTATTGTCTATAAATGTATATATAATATACATAAAAGGACTACCCATTAAAGATGAGGAGTAAAGACACAACCAATGTAATCAATGCTGTGTAATAACTCCTGATGTTGAAACAGGCAAAGTAATAATTGACATCCCTGTCCAGCAGTGTCTGGAAGGTCAACGGTCTCAGAAGAAGAGCAGGACAACAGACCCCACACGGAGATCAGCAAGACAGTCTTGTGGTGATTTAAAAGAACAAGAACCTCCAACTCAAGCTGCTGTGGCAGCCGCATCGCCCGAACCTAAAGAACTGAGTAAGGAATCAGCCTGTCTTGTGAATGACAATCCTTTCTGCAAACTGGAAGATCAGTGCCAGCAGAGCTGCATGTCGAACACACATTCACCCCAAGACGGTCGCGACTGGAGTGCCCCTCTGCCCCTTATGCGTCAGTGCATCATTTGTATAATAAAAGCCACCCTGGGTTAGAGGCACAGCTCTGGTGCAATGATATGTCTTGATGTCAAAATCTGTCTCCGAATGGGCAATGCAAGCGCTAGAATATCTAGTACTGTGTTCCTAGCCTTGACCAGAATGTACTGATTATATGTCGAGAAAGGATAACTAAAACAAGCAACTCCTACAGTGTATTCTTAGAATAATATTGTGCAAGCCTAAGTGTGCAAAATGTCTCTGCTAAAGTGTAAAATGAAACCCATCTAAAATGGGGAACTAGCCTAGGTCCAAAAGGGCCTTACTACAGGATGTCATTCTTCCATGTCTATTACATTCGACTAAATGAAAACTGGAGTTCTTTTCCACTAAAGTCCATTTTGCTGCAATACTGCTTATGGAAAAAGTTTCAGTCGGGCATCATTTTTCATAATCACTATCATGTTTTAAGAAGGCTGAAGAAAAGCTTTCCTCCCATCTTCCTTGGGAGCGCTGTTTGGTCTCCTCAAAATTATTGGGTAGCCCTGCAGGATTTGGTCTTCACTACGTGTTACCTTCATGGACTAGCCTATCCAGCACCAGTCAGTGTACCAGTAGTAATCCTATGCTAGATTTGGCCATTGCCCCTTTTTTCTCATTTCCTATTTTAGGGTTCATGGAGTAATGTGAGCAGCAGAATCATAGATGATGTCATTAGTGATGTGAATGATACTGACATATATTGTGTAACTCAGGTGATTGCAGTGCACGTCACCTTTCTCAATTCATATATACAATGTCTTTAAACTTCACAAATCATTTTAGTTTCTGAAAGAGACTTCAAACTGCAGATTCCTCACCTTTTGAATATTCCCCACGCATCAGTCTGGATCCAGAAACGTTTCCAGCAGTACTTGTGCACGCCGGTAGATGGTGCAATGTGGGTCTGTACTGATGCCGTTCTGATGACATGCAGAGCCCATACAGGTGCATCTCCTACCTCCAAAGACTATGGGTTTTAAACACTGTAAGGACTGACACAAGCAAATCAGGTTTGCCTGGAGTCGACTCACAACTCTAAGGCCTGCAGTGAATGCCCATGTATGATCCCGATGGCCATACAGGAAGGCTCCTCGTCGATAGCGGCCCAAGTACAAAGGTCGGCAGAGGGCGGATGAAGCTCTTGACTGCCAGATTTCCACCTTAAAAGTCAAAACCAGTGTCTTGAGTGAAATTCTCCAGCTAGGACAAAGCACTACCGAGCCCCTCCTAACTTTTAACAAGGCACTAACTGATACTCTTCAAGTGGCCTGGGCCAAGCCTTGCTCTGGACCTCAAGTAAATCGCCAAATTGCAAGACACCACCAATCTACCCCGGGCGACCTGCTGCCCCCCTATTATTGCAGCCCTACTCACCTGAAAACCAGGATCCACAGGAACAGAGCTAGTCTGTCCTCACATCCCGAGGCTAGCCCTCCACACAGACACAAGTACCAGTGTGGGCGATTAGCCCTGAGGAGAAAGGGGTGAGATGCAAGGAGAAGGAAACACGATTCTGAAGACAACCCGTCTCCCACTGTGGATACAAGGCAGTCCTTTCTGGTAGGTACATCTGCTGAAGGATAGGAGTTTGAACAGTTGAACAGTTCATACCTAAAATACACATGAAAAGGGTGAATAGGGATTGAGTATAAAGGTAAAACCTCCTGTGTCCCTGTTTTAAACAATCTAAAGATATAACACTCACCCAGCAACACCTGCAGCAAACATCCTTTACCATCAAAGACTACTGGCATCGATGCACAAGATCTAGAAAACATTTGTATATCCATATTATATATCATAGAGCGATATCATAGTACAAAGTCTTGGTAAGGGAAAAAAATAAAATATATATATATACATATATATATAACAGGGATGTTATAGTTAGGAAATCGATTTAAAAAGACCATAGAAATTCACTTAAAAACCCAAATGTTACAGGGATGTTATAGTTAGGCTCACATTTTAAACGTACCAAACCATAGAAATTCACCTGTCGTACTTAGAGTTATCTCAAGTAACTATAACTCGTCCCCTAAGGTAACTATAACTCGCGCCCTGTCTCTCTGTGTCCAACCACTGTGCACCACCTTTTTCCCAGACACATTGGTTCTCTGGACATGAGCATCCTTCTTGCCAAAAGTTGTGACATCGTTCCACATCAGTCAACCATCACCCTGCCAGCGTTCTGTGCTCCTTTTTACCCTCTAAGAGGAGGAGAGTCTCCCTCACCTCTAGGAATCTGCACATTGGGCACACCAAATTTGGTTTTAAAGCTCTGTGCCCAGGAGCACGGTCAGCTTCCAAAGGACTGATGCAGCACGTGGGAATGGCACCGATATAGGCTCTGCACGTAAATTCTGGAGTGGAACGGAATCAGTGTGGAACAGCACGACACCACCTACTAGCACACAGAGGAAAAAAATTCTGGATCCAGTCTGACGCCTCAGGAATCTTCAAAAGGTGAGGAATCTTAGGTCAGATAGAGTCTCTTCCAGAAAGAGTATTGCCAAAGGTAAGTAACATGTTCAACTGATGTTGGTTTGATGTTGATAATGTCACCCTAGAGTTTTCAGGTATAAGGACTGTTAACTTCTTTTATGATAGGACAGAAGATAGCTTGCCTCTCAATATTACAACATTTTTTATACAGTATCAGTTAATTGTGAAGTAATATTTGTATGATCCCTTAAGTACAGTTAACAAAGTCCTGCAGCATGATGGTGTAAGCTATTATGAAAGATCTGCCACTGAAAGTTCAAAAGATCACCAATAATTGCCATATTCACTCTTAATCAAGCACTTGCTTCAGTGGTCATCTCTCCAACTATAGAAGGAAGCCAGCAAAATTAAAGTGGAATCAGTGTCATTTTACACGATAACAATCCCATCCTGGTCCCAGGGACCTCCATGACTCAAGAGATGTCAGAATCAAAATATTACTCCAAGTAATCTATATAATTGGTATAGGGACAAACTGGTCTTCAAAAAATACTTTGAAAGTAAACATTGTTTCCCTATCCGATTCATTACCCGGAATTTCAAATAAATTGTGTTTTCTAAATGCTGGTATTATGGATCAATCTAGGTCTCCAGTACAGGCCTGTGAGATATCATATGACTAGACACTAATCAATCTATCAATCATTCGACTTGTAGAGCGCGACTTGTCACCTGTGTGGGTATCCGAGTTCATTATATATGCAATAATCCAGGTCACTGTATGGTCAGAAACGAGTTCAGCCGCTATGTCCAAAAGCCAAATAATTTACCGTCATCAGCAAATTGCCTACAAAATAAAAATACCCGTACAAATCAAATCCATTTCCGAATTGCATTGTACATAGTTTAAAACATAATTAATAAGAACACAGCAACGTAAAATGCATTAAAAATAATTTTAAAAAACATATCATGAAAGTTTCCCCACAACCTAACACAGGATTGACACTTGTGTAGTTTACATACAATACCCTCTAGATATGTCATAAGGTGTTTCTCTGGGGGTTCATTTGTATAAAAGTTAGTACAGCAGATATTTAAGAAATCCTAAGAAAACTTAGCCATCTCCACCTGCAACGAAAAGCAGGTCCTATCCCTGCACTTACATCAATATCATGATTGTGCTATTCCAATGCTAAACCCACCATGTAATGCAGCCACAACAGCACTCCCTCGATAGCAGCATTCGCGTATCATGTCATGGCCTACTGGTTTATCCGGCAAATTAACACTTCCCATCATAGCTACAACCAAGTTATATACGTATATAGCAGTTTATAACACCACCCGGTGCCTAACTTAGCCATTCTGACCCTAAGTAGGAAGACACTGAACTAACAGTGTACTGATCACCTGCCCTTAGAGAGGGACAAAGGCTAGGCTACAGACCAGGTGCCATTCAGCTTAAGTAAGGGGAGTAGCCAGCCTGAGTAAACTTTGTGCAAAACACATAAAGGGCATAACCGTATCTGTTCCACCATCAGACAATCCCAAGTATTGTTCCCCTTCTGCTGCTTTCCACACTGCACGAAATATTAATTTGTTGGGTAGTTCAAACTTTCTTTTTGAGCGTTCAATATATATATACGTATATGTATATATATATACATTGTATGTGACCAGTACAAGTGATCCCAGGGGGGTTGCCAGACTCTGGCCAAAAGAAGCAGTTTACAGAAAACAGGCCTTTGTTTTAAGCAGAAACATGTTATTGCATTTAAAAAAAAGTACAGTGTTATTGAACCCTCAAAATCATCAATGAATAATCCATTGTTTCCGACCACTCATATAGAATAGTCTTAGACTATAGACACTTAAACAATCACACAAAGACATATACTATACAAAATGCACACAGCACAGCACCAATGAACATTGTGCAAAGAAAATACAAAACAACCCTGGATATTTCCAACGGGTTTTTCTGCCAAAACATAGCGCCTGAAAGTAGGGATTTAACAAGTTTCAGCGCTTAAGACTTTCATAAAAAATGTTGCAGACTCCCACAAGGCTACAAGAACAGTCCAGGTCTGTTCACAGCTCATGTGACATCAATATTACACGACATAGACCCTGAGATGTTGTCCTATGTGGATGATATCTACCTCATGGATGATGACGTCATGCAACATTTAAAACGGCTAGCCCGCATTGTTGTAGGATTTGCAAAAATTGGCTACAAATTCAACTTAAAAAAAAAATAGCCTTTCTCAGTGTCCTGTTTCTGGGATACGAGTTGTTGGATAAAGGCAAGAGCCTTGCACCCCAATTTTTTAAAATATGCACACAACTACAACCACCAAATACAATAAAAAAGCTCCAATCGGTGTTGGGCTTTTAAATTTTGGCAGAATTTATATTCCAGATTATGCACAACGGATTAAACCATTGTTTGACTTAATACGTCCTGACTTTACCAGCAAATTCTGAACGGTCAAACACACCTGCATTCTTAAAGAATTGCAAAAATACATGCTTGAAGCAAAACATCCACACACAAGGGACAATAAAAACATTTGGTCATCAGAATAATTGCTGGTGCATTGGTTTCACCTATGTGACTTTCAATGAGGGTGACACAGTCCCAATTGCATATAAATCACACTTATACTCCACAGCTGAACAACGCTTTGCTCCCACTGAGAAAATTCTCACTGCTGTTCAGATGGCGGTCCTTAAAGAGAGACCTCTGGCCCAAGGGAAACGCATCATTGCCGTGTCCCCCATTCCAGCCCTTGAGGCTGTTACCAAAGCAAGCGTTCCTAACGCCAAAGCTTTACATCCACGTTGGATTCAATGGACAACGTCTCTGACAGCCACTGATGTTGATTGTGTCTTTGATTCTAAATTTCAGACCCAGGAATTTTTACAATATGAACTTGAGCATCCAGTCCCAGCTAATACACTACCTATTGAAAAATATCAGACCATCTTATACACTGATGGTTCAGCTCAACCTTCTATAGACACCAAACACCAAAACTCAGCTGCTTGTGCAGTCGTGAGTGGATACATAAAGGATGGCAAGTTCCATCCACAATATACTTACACATAGACTCTAGGGGACTGTACCTCGCAACTTGCAGAGCTCAAGGCTCTGGTGATGGCTCAGGAACATACGGATCCTGAACAGATGACGTTGTTTGTCTGTGATTCGTACTATTGTGTCCAGTCCTTCAATGAATATCTGCACTACTTGCGCCAGAATGGGTTCAGAGATTCAAAAGGCAACACAGTTAAACACAGACTTCTGTGGGGGAAAGTATTGGATCTGAAAGAAGCGCTACTTAATGTCCATGTTGTACATACACTAGGATACCAACGTGTTGGAATACTTGTGGAAGGCAATACTTTGGCTGATGAAGCAGCAAAGTCGGCAGTTGCAATGGCTTCTGTCACAGCAGTAACTCTTTCTAGATCAAAAGTGGATGATGAAACACTAGCAGCTGTAAAAGCGTCGGCTGATGGCACAACTTTGCTTAAAGCCTATTCTGCTAAATATTCCTACCGGATGGCAGACATGTTTGACGTAGAAGTGAAAATTCCAGTTGTGGGAGTCCAAAAGATTCCCAACAAAGACCTAAGACCAGAGTTAGTGAAAGCAGTGCATGAGGGAGTTGCTTCTGCACATGCTCGTGTTGCGGCTGCAATTTCAATATTACAATCACGCTATTGGTGTTCAGGTCTTTACAAACAGACCAAGCAGTATGTCCTTTGTTGTGACATCTGCAAACAAATTAAAGGCTCCAGCGTTAAGTGCCCACCACAGACACCCCTCTTAATTTCCAACAAACCTTTACAATGTGTGTACTTGGACCATTGTGGTCACCTAACACCGGACAGTGCATACAAATACATTTTAGTCACTGTTGACTCATGCTCCAGATTTCTACGGGTTTGGCCACAATTCTCTGCTGACGCTCAAAATGTCATTAAAGATTTGCAAGTCTTTATCGGTATATATGCTGTTGCAGCTTTCCACTCGGACCGGGCCCTGCTTTTACCTCAAGGGCTTACAGGAACACTGTGGCTTCATTAGGGGTCCAACTGCATCACTCGTCTCCATTTCATCACGAGGGAAATAGTGTTGTGGAGGGGCGATTTGAAGCAATCCTTAACAGCTAGAATATAGGGCACGGGTTGTAGTTGCTTACACACTTGTATGGAGTTCAGAGAGCACTTAATAATCTGCCCAGAATGTCCATGGGGGGGCTTACTTCATACGAGTGCCTGTTTGGAACATGAATGTATGTTCCAGATCTTGATGGTCCTGGCATGAAGGCAGCAGATACACCTTTTGACATAAATGTATGTGTCACTGTCTTACAAGAATAACAACAATTCTGTGATAACAACGCATCTGCCAGTGCTGCCTCCTCTGTAATTAGGGATGTATCAGTAACACCTACAGGCTAAGTTAGGGGATCTAGTACGTGAAAAGGTTGCTGTGAAAAAGGAGTTTGGTCCTTTCTATCGTGCACCAGTTCCAGTCCTGGGAATACACGGTACCAGAACTGTAATCCTACCACCGCTGCCTGATTCAAAAGAGAATCGCTTTGTCTCAATCGACAATGTCAAACTACACCATGGGGGTGATCCTGCAAAGCAGACCTAGGGAACTCCAGGGTATTACCTGAATCCCTGCCACTACCTACCATGAGGTTCCCCTACAAGTCATCAACAGCAATACTGACACCTCTCCGAGCTTGGGGAGGGTGGAAAATGAGCTTTCATTGGTTCCACTGACAAATAGTTCTACATTAATTTCTGCTGATGTGGAGCAACATTCTACAATTTCTACACAAACGGATAGCATAATCTACAATGCACCACCAAGGGAATCTTCTACAACATCTCCTCTTTGAACTACAACTTAACGTTGACGATTTTTCCTCACTCATCTGCCTCAGCTGTAACAGAACTGTCAAGAGCACGTAAGCTAATACATTGGCTACAAAATAACTATTGCACTTGTCTATTGAACTGTGTTTGCTTTTATTCTTTGGATTGGGTTTGTCATTGTTTTCTTTCTCCTCATACATGGTCATTACCTTCCTGAACGCTCTACTGGTGGATGAAGTTTTAAAACCTAATTTTTCATCACATAAAATTTGCAGAGACTTGTCCCTAGTGAACATTTCAGCTATACTAATTCCTGATGGGATTGTTTGAGATAAAGTTTTATTTGATATATATGGACCTACAGAGGTCATTCAAATTCTATATGTATTCAAACTTTCATTGACTGATGTAATTACACCTGGAGTGATTTCTGATGATTGGGATGTAAAAACAGTTGATACTATGATGTCTGATCTACAGTATTATACAGTTTTTGAAAATGATGATGTGTACCAGGCTAAAGGAAATTATGGAGATATGTTTAGTTATAATCATTATGGACATCATTTCATTCACAGAGATACCCCAAAGATTATTTTTAAATATGCACACTGGGAACACTCCGCCTGTGGGCAGCTCTAAAACGTATACTGAAAAGTTTGCATATTTTTCTGGGTACAAAGCTAAGAATGCTGAGTCATATTATTTTAAATTGCCAGAAATGGAAGATGTGCATGTTACAAAATTAATATATTCTGACTCTTTTGTTTCCCGATTGGCCATAGAAGGTTATGAACATTGGTTAAATTCGATTGATTTAAAAAGTGTGTGGGGAACAAAAAATTGGCAAATTAGAGGAATATAGAAGCTTTATTTAGAGCCTGTAGGATTCCTGTACAAATGATATGTTTAAATGAAACAGTGCAACAAACTAGGGTCCAGATTTATACTCTGTTTGCGCTGAATTAGCGTAATTTTTTCTACGCTAATTCAGCGCAAACTTAACTCCAGATTTATATTTTGGCGCTAGACAAGTCTAGCGCCAAAATATTGGAGTTAAAGTCATTTTTTGGATGCGTCTACCTACCTTGTGTCAATGAGATGCAAAGTAGGCGTTCCTGTCGCAAAAATGACTCTAAGGCCCTAGTGCCTTATTTATCCTTCCGTGCAAAAATGGTGCACGGGAGGGAGGTGGGCCTAAATAATGGCACTAAGCCTACTTAGCGCCATTATTTAACGCCAGGGTCTGAGCAGGCGTTAGGGGACCTGTGGACCCATTTCCATGGTCAAACACCATAGAAATAGCCCACAGGTGCCCTCCCCAAGCCCCAGGAACACCCCCACCCACACCAGAGGCACACCACAGGATAAGGAACCCCATCCCAGGTAAGTAAAGTTAAGTAGAGGTAAGTATTTTAATATTATTTTTAAAGTACCATTGTGGGCCCTGAAATGGGCCCCCAGACATGGCACTGGGTGCAATGGCCATGCCCAAGGGACCCTTGCCCCCTGTGCATGTCATTGGGGTGGTGGGCATGGCTCCTGTCTTTCATAAGACAGACGTCATGTGGTATGGATGGTTTTGCATCAAGAAATGATGCTAGGCTTGTTCGAGTCATCTTTTTATACTCTAACCAGCCTAATGTCATTTTTTGGTGCAAATCCTCTTCTCCCATACCGCCACCTCCACCCAGCTAATATCATTTTATATGACGTTAGCAATCCCTTTGCGCCAGATTGCGCCATTCCATAAATTTGGCGCCCGGCTGGTGTCCTGGAATGGCTCAAGCCATTACCATGCTTTTTGGCACAAAATTGCGTTTGCACAGTTTTGCGTCAAAATATATAAATCTGGGCGTAGCTGTTTAGGCTTAGCAAACATCAAAGTATTGAATGCACCCAGTAGTCCCGTCCCTGCAAAATTTAACAAATGGCAAAAGTATATGAATGCATCGGAAGATCAGCTCGATGATTGGGTTCGGAATGGAACATATAAAACGTCGTTTTCACAACAAGAAGCGGCTGCCCGGTTAAGGCAAATAGATCAGGAAAATTTACAGAAAGCATTAGCTGTTGTGGATAATGGAATTAACACCCTGTCCGACTGAATTTACATGATAAATAGTATTGTCTCCTCTGCAATAGACATAGTACAGAGTGATGTTCCTTTTTGCAACATGGACAAAGTCAGCTAAGAACCATCATGCAATTAGGTTGGACATTACAAACACTTAAGGCAGGTTGCGTTCCCTGGCAACATGTGCCTCAAAGGCTCAAGCCTCGTGTTACAGTGCCCCAGGGCACTCCAGCTAGTGGAGATGCCCGCCCAGTAGACGAAGCCCCACTTTTGGCAGCAAGTCCAGCTGGACAATTAGGTAAAACAGGGAGGAGTGACCACTCCAGCTAGGACCACCCCTATGGTGTCCAGAGCTGAAGTGTCCCCTCCCGCAGAATTCTCCATTTTGGTTTGGAGGACAGAGACCAATACGGTTAGGAGTGTGCCCCCCTCCCCAAAGGGAGAGGGCACAGGATGGGTGTAGCCACCCTCAGAGACAGTAGCCATTGGCCACTGCCCTCTGACCACTGTAATGCCCCTAATTCTAGGATTTCATGGCACCCTTAAACCTAGTTCACAAGATTTCTGGTGACCTCAAGACAAGAAGAAAGGAGAAGGACTGCTAAGCAGACCTTCCAGCAGTGAAGACTCCAGGCGACAACTGACTTGACCCCAGCCCTACCGGCGTGTCTGCAGCTGTAAGGACTCTACTACAAAAAGGCGACACATCCTGCAGGACCAGCGACCTCTACAAACCCCCAGAGGACTGCCTGCCCACCAGAGGACCAAGAACTCCCGAGGACAGCAGCCCTGTCCACAAGAAATTCCAAAAAGGACTCCAGAACCACCCAGATCCGCAAATCCTGCCCACTCAGCACCCGAAGCCCACGGCCCGTGTCCAGGTGGCCCACCAGTCCAGAGCAGGTCCCAAGGCAATTCTGAACTTGTGTCCACCATGGATTGACCGCTCCTGGCCAACAGGATGACGCCTGGAGCCTAAATCCAAAGGACCCCCCTGACTGCGAGAGAACCGGACGAAGATACCAGACGCTCAAAGATACCCCTGCACCCACAGCCCCTGGGCCTTGGGGAATCCAACTGATGGTCCAACAATGTTCAGCAGGTGGCCCTCCTCCTTGTCCAGCCTTTGGGTTTCTGGAACTGACCCCTTAGACCCAGTTTGCAGCATCTTTGTGACCGCCGGGATCCCCGTATTGAAAAGCATTAGGAGCCCAACTCTGTGTTTTCACCCTGCACCCGGCTGCCCCTGTGCCGCCCCTTACCCCCCCAGGTCTGCCTCCGAAGCGTGGGTAGTTACCTGCCAGCATATCTGTTTCCAAGAGCCCCCAGTCTCCATAGGATCCCATTCTAAATCCACAACTTTAACCTCTGCACCCGACTGGCGCCGTATTGCTGGTGGTGCATGTTTGGGGTCATCCTGAACCTTGACCTGTAGACTAGAACTGTAAGTTGAGTACTTACCTCAAAACTGCACTAACACTTTCCCCCCCAAGGACTGTACTGAAAATTGCTGTGTCAACTTTTGAAAGTGAAAAGTGTTACTTTCCTGTAAACTGTTTTATTTGTCAAACCTACACAAAGAGCATTTGATACATATGCTTGATATCTACTTACAACTGTTCTTACCTGCAACAAGAATCTTTTGGTTCTAGAAATAAAGTAACAAATATATTTTTGCCATATCAAAACCCTTGGTCTGGAGATAAGTCATTGAGTGTGTGCCTCTTCTATTGACTGTGTGTGTACAACAAATGCTTTGCACTACCCTCTGATAAGCCTAAGTGCTCGACCACCACAAAACAGAGCATTAGTATTATCTACTTTAGCCTCTGTTAAGCCTCTGGGGAACCCCTGGACTCTGCGCACACTATGGCCCAGATTTATACTTAATTTGCGCCGAATTTGCGTAATTTTTTTACGCAAATTCGGCGCAAACCTAACTCCAAATTTATACTTTGGTGCTAGACCCGTCTAGCACAAACGTTTTGGAGTTAAAGTAATTTTTTGCTAGCGGAAAACTACCTTGCGTCAATGAGATGCAGAGTTGGCATTCCTGGGCACAAAATGACCATATGGCCTTAGCGCCATATCTATCCCCCGTTCTAAAACCAAGCACGGGGAAGGAGGACTTAAATAATGGCGCTAAGCTTGCTTAGCGCCATTATTTAACACCTGGGTCAGGGCAGGCGTTAGGGGACCAGTGGGACTATTTCCATGGTCAGAGACCATGGAATGGGCCCACAGGTGCCCTTCCCTAGCCCAGGGACACCCCCACCCACACCAGGGGGACGGCAGAAGATGGAGGGACCCCATCCTCTAGCGAGTAAGGTAAGAACAGGTAAATATTTTTATTTTTATTAAATAGTGCCATGGGGGGCCTAACTTTGGCCTCCCTACATGGCACTGGGCCCATTGGCCATGCCAGGGGACATATGTCCATTGGGCATGGCCATTGGGGTGGTGGGCATGACTCCTGTCTTTACCAAAACCGGAGTCATGTCCATGAGGGTTGTGCGTGAAAGGATGATGCTAGTCTGGTTAGAGGGATTTTTATACCTCTGTCCATACTAGCTTCATCCTTTGATGCACAACCTCCTGTTCTCCCTACGCCTCCCCCACCCAGCTAGCGTCCTTTTTTATGACGCTAGCCGGGCCTTACCGCCGGCTACCATCATACCATAAATATGAAGCCCAGCTGGTGTCTTGAGATGGCGCTAGCCAGTGGTATACTTTTTCACGCAAAACTGCGTTAACGCAGTTTTGTGTGAAAAAGTATAAATCGGGACCTATGTCTCATTTTGATATGGTATATACAGAGCCAGCTTCCTACAGAGATTTCTTCCAGTAAAGGGAATAAATGCGCGTCCTTCTAAACTGCATAAAGTGCCAGCTGCCCACATTGGACAGTGCATAGAAAAAGAGGATTTGATAGTAAAAATACAATTTAGAAAGTGCTAGTATAATACTCGGAAAGGAAAGCACTGCGTCTAGGTTCCTACCATCTGGTCGCCATGCCTCCATTGCATTCCTGGAAAAGCCAACTGGAGGTGTTTGGACAAAATATCAGGAAAACAAATATCGTGGGACAGAATCTCGTACCAAAGTATCAAGGACAAGAAGGGCATTTTCTATGGGTAAGTAATATTTTACTATATATAACTCCACATATATGTACCTTGATGATAAATACATTTTCAAGGTACGAAGATCTGGAGTTAAAAATAGTACATTTATACTTATTAATTTGCACTTTACTTCCGGATATTCTTGTCCTCAGTATTTTTGATACAATGTTCTGTGCACACGATATTTGTGTTTTCGATATTCTGTCAGTGATCCCAACTGGAAGATGTGAAATTGTAACAGTTTGTGTGGTTAGGGTAAGGAATTGTAAAAGCAATGAGCTGCTGTGGGAAGTACAATTCTTGAGTATCTACTATCAACCATCTAGAGATGTCTATTTCGGATTGTTTTTATAACTCCTAAAATGTAAAGTATTTTTAATCAAATCGACTGGTCTTCCTTGGGGAGATGCCATGAAAGTAGTTCAGTCTAACGTAAACTTAACAACTAAAGTGATATGCAAAGAAAATAGCATCCAGTGAAAAGCGATCAGTCATTAGTGTATCCACCAGGTCTGACAGGGTGGAGCACAACTTTTAGAGGCGCAAGCATTATCACCGAGCAACCAGGACACCACCAGGGCTCGGGCGGTCAAACAAACTCAGAAACTGAGATCAGAGGGTTCATTTGATGTAGCAAACGATGATAAAAGGGCAGATATTGGAGGTTCGACATTGTGGATTTCGATCAAAAAGTAACACTGAGCGTACATTCTGGTTGTTGAGCAGAGGAAGCCAGAGTAGAAAAGATCTCAAGAAGTGATAGAGTTAAAAACCTAAGACTGAATCTTTGCAGGTGGAGGGCGGTGGGGCCATTGGCTCATGGGGGCACTTGGATAAATCTTAGCATTTTCCAAAGCAGCAGTAGTTGACCAGAGGTAAAGTTTCTGCAAAGGCACCTGAAGCGAAGGGTTAACGAGAATAGCCAAAAAGAGTACGTGAAGTAAGCGACAAAGGAGTAATTTTTCTGAAAATTGGCAGGAGTTGGGTTGTTGCAAGTGACGTAGGCTTCGGAGAGAGAAGCATCTACAACCAAAAGAGCACAAGAAACTGCAGGAAATATTCTGGATGTAGAAGGGACAAACAACCCTAGTTAGTAAGGATAGGTAAAAAGTCACCACAGATAGAATCTATGGGACAAAAGTTATAAGTGTCCCCAGGAGTCCATGAGAAATGCAAGGTAAGGGGAAGTGTCCCAAACAGACCTCACCCTGAAGGCCCACAGAAGGGTAGTGTTTCAAGGACTTGGACCATTTCCATCCCCAACCCTACCACATCTATGCAACTGAGAGAGCGTAGCATATATATATTCTATATTAACATGAAATGCTTATGAACTAATGTGTAATAATGCTGCATAGAAAATGTATTAATGTATTTTGCTATAACGTGCGCTTGAAATGTGCCCACGAGGAGTGTCCACCAATATACACGGGGACTAATCAAACTGACTAATAATTATTAAATGTTATATTGAAACGTGATTTGTACTAATAATGAAAGGTTATATGTTAGAATTTTGCTAATAAATCATTAAGCCTTAGTTAGCATGAGTCGAGGCCTAGCTGTCTGGTTTCATATTAAATGTATTTTTCTAATGTGCAGTGTGCTGACTTGCTAAAGGACATGAACTTTTGTTTTCTCCAAACTAGAAGCTGAATGTAACTGTAGTAGATCCGTTCTCATGAAATTCGACTTGCTTATGGAAACATTTTTTGCTGAATGCAACAGTGTAGACCACTGGCAGATACAAGGTCGCCTGAACCGGTACGAACAATGAGCCACTGACTGAAGATGTGCAAAGAACCATGAGAGTATGAAATCATACCGGACATTCCACCCGCTAAAGACCTCAATCATAAGGACCAATAAAATACGTGAGAACTGTTATGGGGTGACAAATTTGATGATATAATTCAAACTCTATTGGAGGGAGATAGTGGGGTGCAACCCCTCATATAACTAAATTTTAGGGGAATGTACAACAAAAATTGGATAAAAACCCTTGTCACAAGGAAGTAAATTAGAACAGGAGAGAATAGGAGAGAGAGTTAGGGAAATGCTGATGCGATTTGCTATGACCCAGACACTTTGTCACTCTGCATAAGAGACTTTGTTGTTTGGTTCTTAAAAACCATCCTTGCCTTATATTGCCCGTTTACACTTTACCTCCTTATGAGGGAAGAGTCCCCTTTTACCCGATTGCTGAATTCCTGATGGCGAATCAACTGATGTCCTGAGGACGAAGACCGAACCTGAGTGCTGACCCAATACGGAGGGTAACTATATGACAATGAAATTGTAATTGTCTGTTTGCTTTTCCTTTCTAGGTACCAACTGCTTCTTTTGACAGAGACCATAGCTAGATGTTTTCTAAATTGGTGTTACTAAATTGTTTTGCATGAAGCCCAACATGCCAATGCTAATTCGAGGTTAGGAGAGGGATTCACTAAACTGACGCAAATAGACAAATGGCTGAATCTATGCTTTGTTGAATAACGTGATGATGATATTCTGCTAAGGATAACCTATGCTGATGCTGTGTTATGTTCTAATATTCGTGATTCTTGCCTTAATGAAATCTTATCAGAGTTGCCATATTGTGACTATGCTATTGTGTTTCTTGGTTTTGAGATTAATAAACTTATTAGTAGAATTGTAATCAATAGGGAATAAACTTCACAAAATCATATTAAACTGGTGTGGTTATTCATGACTGAAAGGTCATGGTGGTTTGCGAGTTCTATTAAATGTCTTTGATTAATTTGAATTGTCATATTACTGTGAACTTTGATGACATTATTGACATATTGATTGACATGCTGATTAGCTATCTCGTCCTAAGGTGTCTTCAATCAGGGTAAAAAAATTCATTGGCCTAAAACGAGTCCCAAAGTGAGTAAATTAGTCATACGGGGACGCGTTAACACAACCAATTACAAATTTGTTTCCTCCAGTTGATTAGTGTTAACAAAGTTAGTGGAACCTTTTTTTAAAAAAAGTTATCATTTTGTTAAGACTCGAGCAACATACAACAATAGAACTCACTACGCAGGTGGTCGTGGGATAACGACGACGGTGTATCAACATGGTGGGGAGGATCATTCAGAAATAGCAAGTACATCACAGGGACGTATATGAATCTCAGAAATAGGGTGGGGGTGGCAGCTGAACTTGCAGAAAGGCGAAACGGCTGTGTCAGTCTTTGCATGAAAGACAACGCTATACAGGCAGTCACAAATACACAAATAGTGCACAGAGGCAGATCTGTCTAGGTCAATGGGCTCCAGGGAAAGCAGACGGTCTCCAAGGGGTTGCCAGGTAGCTTTAGGCCGGGCAGTAGGGGGCTGGAGCTGGGCATAGACTTCACTAGTGGTGTCGCAATATGTCATGCTGTTCAGCTAAGCAGTATCAGTCCGGCAGCGTCTGCAACTCCAATGCAGCTCCATCTTGTTTTGCCAGCAGCAATGCTATCGCTGTGAACCTGCGGACTCCTCTTGGTATGTCTTTTACATAACCCACCAGGGTCAGAAGTGGATCGGGAGCAAGCTCGGTCTCTATCATTAAAGAGAGCCAGGAAAACACTTCTTGCCAAATGAAGCCCAACCTGGCTACAGGTCCATGTCGTGTGGAAATTAAGCCTGGTCAGAAGGGCATTTAGAGAGGCTAGTGGATCTCGGGGGATCATGTCTAGCCAGTGCACTAGGAGTGGTGTATGCTCTCATAGGAATTGTACCAGCCAGTGTCTGCGATCACTAGTATCTAGGGAAGAAAGTCTTCCTGGGCAAGTGGCCACCAGTGCACTATGAATGCATTGCAGTAAGAAATGGTCCATATGAGTAGCGTTAGCGAACCGAGCATCATCAGCATGTGAAAGGATGTCACCATCCGGAAGAGATATCTGAACGTGTGCAGGTGGTGATGTGACATTTCTCAAGTGATGGGGAGCCATTGGTGGTCAGCCAGAGGCAGTGCGGGGGAATAGAGAAGAACCCTCACAGAGTAATTGGATGAGTCTTCTCGGCGAGCATCTGGTAGTTGAGAGAGTCTGAATGTCAGTGGGGTCCATTCGAATGCCCTTTCGGAGAATGGAGTGTTGATGACGCAGAAAAAGAGGGTCCGACACATATTCATATATCATGTAACCAAAATCGTATAATGTAGTGTGATTTTAGTAAAGAAAGTAATGTACAAGGGAAATTGTGCCCTCGGAGTAGTTCGCCAATATTATAAACGAGCTTTATTAATCATGAAGAATTGAAAAATTGTAGTAATCCGTCATAATTGCAAATGTGTGTCATGATTTCTTATTGGAACTATGTATGCTTAGCTTAAATTTAGTAGAGGCTTTGGCCTAGTTGCCTGGTCTCAAATTCTAACTGCGTGGCTTTTCCTTGAACTAATAAAATGAATATTTTACTCTAAAGTTGTATTTTTCCAGTAGGGATGACTAACATACTTATCTCCGAGGTTTCGTACTAGGCAAGTTTCATCCCCATTGAAGCAAGGTCAGTCTCTGCAGGTGCGGACAATAAGAGCACTGATATCGAAGTAATTGGCAAACCATGTTACAACTTGTGTTCCAAAGCCCCAAGGACAATGTATGCATAAATGAGTACTAGGAGAAAGACATTTTCCATTGGTCAATTTGAAGCCACCCTATGAACCCTCCAATGGAAGACTCTGCAGAATTTGGAATGTTTCTTACTTAAACCTACCAGACAAAGAGAAGTCAGCCATTTTCCTTGATGCCATCTTTGAAGCCAAATGCCAGACGACATCTTGATGCCCTTTTCTCTATCACAGAGAAGGAGACTTTGAGAATTCTCACCCTAGAGACTTTAACGTTGATATGCCCCGTCTTGCCCATGCAGTAACTTTGCCCCATTCTCCTTGCTGCCGCAAGGAAACTTGCCCTTAACTTTGCCCCTTTTAAATCTGCCCCATGCTGATCAAACCGGTACCTGAGGGACGAAGACTTTCTTGAATGCTGATTGTATTTGGTAAATATGAAAGGATAATTGTATTATGCATTGTGTTTTTCCTTTTAGGTACCAACTGCTATTTTTATAGGCCCCAAGCTAGAAGTTTTCCAAATTTGTGTTGACTAAATTCGTTTTGCATGAAGCCCCACGTGCCAATGCTAATTAGAGGTTAGTCGAGGTGTTCATTCAATGCACCATGCTGATTTGAAATCTTGTTATGCTGGCCAATGTATGAAATTAGTCAAATACAGTTACTCATATTAGTGATTTGCATTGCCATAACTGAATGTATCATAATTCAGATTTTGCATAGATTGCGTTTCTTCCGCCGTTATGGACAGCTAGTAATATTCGTATACATATATCATTTGGTTTTGAGACTTATATACATTGTGCTATCTTTGTTAATATAGGGAAATAAATTCATTAACTTTTAATAAACTGGTGTGGTTATTCATGACTGAAAGGTCATGGAGTGCCGAAATATCAACTGTTATTGATTCCTGATGTGTTATTTTGATCTATTAATTGAGTATTGAGTACCAATTACAATAGTTATTGATTATTGATCTAAGTGACCCGACTATTCTAGGATGAGGAGACTAAAAGGTTCACCGACCTCCAACGTGTCCAGGTACAGGTAATTTATAAGGGCTGGACGCGTTATCAGTGTAAAAGCACCAACCCTGTCTGATCCCTCTCGGGCCTAGCATAGGTGAGGCGTGCATCTGCATGGTACAAGTGGTGACCAAACGGACACTATGTGACCAGATAGTATAGATGAAAATTAGGAACACCAAAGCCTCCACGATCATGAGGGAGTACTAAACTGTTCCAACAGATCCTGGGTCTGTTGTCAGCCCCGATGAGCCCAAATGAGCCACAATAAGAGGCTCCTCATGTGGCAAACCAGGCATTGGTAAGAGGAATGGGTATGTTTAAGAAGAGGTACACAAACTGCGGAAATGCTACCATTTTAATGATTGCGATATGGCCAGCCATAGAAAGTGGGAGCCGAAGCCACCAGTCTATTTGAATAGTCAATTTGTCTATGGCTGGGCCATAAATCAAATGGATTACTAAGTACTTAACTGGACCGTCACCCCATGTGAGGGGAACTCGCAGCCACAGGAGCAGTGGCATCTGTGAGTGGGAATTATTGGAGTTGGTCCAGTTCACATGAAGGCTGGAAAATTCAATGAGGCAAATGATTTCTTGAACTATGGGAGGCAGATTCTCTGCCGGGTGGTGGGTGAACAACAAAATGTCATTAGCATAGAGGGAGACGAGCAAGGGGCCCGGTTTATAGTGTAAGCCACGGTGGATATGTTTCTCCTGGAGCTGCTGGACCGATGGGTTCATGGCAATGATGAAAAGAAGTGGGGATGGGGGCAGCCCTGTCGGGTCCCTCTAGTGATGTGAAAAGATGGTGTAATGGAGCCATTGGCCCGAATGCGACCACAGGTTGAGAATAAAACAGCATGACAAGCTTGATGGACCCACGTGGTAATCCCAGTTTGTGCGATGTAGCAAGCAGGAATGGCCATTCTAGGCAGTCGAAAGCCTTCTCTGCGTCCAGAAGGGCCACAGCAGCGCGCATGCTCGAAGAGATTCTGTTCCGCACAGATAAAACAGTGCGCAGATTCAACGACGTGGAGCGATGAGGGACAAAACGAGATTCATGGGTGATATTATCTGGTCCAGCAATAGCGGCAACCGTTTCGCAAGAACCATGGCCAGTATTTTATTGTCGAAGTTAATTAATGACATAGGGCGGAAAAAAGCACAACACAATGGGTCCTTCCCAGGCTTCAATAACAAAGTAATCACCGCTTGTCGCAGACTCCTGAGGCCAAAGATTTGGCATACATTGCTAATAGAGGTAGAGCAAGGAGGGTTTTGTGGGTCTAATAGAATGTCCCCGTTAACCCTGTTAGACCAGGGCTTTGGCATCGAGGGAGTCTATTGCTTGAATTGTCTCCTTGGTTGATATAGGATCACTAAGAAACTGTCTCTGGACATCAGTGATCCAGCCCATTGCGACCTCCGAGAGATAGTCTGCCAGTGCCGCGTCACCACCAGCTGTGTGGGAAGCTTACAGATGTGTTTAATATCGAAGGAGTTTGGCAAGAATACCAACATTTTCTGTCCCTTGCGACCCATCGGGTAGTTGAAGATATGGGACCTAATCGCTGCCTCTGGGTTGGAGGAGCAGCCGTGCCAACATGCAGCCCAGTCGCTCGCCCTCTCTGTACCATCGGGCTTCAGCATATCTCCCCAGGTAGGCTGCTTCCTGTAGGAAAGTACCCTCTTTTTGGCATGGTTATCCCCACTTTTTGCATGATGTCAGTGTGTTTTGACTGTGTTTACTGGGATCTTGCTAACCAGGACCCCAGGAACTGTGCTCTCTCCCTATGGAGTTGGTTGTCCCTAACTTGCTACACTCCACAATTGGCATACCGGTGCCTCCATATAAGTCCCTAGTATATGGTACCTAGGCACCCAGGGCACTGGGGCACCAGGGGTTCCCCATGGGCTGCAGCATGTATTATGACACTCAAGAGAGCCCATGCAAAAAGTGTCTGCAGACCTGCTATTCCAGCCTGCGTGAAAGGGTACATGCACCTTACCACTACAGGTCGCTGCACCAGGTCACTGTAAGTCACCCCTATGGTAGGCCCTCCTAGCCCAGAGGGCAGGGTGCAAGTACCTGTGTGTGAGGGCACCCCCGCATGAGCAGAGGTGCCCCCATGAACTCCATTTTCCTGGACTTCATGAGTGCGGCAAAGCCATTTAAGCCGTGTACTGGACATAGGTCTCTACCTATGCCCAGCTACATAATGGTAACTCCTAACCTAGGCATGTTTGGTTGCAAACATGTCGGAATCATACCCCAATACTGTTGCCAGTATTGGTTGTATGATTCCATGCACTCTGGGGGCTCCTTAGAGGACCCCCAGCTTTGCTCCTACCAGTTTGCAGGGTTTTCCCTGGCAGCCCGCGCTGCTGCCATCCTACAGATGGGTTTCTGCCCTCCTGCTGCTTGAACAGCTTAAACCCATGAAGGCAGAACAAAGGATTTCCTTTGGGAGAGGGGGGTAACACCCTCTCCCTTTGGAAATAGGTGTTACATGGCTTGGGAGGGGTAGCCTCCCCAAGCCACTGGCATACTTTGAAGGGCACATTTGATGCCCTCCTTGCATAAACTTTTCTGCACCGGTTCAGGGACCTCCAGTCTCTGCTCTGGCATGAAACTGGACAATGGAAAGGGGAGTTACCACTCCCCTGTCCATCACCACCCCAGGGGTGGTGCTCAGAGCTCCTCCAGGTGGCCACTTGATTCTACCATCTTGAATCCAAGGTGGGCCGAGGCCTCTGGGAGCATCTGAGTGGCCAGGTCAGACAGGTGATGTCACAGCCCCCTCCTGATAGGTGGTCACCTGGCTAGGTGACCAATCCCCCTTCAAGGTCTCCCTCTTGGGTGGGTCCTCAGATTCAACATGCAAGATTCCAGCCGGACTCCTCTGCAACATTTACTTTGACTTCTGGCCACTGGAACCACAACTGGACTTCACAGGGGCCTACAATCTGCAGCTCCAGCAACTACTTTGCTGTGCAACATTGTTTCTCCGGCTCCTTCCAGCAACTGCAACATTTCCCCAGCTGTGCATCCTCTGAGGGCAGCAAGTCTTCGGTCTGCACCAAGAAGCAGAAGGAATCTCTCTTGGAGTGAAGAGTGACTCCCCTGCATCCACAGGCACCAACTGCAATGACGACAGGCCACGTGGATCCTCTCTCCTGCAACTCTGCATGGATCCTACAACACAGGTGGTGGTCTTGAGTAGTTCTATTGGTCCCCTCTGCCAGCTGTCCAATTTTGGAGGAGGTGAGTCTTTGCCTCTCCTTTCAAGATAGTACCCCTGTGCACCGCGACTCTTGTAGCTACGAAGGCTTGTTGGCTCTTCTACCAAGGGATCTTCAGGCTCCGTGTATAGCCCCGGCCTCCAGCACTCTTCCCTGCAATGCATGGTCTCCAGCCTGCTGCTCCAGCGACATGGGACTCCTTTCCATGTGTGCTGAGTGGGCCTCACTGCGACTCCTGGGTCTGCTGCCTGTGAGTTGCCTGTGGGGGCTGCATCCATGACTTCTTGTTCTCCTGACTGCTGGGGATCGCCTGGGACTCCCTTCCTTGCATTGAGTCCCCTCGGACCTTCCTGGTCCCCAGCAGCTCTGCAAGTTCTCTTCTGCAACTCTTGCCTTTGCCAAGACTTGTTGACACACTGATGGACTGCAACTCTTCTTCCGACATGGGACATGTACTTCCTCACTTCTGGAACTGTTGCATAACCGACTCCTGGTCCCCACTGTCAACCTGGTCATGCACCTCCAGAAGGGTGGGTAGTGGCTCCTGCCCCAACCGGACACTCCAACTGGAAGTGGACTTGGTCCCCTTCATTTGCAGGTCCTCTTCTGTCAGGATCCTTCTTCTGTTTGTTGCAGTCTTGCCAGGGTGTTGCACAGTCCTTTCACAAAGTTTCTCTGTGGGTTTGGGAAAAAGCAAGTACTTACCTCTTTTCTTCTGGTTGCTGGGGGGCACTCTGGTACTTACCTTTTGGGGTTCCTAGTTCCTCCAGCTCCCCTCTACAGATTCCACTTACTTGGGTGGGGGTCCATCATTTGCATTCCATTTTTTTTAGAATATGGTTTGGGCTTCCCCTAGGGTCACTATTGTCTACAGTTATTGCACTGTTTTCTATTACTTTCTATGCTCATTCCTGACAACTAAGGTGTATACAATAGAGGTGTTTCTAGCAGCTTAGGCTGATAGAAGGTAGCTATGGCAAAGCAGCTTAGGCTGAACTAGGAGACATGTAAAGCTCCTACTATACCACTGGTGTCATATGCACAATATCATAAGAAAACACAATACACAGAAGTACTAAAAATAAAGGTACTTTATTTTTATGACAATATGCCAAAAGTATCTCAGTGAGTACCCTCAGTATGAGGATAAGATATATACACAAGATATATGTACACAAACCAAAATTATGCAGGTAATAGCAAAAGGAAGTAATGCAAGCAATGTAAAATTACAGTAGATTGCAATAGGAGCACATAGGTATAGGGGCAACACAAACCATATACTCCAAAAGTGGAATGCGAACCACGAATGGACCCCAAACCTATGTGAGCTTGTAGAGGGTCACTGGGACTGTAAGAAAACAGTGAAGGTTAGAAAAATATCCCACCCAAGACTCTGAAAGGTAGGTGTAAAGTGCACCTACTACCCCCAGAGAGCACAGAAGTCGTGATAGGGAGATTCTGCTGGAAGAACAAACACCAGCAATGCAACAACAGTGGATATACGGACCTGAGTACCTGTAAGACAAGGGGACCAAGTCCAATAGTCGCGACAGTGTCGAGAGTGGGCAGGAGCCCAGGAAATGCCAGCTGAGGGTGCAAGGAAGCTGCCACCTGTTGGAAGAAGCTTGGAGTTCTGCAAGAAAGAAGAGGACTAGGAACTTCCCCTTTGGAGGATGTATGGATGTCCCATGTCGTGAAGAAGCTTGCAGAGGTGTTCCCACGCAGAAAGACCGCAAACAAGCCTTGCTAGCTGCAAGGGTCGCAGTAGAGGTTTTTGGGTGCTGCTGTGGCCCAGGAGGGACCAGGATGTCGCCACTTGGATGAGGAGACAGAGGGAGCACCCTGCAAGTCAGGGAGCCCTCACAGAAGCAGGCAGCACCCGCAGAAGTACCTGAATAGGCACTTAGAAGAAAAGTGAGCCGGAGTCCACCCGAAGTCACAACAGGGAGTCCCACGACGCCGAAGGACAACTCAGAAGGTTGTGCACTGCAGGTTGGAGTGTCGGGGACCCAGGCTTGGCTGTGCACGAAGGAAATCCTGGAAGAGTGCACAGGAGCCGGAGCAGCTGCAAATCACGCGGTACCCAGCAATGCAGTCTAGCGTGGGGAGGCAAGGACTTACCTCCACCAAACTTGGACTGAAGAGTCACTGGACTGTGGGAGTCAGTTGGACAGAGTTGGTGAGTTCCAGGGACCACGCTCGTCGTGCTGAGAGGGGACCCAGAGGACTGGTGATGCAGTCTTTTGTTGCCTGCGGTTGCAGGGGGAAGATTCCGTCGACCCACGGGAGATTTCTTCAGAGCTCCTGGTGCAGAGAGGAGGCAGGCTTCCCCCAGAGCATGTAAACGTTTTTTTAAAAAGAAAGTGGTTAATGCTCTTGTCGCACATCTAAATCCAATCAAGTTCGAAGTCGTACAGCGTATGTTTAGGGCATGGTGCCAACCTGGTCAAGAAAACCCAACCACCACGGGTTTCACAGATACACAGAATAACACACGGAACCCAATAGGGACCACCTATTTCCTGTGCTGTTAGGTACAAAATGAAAAAAGAAGAGGACCAGGGCACTCAAAGTCTGTATAATAAATATGTAATCCAAGTAGAGTTTCAAAAGGTACTTTTAATCCAAGATCAGAAAACAGCCAACACGTGTTTCGTCCTTGCGGACTTTTTCAAGGCTCATAGGTTCAAGTATGGAAAAAGACTAGTTTCAGTAGGGCTTCTTGTGCCCCAACAGTACATTTTCGAATCCACTATATAGGATCAGTTCTTGCCATATAGTATGGCTTGCATTACTTTTATTATACTTTATGGCTTGTCATATATATGAAGACAGGTCATATGGTGTGTCCGTACACCAGATGGTGATATCATGGGGTCCCTAAGGGCCCAGTCTTATTTCTGTAAAGCACCGTACGTTTGGTAGCGTCGGTGTGAAGAGTAGAGAGGGGAAGCGCGTGATAACGCTTCCGTGCCGTCCATAAGGTTACGGCACGGAAGCGTTATCACGCGCTTCCCCTCTCTACTCTTCACACCGACGCTACCAAACGTACGGTGCTTTACAGAAATAAGACTGGGCCCTTAGGGACCCCATGATATCACCATCTGGTGTACGGACACACCATATGACCTGTCTTCATATATATGACAAGCCATAAAGTATAATAAAAGTAATGCAAGCCATACTATATGGCAAGAACTGATCCTATATAGTGGATTCGAAAATGTACTGTTGGGGCACAAGAAGCCCTACTGAAACTAGTCTTTTTCCATACTTGAACCTATGAGCCTTGAAAAAGTCCGCAAGGACGAAACACGTGTTGGCTGTTTTCTGATCTTGGATTAAAAGTACCTTTTGAAACTCTACTTGGATTACATATTTATTATACAGACTTTGAGTGCCCTGGTCCTCTTCTTTTTTCATTTTGTACCCCCAGAGCATGCACCACCTGGAAACAGTCGAGAAAGCCGGCAGGATGAAGCGATACAAGGTTGCTAGTAGTCGTCTTGCTACTTTGTTGCGGTTTTGCAGGCGTCCTGAGCAGTCAGCGGTCGATCCTTTGGCAGAAGGTGAAGAGGGAGATGCAGAGGAACTCTGATGAGCTCTTGCATTCGTTATCTGGTGAGATCCCCAAAGCAGAGACCCGAAATAGCCAGAAAAGGAGGTTTGGCTACCTAGGAAGGAGGATTGGCTACCAAGAGAGGTAAGAGCCTATCAGAAGGAGCCTCTGACATCACCTGCTGGCACTGGCCACTCAGAGCAGTCCAGTGTGCCACAAACACCTCTGTTTCCAAGATGGCAGAGGTCTGGGACACACTGGAGGAGCTCTGGGCACCTCCCCTTTCCTTTGTCCAGTTTCGCGCCAGAGCAGGGCTGGGGGATCCCTGAACCGGTGTAGACTGGCTTATGCAGAGATGGGCACCATCTGTGCCCATCAAAGCATTTCCAGAGGTTGGCGAGGCTACTCCTCCCCAGCCCATCACACCTATTTCCAAAGGGAGAGGGTGTAACACCCTCTCTCAGAGGAAATCCTTTGTTCTGCCTTCCTGGGCCAGGGCTGCCTGGACCCCAGGGGGGCATAAACCTGTCTGAGGGGTTGGCAGCAGCAGCAGCTGCAGTGCAAACCCTGAAAAGGCAGTTTGACAGTACCCGGGTTCTGTGCTAGAGACCTGGGGGATCATGGAATTGTCCCCGCATTGGGGTGACAATTCCATGATCTTAGACATGTTACATGGCCATGTTCGGAGTTACCATTGTGACGCTGTACATAGGTAGTGACCTATGTACAGTGCACGCGTGTAATGGTGTCCCCGCACTCACAAAGTCCGGGGAATTTGCCCTGAAAGATGTGGGGGCACCTTGGCTAGTGCCAGGGTGCCCACACACTAAGTAACTTTGCACCCAACCTTCACCAGGTGAAGGTTAGACATATAGGTGACTTATAAGTTACTTAAGTGCAGTGGTAAATGGCTGTGAAATAATGTGGACGTTATTTCACGCAGGCTGCAGTGGCAGGCCTGTGTAAGAATTGTCAGAGCTCCCTATGGGTGGCAAAAAAAATGCTGCAGCCCATAGGGATCTCCTGGAACCCCAATACCCTGGGTACCTCAGTACCATATACTAGGGAATTATATGGGTGTACCAGTATGCCAATGTGAATTTGTAAATTTAGTCACTAGCCTGTTTGTGACAAATTTGGAAAGCAGAGAGAGCATAACCACTGAGGTTCTGGTTAGCAGAGCCTCAGTGAGACAGTTAGGCATCACACAGGGAACACATTCATATAGGCCACAAACTTATGAGCACTGGGGTCCTGGCTAGCAGGGTCCCAGTGACACATAACAAACATACTGACAACATAGGGTCTTCACTATGAGCACTGGGCCCTGGCTAGCAGGATCCCAGTGAGACAGTGAAAACACCTTGACATATACTCACAATCAGACCAAAAGTGGGGGTAACAAGGCTAGAAAGAGGCTACTTTCTCACAGGAGTCTATTGCTTGAATTGTCTCCTTGGTCGATATAGGCTCACTAAGAAACTGTCTCTGGACATCAATGATCCAGCCCATTGCGACCTCCGAGAGGTAATCTGCCAGTGCCGCGTCACCACCAGCTGTGTGGGAAGAGTACAGATGTGTGTAATATTGAAGGAGTTTGGCAAGAATACCAACCTTTTCTGTCTCTTGCGACCCATCGGGTAGTTGATGATATGGAACCTAATCACTGCATCTGGGATGGCGGAGCAGCCGTGCCAACATGCAGCCCAGTCGCTCGCCCTCTCTGTACCATCGGGCTTCAGCATATCTCCCCAGGTAGGCTGCTTCCTGTAGGAAAGTACCCTCTTTTTGGCATGGTTATCCCCACTTTTTGCATGATGTCAGTGTGTTTTGACTGTGTTTACTGGGATCTTGCTAACCAGGACCCCAGTAACTGTGCGCTCTCCCTATGGATTTGGTTGTCCCAACTTGCTACACCCCACAATTGGCATACCGGTGCCTCCATATAAGTCCCTAGTATATGGTACTTAGGCACCCAGGGTATTGGGGCACCAGCGGTTCCCCATGGGCTGCAGCATGTATTATGACACTCAAGAGAGCCCATGCAAAAAGTGTCTGCAGACCTGCTATTGCAGCCTGTGTGAAAGGGTACATGCACCCTACCACTACAGGTCACTGCACCAGGTCACTGTAAGTCACCCCTATGGTAGGCCCTCCTAGCCCAGAGGGCAGGGTGCAAGTACCTGTGTGTGAGGGCACCCCTGCATGAGCAGAGGTGCCCCCATGAACTCCATTTTCCTGGACTTCATGAGTGCGGCGAAGCCATTTTAGCCGTGTACTGGACATAGGTCTCTACCTATGCCCAGCTACATAATGGTAACTCCTAACCTAGGCATGTTTGGTTGCAAACATGTCGGAATCATACCCCAATACTGTTGCCAGTATTGGTTGTATGATTCCATGCACTCTGGGGGCTCCTTAGAGGACCCCCAGCTTTGCTCCTACCAGTTTGCAGGGTTTTCCCTGGCAGCCCGCGCTGCTGCCATCCTACAGATGGGTTTCTGCCCTCCTGCTGCTTGAACAGCTTAAACCCATGAAGGCAGAACAAAGGATTTCCTTTGGGAGAGGGGGGTAACACCCTCTCCCTTTGGAAATAGGTGTTACATGGCTTGGGAGGGGTAGCCTCCCCAAGCCACTGGCATACTTTGAAGGGCACATTTGATGCCCTCCTTGCATAAACTTTTCTGCACCGGTTCAGGGACCTCCAGTCCCTGCTCTGGCATGAAACTGGACAATGGAAAGGGGAGTTACCACTCCCCTGTCCATCACCACCCCAGGGGTGGTGCTCAGAGCTCCTCCAGGTGGCCACTTGATTCTACCATCTTGAATCCAAGGTGGGCCGAGGCCTCTGGGAGCATCTGAGTGGCCAGGTCAGACAGGTGATGTCACAGCCCCCTCCTGATAGGTGGTCACCTGGCTAGGTGACCAATCCCTCTTCAAGGTCTCCCTCTTGGGTGGGTCCTCAGATTCAAAATGCAAGATTCCAGCCGGACTCCTCTGCAACATTTACTTTGACTTCTGGCCACTGGAACCACAACTGGACTTCACAGGGGCCTACAATCTGCAGCTCCAGCAACTACTTTGCTGTGCAACATTGTTTCTCCGGCTCCTTCCAGCAACTGCAACATTTCCCCAGCTGTGCATCCTCTGAGGGCAGCAAGTTTTCAGTCTGCACCAAGAAGCAAGAAGGAATCTCCCTTGCAGTGAAGAGTGACTCCCCTGCATCCACAGGCACCAACTGCAATGACGACAGGCCACGTGGATCCTCTCTCCTGCAACTCTGCATGGATCCTACAACACAGGTGGTGGTCTTGAGTAGTTCTATTGGTCCCCTCTGCCAGCTGTCCAATTTTGGAGGAGGTGAGTCTTTGCCTCTCCTTTCAAGATAGTACCCCTGTGCACCGCGACTCTTGTAGCTACCAAGGCTTGTTGGCTCTTCTACCAAGGGATCTTCAGGCTCCGTGTATAGCCCCAGCCTCCAGCACTCTTCCCTGCAATGCATGGTCTCCAGCCTGCTGCTCCAGCGACATGGGACTCCTTTCCATGTGTGCTGAGTGGGCATCACTGCGACTCCTGGGTCTGCTGCCTGTGAGTTGCCTGTGGGGGCTGCATCCATGACTTCTTGTTCTCCTGACTGCTGAGGATCGCCTGGGACTCCCTTCCTTGCATTGAGTCCCCTCGGACCTTCCTGGTCCCCAGCAGCTCTGCAAGTTCTCTTCTGCAACTCTTGCCTTTGCCAAGAGTTGTTGGTGGTTTTTCCACACACTGATGGACTGCAACTCTTCTTCCGACATGGGACATGTACTTCCTCACTTCTGGAACTGTTGCATAGCCGACTCCTGGTCCCCACCGTCAACCTGGTCATGCACCTCCAGAAGGGTGGGTAGTGGCTCCTGCCCCAACCGGACACTCCAACTGGAAGTGGACTTGGTCCCCTTCATTTGCAGGTCCTCTTCTGTCAGGATCCTTCTTCTGTTTGTTGCAGTCTTGCCTGGTTGTTGCACAGTCCTTTCACAAAGTTTCTCTGTGGGTTTGGGAAAAAGCAGGTACTTACCTCTTTTCTTCTGGTTGCTGGGGGGCACTCTGGCACTTACCTTTTGGGGTTCCTAGTTCCTCCAGCTACCCTCCACAGATTCCACTTACTTGGGTGGGGGTCCATCATTTGCATTCCATTTTTTTAGAATATGGTTTGGGCTCCCCCTAGGGTCACTATTGTCTACAGTTATTGCACTGTTTTCTATTACTATCTATGCTCATTCCTGACAACTAAGGTGTATACAATAGTGTGTTTACTAACCTGCTAATAGAGTATTGATTTTAGTATTTGTGTCACTAAAATAAAGTACCTCTATTTTTGTAACACCATATGGTTCTTTCATGTGTGTAAGTGCCGTGTGACTACAGCGGTATTGCATGAGCTTTGCATGTCTTCTAGATAAGCCTTGGCTGCTCCGCTACAGCTACCCCTAGAGAGCCTGGCTTCTAGATACTGCCTACATGTCACTAATGGGGGATGCCTGGACCTGATATAAGGTGATAACACCATAGGTGCTCACCACACACCAGGCCAGCTTCCTACACTTCCTACTCAACCAACTCCTGAAATTCCTCCAAGATAGCAGCGCACCGGTGCAACTGGGGTCGGAACGGTGCTGTAGCTTCTCGGTCTCTATGTCAGCCAAGCACTTCATCGTGCATGGGAAGCACCCGTGGCACTCCAAGCCCCTTCCATAGGGTATCCTCAGCACCATCCGTACTGGGGAGTGATCGGAGAGCGTGCGTGGTAAGCGGGCTACGTTGTCCAACGATGGGGCGGCAGTGGCAGAGATTAGGCAGTAGTCTATACGGGTCCATGTGTTGCGGGCTGCTGAATGGAACTTGGAGCATGATGCGGGCACCAAGTGTCTCTTAGAATATGTGTCACAGAGATCTTGGAGGATCGTGATGGAACGTGGTTTGCTATTCAAGCCGCTGCAGTAGTGACTAACTGAGGGGCGAGGATCATGTTGATGTCGCCCCCCCGCCACCATTATATGATCAACATCTAGGTGTCCCAGTAAGGAAGAGAGGTGCTGGAAGAACTCTGGGAAATCGACATTCGGGGTGTATACGCTAACAGTCGTTGGTCCGCTAAGGTTCCTGCAACAATGACACATCTACCATTGTCATCGAGGAGGCTGGCTGAGTGGTGGAAAGGGAGGCTTTTGTGTAGTAAGATGCACACTCCCCTAGAATGCGTACTGTAGCTTGAGAAGAATGTGTGGGCCCAAGGGGAAGCCAAGGTGTGAGGTTCCCAGAGGGAAGGTGTGTCTCTGCTAAGAACGCAATGTTCGTGCCATCTGGTGGGCAATGCAGTGCCTGCTTGCCCTTGCCAGGGTTGTTGAGGCCTCTAATAGTCCACCATAGCCACCGGCCCCCGATTGCTACGTGCCACTGTCATCAGGCAATGTGCATGTGTTGCATGATGACCCCCTCCCACGGGGCATGTAGACAAACATAAAAAAATGCCATTACAACAATAACCACCCACCCACACTAGGCATTAACCAGCCCAGCGGATCCCAGGAGTGCTTGCAATAAGTCTAACTACTGGCAATCGCTCGGGTATCGTCCAAATCCATCGTTCTTTTGCCCACCACACCACTTCCGTTTGGACGAGGGCTGGCCTTTAGCATGGGCAAGCTTGGCCCATGCTCAGGGCCCCAGTATTCTGAGGGGTGCGCAGAGCTCTGTGCATTAAGGTTATGCCAACAGCAGCGCCCCTCTCATCTTCCTCCAGCCCTGTCCTTGTGGCCTGTGAGTTTCTGTCCGATTTGCCAGTTTACAGTGGTTATAATCATTAATTACAGTAAGGCGGGTGCTGTTTTTACCCCCTTCCTTGCCCTCTCTTCACCCTCTGACACACATCAACAAAACCATCCTCTGTGTGAGACAGCTCAGCTATCTGTGACTTAGGTCAGTGTGGGGTCCAGGATGTTTTTGTCTAGGGTCAGTCACTGCTCACCCAGGTACTGACCAGTGAACACAAAGGGGACCTCCAGCTGTCTCATTCAATTCACTACCATCAGCAAGGGCACTAAATTTCTCTCCGCCCACGCCCAGGGCGCTGTCTTAGCAAAGGCCGGCTCTGGTTTGGACCCACGCCCAGGGCGCTGTCTTAGCAAAGGCCGGCTCTGGTTTAGACCCACACCCATGCCCACGGCGCTGTCTTAGCAAAGGCCGGCTCTGGTTTAGACCCCTGGCGCTGTCTTAGCAAAGGCCGGCTCTGGTTTAGACCCACGCCCAGGGCGCTGTCTTAGCAAAGGCCGGCTCTGGTTTAGACCCATGCCCAGGGCGCTGTCTTAGCAAAGGCCGGCTCTGGTTTGGACCCACGCCCACGGCGCTGTCTTAGCAAAGGCCGGCTCTGGTTTAGACCCATGGCGCTGTCTTAGCAAAGGCCGGCTCTGGTTTAGACCCATGCCCAGGGCGCTGTCTTAGCAAAGGCCGGCTCTGGTTTGGACCCACGCCCAGGGCGCTGTCTTAGCCAAGGCCGGCTCTGGTTTGGACCCATGGCGCTGTCTTAGCAAAGGCCGGCTCTGGTTTAGACCCACGCCCAGGGCGCTGTCTTAGCAAAGGCCGGCTCTGGTTTAGACCCACGCCTAGGGCGCTGTCTTAGCAAAGGCCGGCTCTGGTTTGGACCCACGCCCAGGGCGCTGTCTTAGCAAAGGCCGGCTCTGGTTTGGACCCACGCCCAGGGTGCTGTCTTAGCAAAGGCCGGCTCTGGTTTAGACCCACGCCCAGAGCGCTGTCTTAGCAAAGGCCGCCTCTCTCTGGTTTAGACCCACGCCCAGAGCGCTGTCTTAGCAAAGGCCGGCTCTCTCTGGTTTAGACCCACGCCCAGGGCGCTGTCTTAGCAAAGGCCGGCTCTGGTTTGGACCCACGCCCAGGGCGCTGTCTTAGCAAAGGCCGGCTCTGGTTTAGACCCATGGCGCTGTCTTAGCAAAGGCCGGCTCTGGTTTAGACCCACGCCCAGGGCGCTGTCTTAGCAAAGGCCGGCTCTGGTTTAGACCCATGCCCAGGGCGCTGTCTTAGCAAAGGCCGGCTCTGGTTTGGACCCACGCCCAGGGCGCTGTCTTAGCCAAGGCCGGCTCTGGTTTGGACCCATGGCGCTGTCTTAGCAAAGGCCGGCTCTGGTTTAGACCCACGCCCAGGGCGCTGTCTTAGCAAAGGCCGGCTCTGGTTTAGACCCACGCCTAGGGCGCTGTTTTAGCAAAGGCCGGCTCTGGTTTGGACCCACGCCCAGGGCGCTGTCTTAGCAAAGGCCGGCTCTGGTTTGGACCCACGCCCAGGGTGCTGTCTTAGCAAAGGCCGGCTCTGGTTTAGACCCACGCCCAGAGCGCTGTCTTAGCAAAGGCCGGCTCTCTCTGGTTTAGACCCACGCCCAGAGCGCTGTCTTAGCAAAGGCCGGCTCTCTCTGGTTTAGACCCACGCCCAGGGCGCTGTCTTAGCAAAGGCTGGCTCTGGTTTGGACCCACGCCCAGGGCGCTGTCTTAGCAAAGGCCGGCTCTGGTTTAGACCCACGTCCATGCCCAGGGCGCTGTCTTAGCAAATGCCGGCTCTGGTTTGGACTGAGCTGTACGCAGATCAGTCTTGACGCTGCTCCAGTGGGAACAGTCTAGCTTGAACTGCCGGGCCAGGTCCTCCCTGAACCAGAACACGTGACCTAAGGCTGATTTCATCCTGAGTGGGGCTCTTCAGTCGGGTGTAACTTCGTTCCAGTGGCATGGTGAGCACAGGGCCACCTCAGGGCGCACCCTCTTGTGTGTTTGATTGAACACGCAGTGTAACAGCCTGGAAGCTCCCAGTGCCTTAACTTGTACCCATTACGGACTCCTCCATAGCCTTTAACCTCCTATGGAGTACCAGGCCTGGAACCCTCTAGTGCCTTGAAACCCATCTGTGGGTCTGTGCGGATGCATGTGTCTGTATGTGTATTTGTGTATTTCTATTGTAGCGTGGCATGTGGTTGTTGTGAGAGCCAAAATGGGGTGGTGTGTGAGCGAGGGGTCTTGCTTTTTTGTGACCAGAGGTTCTTTGGGGTGGTGTAAATTGGTGAAGTTGTGTGGCTGTGTGCAGTGCACTGTTGTAGTTTTGCCTACGATGTGAAGTTGTGTGGTTGTGTTTGCTTGTAGGTGTTTGTCTGGGGCGAGGATGGCATTACTGCAAAGATGAGAGTATTTCTATTGTTCATATGAAGTTGTGTGGATGTTGTGGTTTTGTGTGTGGTGGGTGTTTGTGGGTGTGCTTAGTTGTGTGTCTAGGCGCATGGTTTTGTAGTCAGGTGTGCCTGAAGTTTTGTGTGCGCGTGTTTTGGTGGTTGGCTGGTGTGCAGTATCTCGGCTTTGTGTGCGGTTGTGTACGTGGAGGTTTGTGGTTGGTTTTGTGCTTACAGGACTGGGCATTGCAACGGCTGCTTTTTCCCCAGATCAAGGAATGTGTGTCGTTCGTGAAGTAACTCGAAATGCATGCGCAGAGGCAGGTTTTACGCCCGGGGCCAGCACATTCCACCCACAGATGTGCTTGGAAGCGCACGGCCAGGCACGGGTGCGAGCTGCTCGCACACGTATGTCCCCTCAAAGGCTTTGCAAATTAATATAAGAAGATTGTCTTAACCACGTTTGAGCTGGATATTTTTTTTAATTACAATCGCTAGCCCTTGTAGCAGATGAAGAACTTCTGACGCCGTGTTACTTATTGTAAAGCGCACTGACATCTTACCACGAGGCGCTATTGCCAAAATTACAGTGGCGTAGAAGGGGTGGGAGGGAGTCCAGGGGGTTCCCAATCTTTCAAGGGGGGACCATATCAGCCCAGGACAATGAATATCTGTGAGCTATGGGATACTCAGAGCCCCCTCCTCACATTCTGCTGGGGCGTCATTTTCTGCCTCTGGAACAATATTGTCCCTGTTACTACTAAGTTAGGTATAACTGCACCCCAGACGGAGGAGTTTTGGGGTGTTTCCTACAGGACACAGCATCTTGAGGTCCTCAACGGGGCTATTTACTAAGGGGTGCGCGGGCGCCCGCGCGGTGCAGCCTTAGTGACTGCAGTGCTTAATTTGTAAAAGTATAAGTGCCAGGGCCTGGGATACTCACAGGTCACCTCACGCTGTAGGGATCGCTTCCCCCTGCGGTTTTAACATTTTCTTAAATATACTGAACACCTTTTCTTATTTATAAACTATTCTAAATTAGACAGTGCCACCATGTGGTGGGCTGTCATAAAAATATGCAGGTGTTTAGAAACAAGTGCCGTGCTAAGCCCCGGAAACATCGACACAAATTAAGCAGTGAGTGAGTGAGTGATTAATAGACCGTAACATTTGCCAAACGGCCTCTTGGCGCTAGAAGCGCTTCAAACCTGCATTGACAAGACAGAGGGGGAACCATTCCTAAAATAGGTTTCACAGTTCTTAATCTGAAAGGTACTAAAGGGCTGACTTAGGACCAACAGTGAGACTGACCTCCCGCGGCACGTGTAGCCGGACACAGATAATTCACACCGGGAGAAAGAGCGGAGGGACCGCGAGGAGACATCTCCTTGAAGCCTGGCCTTAGTGCACCTGGGACGTGTGAAAGGCTCTGTGGGCAAAGGAAGGGCTTTAAACTAGACCTACTGGGCTCCCCGAAGCTGTGCTTAATTTATAAAAAAAACATGATTGCCAGGGCCCTAGTCAGGAGGCCACAACAGCCTGCACCACCCATTGCTCCTGTCAATTAATAAACAGAAGTTGTGCTCATCCCTAAATTAGGCAGATAACGCCACCATGTGGCAGACTGTTGTAAGTGCTGGTGCTGATAATTCAGTGCTGCTGCTGAGCACTGGGAACCACAGCCTAAAATTAAGCACTGACCAGAAGCCATCCTAGCCGTGAAGGCGCCTCAGAAACCCAGGCAGATTTCTAAAGTTTGTGCACCAGCTGATAAGCCATGCTTTGGGCACATTACAGTTTCTGAATGATATCAGTGGGGAGGCCTAAGAAACAAGCATTGGCCTAATCAAACCTTGACAGAATCCAGCTTCAGCCACCAGTGCCCTCAAGTGTTTTTTTTTTTGGGGGGGGATGTGGAGACAAGATTTTTCCTAATGAGCATCGCCTAAATTACCATGAAGACTAAATTACCATGAAGACATCATTGCTGAAGATGATGCCAGTGAGGGGGCTATAAAACATTTGGGAATTGGACCTCTGGACCAGAAGGTACTTAGACCTTCTGGTTTTCTCTGTGTAGTATATATTTTTTTATACTTATTATAAGTCTTTTTGTGAAGTAAAACACTGAAAGTTAATGTTATTAAGGGGGTCATTACGACCTCGGCGGTCTTTTCGCAAGACCACCGAGGTACCACCGTGCTGAAGCCCACCAGTGGTGGCGGTCTTCCGCGCCGCGTATTATGACCGCTGGCAGGCCGCCGTCCTTTTTCGTACGGAAAGCCGCCAGCAGCCATACTGGCAGACGGTGGGAAAGTGGAGGTTGCTCAACCTCCACCGCCATGTCAAGAGAACACCGCCCACTGAATCACGTCCCATGATTCGGTGTGGCGGTGTTCTGGTGATGGTGTTCTGGTGGCGGAGCTGCCCCCATGGATCCCGTCCCCTCCCGGAGGATCAACGGACAAGGTAAGTTGATCGTCCGTTAGGGAAGGGGGTGGGGGGTGTTGTGTGTTGTGTGCGTGCATGGGGGTGTGCGTGTGAGAGTGTAGAGGGGGTGAGTGAGTGAGTGTATGCGTGCACGGGGGTGCTGTGTGTATGGGAAATGTGTGCGGGTAGGACGGTGTGCATATCTGTTTGTATGTGTGCGGGTATGTGTTGTTGGGGTGTATGTGTGCGTGTAGGGGTGTGTATATGTGCATGTTGGGGGTGTGTGCGTGTAGGGGTGTGCATATGTGCATGTTCGGGGTCGGGGTGGGGGTGGGGAGGGGGTTGTGCCACCTTTGGGGGGTGGCAGGGGTGTGGGGGGTTTGGGGGGAGGATTCGTGGGGAGTAGCGGGGGTGGTGGAGACCCCTATCAGTGCCAGGGAAGGAATTCCCTGGCACTGATAGTGCCTACCGCCATGGATCTCATGGTGGTTCCCAACCACCCGAGATCCATAGCGGTATGCAGGGTCCTGATACCGTCGGCGGTCTAGTGACGACCGCCGGGCTGGAGACCGCAATCTCCAGCCCAGCGGTCTTCACCGCCATGGCGGTCAGAATGGTGAAGTGGCGGATGACCGCGGCGGTTATAATTCCATTTTTTTTCCCCCTGCCTGTTTGCGGTCTTACCGCCGCTTTACCACCGACCGCTTGGGTCATAATGACCCCCTAAGTGTTATCTGCTAGGATATACTGCCTCCTGAGGTTTGTGGGTTTTGAATTTGGTGTTCAGGAGTGTCATGGTCCTTGGAAACTAGTGATAGACATTACTACTAAAAGGTGATGCATAGTGACCTCTGAGTACCTCAGGACCCCAAGAAATACCTTGTTAAAGGCCGAGGAGCGATCCAACAGTACCAGGGCCGCGGAGGCCCCCTCGTCCAGTATTCTACAAATGTCAATGGTTGATAGTTGCCGTCAAGAATGGAGACTTACATTAGAAGATACTCTGCCACACATTGATTTACAAGAGCATCGAGAGAGGCACTGCTCATGCACTGAACCTTCACTCACTGTTGCTGCTCCGCTTCCTGCACTCACCACAATAACAGACAGCCATACGTGGACCCCATACACCACACCTGCACTCACCACTACTGTAGTTGACACATGCAGCACACTCAGCAGACTTGCAGACACCCACACAACATACATCCGACTAGCTGTCTTGTCTTCTCCCACTGTGTCCACCCCCCTCCCAAAACACACAAACATACCAAGACACCCACCCATCAGACATCCACCACACCACAGTATACTGAGCAGTCACTTGCACCCACTACACGCACCCCTACACCACATACATCCACACCCTCTGCCTCCAATCCCACGCCCTCATCCACGCCCACCCCAATTGCTCCAAAGAAACTTTTCCTCTCCTGTGCTGACCTCATCCAACCCACTGGCCCACCCCGTCTTGTCCCCAAACGTGCTCACCTCCTTGCCCTTTCCGCACCTCCCACATCACAGCCCACCCCTGTCCGCCCTTCACATTCCTGTGCCCCTTCCCCAGATAAGAAAAAGGCCCAGACTGAGCCTAGGCCATCTAGCTCCACCCGATCCAAACAGTCCCTACCCCCTTCAAAGGACAAGCCCACCCCCACCCCCTCCACCTTCAAAACAAAAGTCAAAGGCCCACCCCCGTCCAAAATCCCCACCACCTACTGCCCCCCTTCCGTGAGGTGCCTGGAGGCCCATATGGTGCCCCATGACGTGGAGTACCATGCACTTGTGAGAGTCAGGTTGGGCCCGTTGTGGCCCATGGCAATTGTCGCCATACGGACTGGCCATTGGCCCTGTTTAGACTGTTTGGCTCAGTGAGCTTCATATTAAAGTTTCTGTGTGGCCTGTGCTTGGGCTGCACGCTGTTGAACCCTGGTCTTTTGTTTAATTTGTTATGGGTGTGGGGCATTTGTATGTACTATGGTCATGTTGGATTAGCCTTGTGTCGGGTAAGTACCTCTTGCTGTGAAGGGGTGGAGGGGTGTTGCAGGGTGGGTGGAGTGGGTGGGTATGTGACTGTGCCCTTTCTTCCCTTGTTCAGAAGGTTGCAGTACTTACTGTTGTCTTCTTCGTCGGCGGTCTCGGTCGTGGAGGTATATGGCAAGGAGCAGGGCTGGCATGATCTGCAGCTCTCTATCCATGTCTGCCGCGGCGCATTCTGCGGGACTCAGGTGAGTGTTTCATTATATTTGGTTCATTTCCGCCTGGCTTTGTGTGGCGGTGGTTCCCGCACCGGAAGTGGCGGCGGAATGGTGGTTCATAATTTGATAGGCGGGTTGAGCCTTTCCGACGGCCTGTGGACAGGCACTCCTCTGCTGGTGGTGGGTGGTTCGCGGGATGCCTGACTTTCGGTTGGTTCATTATTTGGCGGTCCGGCCTGCTCCTCTGTTGGCGGTTTCTACCGCCACCGCCGGCGGAGCAGAACGGACCGCCATGTTCATAATGAGGGCCTATGTCCTAATCTCCTCTCTCATCTTACATGAGAACTTTTCTCCTAAAAATAGATGGAGAATGAACACTGAGATAATTTTAAATCCAAGTAAGTCTACCAAACTCTTCTCTCTCTACTTCCATTACTGATTTTTTTATGAAAATAACCCTGAGGACATCTCTAAAATTACTTATTGGATGCATTTAAAGTGTGTATTTGAGGTATCACTGTATCTCTTATGATAGAGGTCTCAGGCTCATTCCCTTTGACCCAGTGTAGGTTCCCCCTACATGAGTGAAACTTGCTAATCCCTTATTTGCTGTGTTGTCACCAAGAAACTTTAATATGAAGCTCACTGAGCCAAACAGTCTAAACAGGGCCAATGGCCAGTCCGTATGGCGACAATTGCCATGGGCCACAACGGGCCCAACCTGACTCTCACAAGTGCATGGTACTCCACGTCATGGGGCACCATATGGGCCTCCAGGCACCTCACGGAAGGGGGGCAGTAGGTGGTGGGGGTGGGGATTTTGGACGGGGGTGGGCCTTTGACTTTTGTTTTGAAGGTGGAGGGGGTGGGGGTGGGCTTGTCCTTTGAAGGGGGTAGGGACTGTTTGGATCGGGTGGAGCTAGATGGCCTAGGCTCAGTCTGGGCCTTTTTCTTATCTGGGGAAGGGGCACGGGAATGTGAAGGGCGGACAGGGGTGGGCTGTGATGTGGGAGGTGCGGAAAGGGCAAGGAGGTGAGCACGTTTGGGGACAAGACGGGGTGGGCCAGTGGGTTGGATGAGGTCAGCGCAGGAGAGGAAAAGTTTCTTTGGAGCAATTGGGGTGGGCGTGGATGAGGGTGTGGGATTGGAGGCAGAGGGTGTGGATGTATGTGGTGTAGGGGTGCGTGTAGTGGGTACAAGTGACTGCTCAGTATACTGTGGTGTGGTGGATGTCTGATGGGTGGGTGTCTTGGTGTGTTTGTGTGTTTTGGGAGGGGGGTGGACACAGTGGGAGAAGACAAGACAGCTAGTCGGATGTATGTTGTGTGGGTGTCTGCAAGTCTGCTGAGTGTGCTGCATGTGTCAACTACAGTAGTGGTGAGTGCAGGTGTGGTGTATGGGGTCCACGTATGGCTGTCTGTTATTGTGGTGAGTGCAGGAAGCGGAGCAGCAACAGTGAGTGAAGGTTCAGTGCATGAGGGCGTGGATGTAGAGGGGACAGACAGGGAGCGGAAGAGGTGGGCCCACTGGGGAAAGTGGACGTTGTTGTGTGTGCAAGTGTCGGTTGGCTGTAAATGCTTGTGGTGGGAGGTGTGGTGCTTGTGTTTTGAAGTGTGTTTCTTGTGTGTTGATGTGCTTGACTGAGTGTCTGAATGTGTGCCTTGGACAGGTGAAGGGAGTGGGGTGCTGGAAGGGGTAGAGGAGGTTGGAGGGGGAATGGAATGGCCAGGGAAACTGTCTGCAGCCCGAGAGGGGGCCAGAGCCTGAAAAGATTTCTGTAGGGCAGGCACAGCACCGTGAATGCCATCCAGATAGGCATTAGTCTGCTGCACCTCTGATGCTAGCCCCTGGATGGCATTGACAATGGTTGTCTGCCCTACAGAGATGGTTCTCTGGAGGTCAATAGCCTCCTCTGTGAGGGCAGCAGGGCTGACTGGGGCAGGGGAGGAGGTGCCTGGGGCGAAGGAGACGCCCACCTTTCTGGGTGGGCGGGCACGGGCGACTCGGTGGGGAGCAGAAGGGAGGGCGGTGATGGAATGGGGGGGTGGCGGAAGATGTCATGGTAGTGGTGTGTGCACTACCGCCACCGCCGGGGAGCCCCCATCAGAGGAGGTATCGGAGTCACTACCTCGTGTGGTAGTAGCCTCCCCGTGGAACTCCCCTTGCTCTCCCACCCACTGGTCCCCTGGGTGTTGGTTGTCTCTGCCTCGGAGGATCTGTGGGCTGCTGCCTCCCCACTTGCCGGTGCCTCAGCTCCCTCGCCTGATGTTGATGCTGTACCAAACCAACACAAAAAACAGGGATGGGGAGACAAAACAGGAGAGACACTTGTAAATAGCTGAATGGAGGTGCACAATGGCCAGACTTGCACCCACCCAGAAGACACACTCAACAGGCAGCACTGTTCACTACTCCCATGGCCATGCCCCTGACTACTGACCAGAATACTGCTCTACACCCATCCCCTGGACCACCTAAGGAGGTGACGTATGGGAGACCTGACAGAGAGACCCCTACACCCTTTGGGGACCATAAATTAGATGGACACCAATCAAAGTCCCTGCCTCTAAGCAGCCTGAACCCTAATGCACACCCAGACATCCTTCCAGACTGAAGTATGTGAAATGAGTACTCACCCCCTTGTGACTGCTGTGCAGCCTTCAAGTGTCCATCCAGGTCTGGGTACGTCACCGCCAGGATCCGTCACATGAGGGGGGTCAGTACCCGACGGGCACACCTTCCACATTGGGAGGACTTCCCCACCTGGGCTTCACTGATCTTTTGTGCCCAGCACCGCAGGTCCTCCCACCTCTTTCTACAGTGGGTGCTCCGCCGGTTGTAGACCCCCAATGACCGCACCTCCTTGGCAATAGCATGCCAATGTGTCCTCTTCAGGTGGGCGCTGACCTAAAAGGGTGACACAGAAATGGAACACAGAGGTCAGGCACTTGCACGATAGGAACAGCTGGCTAAACGTCCACTATGAGACAGACAGTATTCTCAGACTTACAGGACCGGCGCACGCAGCATGCCATGCACCATGGCCCATGCAGGCTCAGAGGTGCACACGTGTGGAATCAACACCATCCATTGCACACACACACAGTGCCCCTCCAACCCAGACTCACCTGTACCTCTGGCCGTCCGTACAGTTTTGCATACAGGGGCAGGACCCAGTCAACTAGCTTCTCCAGTTCCTCCTGGGTGAAGGCCGGGGCCCTTTCACCTGCAACACGTGGCACATCCATAGCCAGAGGCAGGCCACAGCAGTACACAGAGTGGAGTACCTGTCCGCACAAGATCAGGGAGTCAAGTGATCAAACGATGACGAACGCGAGTACGTTCCGCGGCGGTGTGCACTGTCACCGCCGGCTGCGATCATGATACGCCAGGATTCCCCATTGGCATCCATGTTAGCCAATGAGGGTGCGAACAGCGGTAAACACCGCCTTACGCTGTGACGTCAACCGCTAGCAGTATGAGGTCACTTCCACAACAAAAGGGCAGATCTACAGTGGGCAGACATTTTGCCATCACCTACGCATCTAGAATTAATTACTACTCACAATAAAGGCCCTACTAGCCACATGAAGCACCTAGGCCTCTGTCCATTCAGTATTGTAGCACACATGAAATACTCTGTTCCCTCCTTGTGATGTACATGGATATCTGTCAGGTAGCAGTTATTGTAGAGACACTACAATGAACAATGCAGTGCACAAATGATGCCAAGTGTGCCTATGTATGTGTCTTCATCACTCCTTTTTGCAACCCCTCATAGGTACCGACCCTTATGGCGAGGAAGGGCACCATCGGTGTACAGACCCCTTGTGGATTTGGGGACCATGGTGGAGCATCAGATCATAATCACTTACAGACTCACACATGCAACTATTCAGGACCTTTGTGCATTACTGGATCCTGGACTAACTCCAGGAAGTCGTAATCAGCATGCCATTCCAACTGAAGTGCAGGTGCTCTCCGCACTCCATTTCCTGGCCACGGGCTCATTTCAAGTGACAGTGGGCATGTGTGCTGGTTTTTCACAGCCAATGTTCACCCTGGTACTGACAAGATTTCTGAATGCATTTGTCCGACATCTGCAGTCCTATGTGAGGTTTCCCCAAAGTACTGTCCTATCTGCCATCAAGTCCGAATTCTATGCCTTTGCCAACATACCCTATGTCATAGGTGCCATAGATGGCACCCACATAGCTATCATCCCCCCAAGAGTGAGTGAACAGGTGTAAAGGAACAGAAAGAACTTTCACTCCATGAACATCCAATTGGTATGTACTGCAGACCAGTACATTTCACATGTGAATGCCATGTTATCAGGTTCAGTCCATGATTCCTTTGTGTTGAGGAACAGTAGTGTGCCACAGAAGATGGAACAACTACAAGAGGACAAAGAGTGGATCATAGGTAAGTGTGCCTGTCAGTAACTGACACATTGCAGAAAACTAGCCAGTCTGACTAAGGGTCATACCAATGACGAGTCTGTATTGCACCATTTTCTAGGTGATTATGGCTATCCAAACTTGCGTTGGCTCCTGACACCAGTGAGGAATCGTAGGACGGATGCAAAGAGGAATTACAATGAGGCCCATGTACGTACTAGGAGTGTAATAGGGTGTACTATAGGTCTCCTGAAGGCTATATTCCGGTGTCTACATATCTATGGGGGTTCCCAGGCCTATGGGCCTGATAAGGTATGTAGAATAGTGGTGGCCTGCTGCATGCTGCACAACGTGGCAGTGAGACATTCTATCCCCCTCTTGGAGGTGGAGGGTGCTATAGGTCCTGATCAGCTACCTCAGAGAGGTGAGGAGAGTGATGGTGTGGATGAGGAAGGGGAAGATGTCAATTCCAGGAACCAACTGATACAACTCTACTTCCAGTAACTGTGTGGGACTTAGGCCTGTCATTGGGGTTAGAGAATAATACCGTCAGTGTGCTCTGTCATATGGGGGGGTTGGTAATGATAGGCGAAACATGGCCCACATCTGCATGGTACTGACTGAAAATATACGCATTTCCTCCTTGCTACCATTTGGGCACACAGGACTCCCATCATGCACAGACAATAAAGTTGTTCTCTGCCAGTTGCATCCATACTCTACTTTGTTCACAATTTAACACAGGGGACAGTGTTACAGGTGTGAAAAGTGTTTTATTGGTTGAAGTGAGCGAATTGTGCAATTTATAGTGATGGGAAGTCGTAAGGATGGGGGGTCCTCAAGACCAACATGGAGGTAGCCTTGTTGGTAGTATTGATGGGTTCATCTTGTCTAACAGTACTTCATATTGCCTCTAAGCAATGTGTGGTTGGTGACTGGGTGGGATGGTTGCTTTGCATTTGTTGCAGAGTTAATTGTTGGAGGGGGCCTTGTTTTTAGCTGGGGTTCCAGTGCCATATCTTGGCTTGAGGGTCCGTTTGGGCGTCTGCTGTTGAGCTTCATGGGATGACATGGTAGGCCCTTGTGTTTCCTGTGAGGGTAGTTCCTGGGATGTTTCTGCTGTTGGGGTCATCTGATGCTAGTTGTCCAGTGCTGTTGTGGGGGCCTCTTGTCCGGGGTGGGTGTCAGACTGGTTTTTGACCAGCTTCAGCAGTGCTCCTGCTATGGTGGCCATTGTGGCATTGTGCTCTTTCCACTGTTCCATGGCCTGTTGGTGGTGTTCCTGCTGCATCCTCTGACTGTGCTCTAGGGTGGACACAATCTGTGCCAACCTGTCATGGGTATGTTGGTAGGCCCCCAATACCTCTGATATCACGTCCTGGGCTGCTGCATCTATCCTGTTGCCTCACCCCTGCCCCACTGCGACCTTTGCACTTGCCCTAGCCCCCTGTGCCTGTATCCCCTGCACAGGTCTGGCAGTACCACTTGTACTGGGACACTCCCCTTCCTGCATGTCGGGAGTGGGAGACTGTGGCCTCTGTACCTGTGTTCCACCACTCTGTGCCCTGGGTACACTGGTGTGGAGACGCCTGCCCTGGGCTGCTAGTCTTGACTAGGTGGTAGGGGTGACAGTGGTTTCCTGGGTGTGGCTGCTGCATGGTGAGAGTCCAGGACTGTGTGAGGGGCCTGCCTGCTCATCAGTGTCCAGGGATCCTTTGCCAGTGTCTTGTGAGGTCCCTCTGTCTCCCTGGGGGGCACTGACACTCCTTGTCCCCTCTGTTAGGGTTGCATGGGTGGTGGTGCCTGTTGGGGGACATAGACATGTCTCTTACATCTGCATGAACGTTTGAGGTGAACAGGACTGGGCTATTTTGTGCTGCTGTTACTTTCAGTGGCCTTCCAGGGTGCCTTTGTGAGGTTGACATTGCATTTTGCACCAGTGTGGGGTTGCATTGTGGTGGGGGGTGTCGTTCCATTGTGGGTACGTGCAGGGGTGGGTGACTGTGCACAGCGGGAGGGATGTGGGCCTGTTAGTGGGTTTGTGGTCATGCAAGGGGGTGGATGTAGTGGCTGATGCCTGGGTGGGGTGTAGGTCCTGGTGGGTGTGGGTGGGGTGGGGTGGTGTATGCATTACAAGTATTGTGGATATGCGGTAATTGTAGATCACTTACCCGAGTCCATTCCTCCAGTGAGTCCAGTGAGTCCCTCTGGGTGCAGGATGGCCAGTACCTTTTCCTCCGAGTCAGTGTAGTCGGGTAGTGTTGGTGGCGGTCCTCCCCCAGTCTTCTGCACTGCCATGTGGTGCCTTGATGCCATGCCCCAGACCTTCCCCTGCAGGTCATTCCATCTCTTCCGGATGTCGTCCCTGGTGCGTGGATGGTGTCCCACTGCATTGACGCTGTTCACAATGGTCTGCCATAGCTCCATTTTCCTTGCGATGGGTGTGTGCTGCACCTCCGTCCCGAATATTTGTAGCTCCACCTTAAAGATCTTGTGCACCATGGTCCTTAACACCCTTTCGGTGAAGCGTGGGTGTTTGGGGGGGACATGATGAGTGTGGGGAATGGTGTTGGGGCTGGGAACGAGGTAAGGGTGCTCTTCTGTGGGTCGGTGTGCGCGTCCTGTATGCTGGTGTTCACTGTCTGCCTCTGGTGCTCTCCGTCTTCTTGTACTGCTTTTGTTGCAAGGAATTGTGGGGTGTGTCTGGGGGTGTTTTATGGGGTTCTGGATGTGTGTCAGGTGTGTGGGTCATACGCCTATCCAATGTGTGCACTTCTTGCTGTTGAGTCCACTTGCCGCCCGTGGCGGTCGCAGCCGCCGATGGTCTTCCGGCCTCCACTGTCCACGGAGGTGATTTGTGCATCATTATTTGGAGGGCGGGATGTGGGTGTGCTTGCCGGTGGCGGGGTGGGGAGGTCTGGGATTCCCGCCGACAGAGTCATGGCAGGGAGTGGTGGTCTGGTGATTTTTGGCGGGGTTGGGATTTTTGTTCATTATATGGCGGGTTTCCATTCACCGCCAACGGCGGGATTCTGTTCACCGCCGCCATGGCGGTTGGTGTTATTTCCCGCCGTGTTCATAATGACCGACATAGTCAGAAATTGTCATTTGCCCAATGGCAGGATTTGTAATCATATTGCATAGGTGCCTTGAAGCAAATTAAGTAATCAATTCAAGAAAAAGTAGAATGCGTGTTAGGGAAAAAAAAAGAAAATGTTAACTAGATTGAGGATATGTTTATCAGCTTTGTTTTAAGGATATATCTATATATATGTTCGATGGCATATGTAGCTGCAGATACACATGCTATGCATTATTCCGCCATCTAGTGTTGGGCTCAGAGTGTTACAAGTTGTTTTTCTTCAAAGAAGTCTTTTCAGAGTCATGGGATCGAGTGGCTCCTCCTCTGGGTCATACTGCGCATGGGCACCGACTCCGTTGTTAGATTGTTTTCTTTCCGCTGTCTGGTTCGGACGTGTTTCCTCTCGCTCCAAGATTTTGAATCGGAAACTTTCGAAAACTCCCTTAATCGTCGGTATTATTTTGATCGCATTTCCACCTAGCCACGAACCAATAGTACTGTTGAAAACAAAATGTCGCCTTTCTGGGTGCGTGCGCCCGACTCGGGCCTGTTCAGGCCTACCACATCAAAGCCTGATGGATCGGACTCCATTTAGATTTTGTCCACGATGCCACGCAAAATTTCCATACACAGACCAACACCTTGTATGTAATCTGTGTCTTTCTCCCGATCACAAAAAAGAGGATTGCGAGGCCTGTCTATCGTTTCGATCCAAGAAGACCCTCCGTGATCGGAGAGCCAGAAGACTGGAAATGGCATAGAAGAGTACAGAACATCTCGACACCATGGAAGAAGAACAGGCACATACGGCGGTCTCCATCAGAGACACGGACTCCGAAGAAGAATCGGAAGAAGATAGGCCTATCACTGCCGGTCAGCATATTAGTACGTGTGACCCTACACCCACTTATAAAAAGTCCTCGAAGGCCTTGGGTACACCACTGCCAGAGAGCCATGGTTCGACCCGAAAAAAGGCTCTCGTCGACCAACCTTGGGGTTCAGCATCAAAAAAGGCCACTTCTCCGTCGGTATCAGAGTCCAGTAAGTCCATTAAAAGTTCAACTTCCGACTCGAGCAAGTGTCCTCACTCCTCGGAGTCTGAAAAAACGACCATCTTCGGAGCCGAAAAAGTCTTCTTATTCAGAAGAGCAAGGACTTTTGAGCCATCTTAAACAGAGCTCAAAATCCCTGGATGAACAGTCAGATAGACCTTCTGGTCATGTTTCTGAGGACACTGAGATCCAACCTATCCTTGAGATCATGGATGAAAGACAATCAATGATTCACATCCATAAAGAGACTGGCAGAATAATTACTGCACCTCCTCTACAGACCAAGAGAAAGTTGGCCTTTCAAGAACATTTAGACACTGCTCCACCACCAGCAAAGATTTTTAAACGGAAGCAGAAGCCATTACCTATCCATACTTCTCCCCCTCATTCACCACAACTTTATTTTTTGCCACCACCCACTAGCCTACCACATTTGCCTTCACCAACTCATTCACAATATTCACATGGTGATACGGTTGATCCTTGGGATCTCTACGATCCAGATCCTATTCCTGACAATGACCCAGACTTGTACCCTCCTAAGCCTTCTCCACCAGAAGACACTACTGCATACACGCATATTATTTCCAGGGCAGCAGCGTACCATGGGGTGCTTATGCACAATGAGCCCTTAGAAGAGGATTTTCTCTTTAACACATTATCCTCCACGCACTCAAAATATCAGTGCCTCCCAATGCTACCTGGCATGATTAAACATGCAGACCAAATATTCAGTGAACCAGTCAAAGCTAGGGTTACAATACCATGCATTGATAAAAAATATAAACCTGCTCCTACAGACCCTGATTATATCACCCACCAAGTTCCTCCAGACTCAGTGGTAGTAGGTGCGGCTAGAAAGAGGGCGCTAATAGCCAGTCGTCAGGGGATGCTCCTCCCCCTGACAAGGAGAGTAGAAAATTTGATGCTGCTGGCAAGAGGGTAGCGACACAGGCTGCCAACCAATGGAGAATTGCAAACTCGCAAGCCTTGCTAGCAAGAGCCCACTGGGACGAGATGCAGGAACTCCTACAACACCTCCCAAAGGAACACCAAAAAAGGGCACAACACATTGTGGAAGAGGGTCAGGCCATAAGCAACAATCAAGTACGGTCTGCCCTTGATGCTGCAGATACAGCAGCTAGAAGCGTCAATTCTGCCATCACTATACGCAGATACGCATGGCTACGTTCCTCTGGTTTCAAACCAGAAATACAGCAGGCAGTACTGAATATGCCTTTTAATAAGAAACACCTGTTTGGCCCTGAAGTTGACACAGCTATAGAAAAACTGAGAAAAGACTCAGACACTGCCAAAGCAATGGGAGCCTTACACACAACACCCTGCAGAAGCTCCTTTCTCAGACAACAATTCAGAGGAGGTTTCAAGCCACAATCCACAGAGGCTTCTACTTCCCAGGCAAAACAAGGACAACAGCAACAGCAGTACCAGAGAGGCGGATTTAGAGAGTCTTATAGAGGCCAATACTTTAGAACCAGAGGCAAGTTCCAGCCTTCAAAACAAGCCACTACCCCATCTAAACAGTGACTTATTTACCATCCCTCAAACCCACACATCTCCTATGGGGGCAGACTGCAAAAATTCCACTTCCATTGGAAAAATATCGCCACAGACCATTGGGTATTGCCAATTATTCACAATGGCTATTGCCTAGAATTGATTTCTACTCCTCCAAACATTCCTCCATGTTATCACAAGCTGTCCCCAGAACACAATGTTCTATTACAGCAAGAAGTACAATCGCTACTACTAAAACAGGCAATAGAATTGGTCCCACATTCTCAACAAGAAACAGGAGTGTACTCACTATACTTCTTCATCCCAAAAAGAATGGCACTCTCAGGCCAATCCTAGACCTCAGATCCCTAAATCTATATATCCTGTCAGAACACTTTCACATGCTAACTCTGCAGGACGTCATCCCACTACTACAAAAACAAGATTACATGACTGCACTAGACCTCAAAGATGCGTATTTCCATATACCCATCCATCCAGCTCACAGAAAATACCTAGGGTTTGTGATAGCCGGAAAACATTATCAATTCGAAGTTCTACCATTCGGCATAACAACAGCTCCAAGGGTATCCACAAAATGCCTAGCAGTAGTAGCAGCCTACCTAAGAAAACAACACATACATGTCTTTCCATATCTAGACAACTGGCTAATAAAATCAAGCAATTTTATACAATGTCAACAACACACTCAATACGTAATAGAGAACCTACATACACTAGGGTTCACTCTCAACTACCAACAATCCCATCTTCAGCCAGCACAGGTGCAACCTTACCTAGGGTCTATTCTCAATGCGTAAAAAGCCTTAGCCTACCCAAATAGACAAAGGATACAAGCGTTCCAAAACCTCATGCTCCAAATGCAGCTAAATCAACACTACACTAAGATTTATCATGAAACTGCTGGGAATGATGGCATCCTGCATAGCAATAGTACTGCATGCAAGACTAAACATGAGAGCACTACAACAGTGCCTCTCACAGCAATGGTCTCAAGCACAGGGCCGATTGCAAGATCTAGTGATGTTAGACCGCCAAACGCAAAGGTCCCTTCAGTGGTGGAATCTCAGCAATTTAATGAAGGGGCGGTCATTTCAAGACCCTGCGCCTCAGACCACAATAACAGCAGATGCATCAGTGATAGGTCGGGGAGCTCATCTCAACAACCTTACCATTCAAGGTGAATGGGATTCAAAACAGCTAAATTATCACATAAACCATTTAGAATTATTAACTGTGTTCCTTGCCCTAAAAGCGTTTAAACCCCTTCTCAAATACAAGACTGTTCTGATAAAAACAGACAATATGATGACCAAGTATTACCTGAAGAAACAAGGTGGGACACATTCATCTCAACTGTCCCTCCTAGCCAAACAGTATGGAAATGGGCAATTCACAATCACATTCATCTATTAGCAGAATACATCCCAGGAATACACAATCAGTTAGCATATCTCCTAAGCAGGGCACACCAACAGATACACGAATGGCAGATTCACTTTCAGGTTCTTCAACAGTACTTTCAAAAGTGGGGAACACCAGAAATAGACCTATTCGCAACAATCGAAAACGCGAAATGCCAAAACCTTGCATCCAGACATCCACATCCTCTATTCAAGGGCAGTGATCTATGGATCAACTGGTCAGGGATATTTGCTTACGTTTTTCCCCCTCTCCTGCTACTTACCTTTCTGGTCAACAAACTGCGTCAGACCTCTCTCACCATGATACTCATAGCCCCAACGTGGGCATGACAACATTGGTACACAACACTCCTAGACCTGTCAGTAGTAACTCATTCCAAACTTCCAAACAGACCACATTTGTTAACACAAAACAAAGGACAATCAGACATCCAAATCCCTGTGCTCTCAACTTAGAGATTTGGCTCCTGAAATCATAGAATTTGGATACTTAAAACTTCCATTAGAATGCAGGGAAGTTCTCAAACAAGCATGCAAGCCTACAACTAGGCAATGCTATGCTTTAAAAAAAATTGGGAGAGTAACTGCTTTGTAGTCTATGCTTATCATGTGTATCTGCAGCTACACATGCCATCGAACGGAAAATGTCACTTACCCAGTGTACTTCTGTTCGTGGCATGTAGTGCTGTAGATTCACATGCACCCTCCCTCCTCCCCAGAAGCCTGTAGTCGTTGCAGTTTTTTCTCTTTTGTACATATGTATATACATTTACATTGACATCTATTCTTACTTACTCTTTCTATACAACATTTATATTATTACACTCTATCACTCCTTCCTACACCCTTTTGCGGGAAAACAATCTAACAACGGAGTTGATGCCCATGCGCAGTATGACCGAGAGGAGGAGTCATTCGATCCTGTGACTCTGAAAATACTTCTTCGATTAAAAATAACTTGTAACCCTCCGAGCCCAACACTTGATGGCGGAATAATGTATAGCATGTGAATCTGCAGCACTACATGCCACGAACAGATGTACACTGGGTAAGTGACATTTTCCATATATATATATATATATATATGTATATATATATATATATAAAACAGGCTTCGTAAGGGGGCCACCGACCATGCAGGGCAGTCTCAGCGGCGAAGCATCCAGTTCAACATTAAACAGCACAAAATGCACCAGTTCAAAAAACATCCAAGCATTTATTCACAACATAAAAATCAGCTCCCACAGAGTCCTACTGACGCGTTCCGGCTGGAATGCTCCAATCATAGGAGAGCAGTTGCAGGGGTCCACAAAGCCAGTGCTTTTAACTTGTGACCCATGTGACTTGATAATCACCAACTACATTTTCCATAGTGCACCATGTTGTTACCTCCTTTTCACTGCAGTACTTAATCTTAATCATCCTGGCAGAGCATAAAACATACCACAGTTACATTTATATATATATCTACCATTTGAGCCGTTATGATGGTTCAACCATTGTATTTGAGAATGGCATGAAAAACAGGATGGCAACACCATTCTTTGAGTACCACAGGTGGAGATGCAACAACACTACTTATCCATCCTTTAGACATGAAATTTAAAATATTATAATTAACATAGATTTCCTGAATAAACCAGACATCAAATTAGATTTTTTTAAAGATTGCAATATATTACGCCTCTTGAGTGGGTGGCATAAACCTTTAACATTGAGCTAAACAATACCTTGCGAATGTTGATTATGTGCACTCTGTTGCCATCTATGAGTAGTGTTGGAATTTCTCTTGATGTTTTTCGGATAAGGAGGAGAAGACAATGTTGTAAAACTTTGAAGAGCTTTTGCCTAGGCTTTGACTGATGTGGTTTACAGTGAGAAGGGATAGATGAGCATTGTCAATTTCAAACCTTTCTGGGAATTTAATATTGAGAAGGTTAGGTAGCATAGATTGCAAGTCAAGTTGACAATTTTGGCCTTCTATATATTCTAGAACATTACAAATTTGTAAATTATATTCTTGGTGTCTAATCTTTAAGTTTAGTAGACCTTTTTGCATGAGAGAGATTTGATGGACTAAAGGAGTAATAGCTGGAATTGCTTTGGTACTGTCTCTTATTTTGGTCTCATTATCTGATACCTTCATCGAGAGAGAGGCACTGTCTCTTGGATGTGTTTATGACCGAGAATATGGAGTCAGTGTCTATATGTACAGCCTGCATTTCCTCCTGTATCTTAGGTGATGATAGTTTTTGTCACTTCACCACTTTAGATTTGGTAGGGAAGGGAAACAGGCTGTTTCCTTTTGTTCACTTCCATATTCTATGTTTGTGGAAACGCTGTCAGTAGTATAATATGATTGGTGGTAAAAATGGGTAAGACAGCAAAATCAGTGCTAGCCAGAAATAATCCCAAAATTATTCTCTACATTCACATTGCATTGAATAGAATATGGGAAAATTGTTTGAGAAAGTCTTTCAAAAGATCTTTTGTGCCGCACCTAGTTAACCGGTTACTGAATTGTTGGTCAAAATGCCAGGAAAAGACAGTTTCTGCCTAAGTAGGCAGCTTGTCTTAGCTTCTAAAGAAAGTACAGCTGCAGGCATCCAACACCACCACAAAAATAATCTATTTATGACTGTTTATGATTAGTGGTGATTATTAGCAAGCAAGCCAAGGCACCAGCACATCAATAAAGCAACCCCTTCAAGAGGGAGGCACCTCTCTTGGCAGCAAAAGTCAGAATGACCTCACCAAACAAGCCTCCCTCCCATCTCACACCGTCCCTCTCCCTCCCATTTCACACCATCCCTCTCCCTCCAGTCTCACACAGTCCCTCTCCCTCCCGTCTCACACCATCCCCCTCCCTCCCTTCTCACACCGTCCCTCTCCCTCCCATCTCACACCGTCCCTCTCCCTCCCATCTCACACCGTCCCTCTCCCTCCCGTCTCACACCGCCCCTCTCCCTCCCATCTCACACCATCCCTGTCCCTCCAATCTCACACCGTACCTCTCCCTCCTATCTTACACAATTTAACCCTCTCCTCTCCTTTCCTCTCCTCTGTTGCTTGAGCCCTGTTGTGTGTGCCACTTGCAACTATAGTGATATGGGACCTAATGTTATCAAGGAAAATTCCCCCTATGTTCTTTTGCATGGTAAGACTGCCATAATTGGGGTCCAGTGCCCACTCACAGAGGGTGGGGAGGAGGGCCCTCCTGTCCTGTGAAGCAGATAATAGGGAACTAAAGAAAAACATGCTTTCTCACCAAGGTGTCTGCTACCTGAAAGAAATCTAAAAGTGTGCCATGGTTAATCACCAAATATAAAGGCTGCTTTGGAGTCAATGTAGGGTTTAATTAATGGAGCACCTCAGCTTCACGGTGACAAATATTCATTCTTTTTGAGAGGTAATATAAGTGTCAGTTAAAAGGAGTGCACCCTTTTAATGGATGCATACAAATATATTTTTACTAGATATAGGCCCTCATTCCGACCTTAAGATCGGACCGCCGGGCGGCCGGCAATGTGGCCGCACCCCCGCCGCGGCCATTTGGAGATCCCCGCTGGGCCGGCGGGTGGAAACCTGGTTTCCGCCCGCCGGCCCAGCGGGGATCTCGGCCGCAACACAGGAGCCGGCTCCAAATGGAGCCGGCGGTGTTGCGGCCGTGTGACGGGTGCAGTAGCACCTGTCGCACTTTTCACTGTCTGCATAGCAGACAGTGAAAAGCTGCACGGGGCCCTGTAAGGGGGCCCCTGCACTGCCCATGCCAGTGGCATGGGCAGTGCAGGGGCCCCCAGGGGCCCCACGACTCCCCGTACCGCCAGCCTTTTCCTGGCGGTTCAAACCGCCAGGAAAAGGCTGGCAGTAGGGGGACTCGTAATCCCGTGGGCAGCGCTGCCCTGGCGGGTTACAACTGCTGGGGCCATTGTGGCAGGAAACCTCCGGCCCCAGCGGTGCAACCGCGGCGCTTCCGCCGCAATTGTAATGCCCTGGGAAGCACTGCCAGCCTGTTGGCGGTGCTTCCTCCAGAACAGCCCTGGCCATCTTGGACCGCCAGGGTTGTAATGAGGGCCATAGTGTGAATGCTTATCACTAAATTGAATATTCTTGAAGCGCTTGTTTTATCTTAAACAGTATTTTGCAGCAGCCTGTTTTGGGCAGTGTAATACATTTTAAAAATAGTGATACTCACAGTTCTTTCTCTCACAGACTGGGACCTTGTGGCACTATGAACAAGTCACTATGCCTCACTGCCGCAATCAGGATTTGATTCTGAGGCTCTCTGGTCACAGCGAAGCATCTGCCGTGATCACATTAGTCAACTGAGGTTTCAGAAGGTCAAAGAATATATTCCCCTTTGATTAGTTTAACTTGCATTTATTTTACATTACAGGTAAATCAATCAATGATACAGTCTGTCTGCACAACAGCGACGTAGATTTCCTCTTGATGGTGTGAACTTTTGGAGGGGGAAGAATCAATTGAGCTAGTAAAGAGTCCACCTGGAAGCCCCGGAACTCTATTCGTTGACAAGGAATTAAGACTGACTTCTGGTCATTCACAATGAAACCCAGATCCCGGAGGAGACAGATTGTCCACTCCAGGTGGGTGAGAACTAGGTGGGGACCTTGGACCATAATGATAATGTCATCAAGGTAAATTATCAGACAAACACCCCTGACTCGGAGATGCTCTGCAACTGGGCACATCACCTTTGTGAAGCACCAGGGAGCTGACAACAGGCCAAATGGAAGGACCTTGTACTCGTAACATTGTCCTTTCCAGAGGAATTGAAGAAATCGACAATGAGGAGGAAAAATAGGGATGGTCAAATAGGCATCCTTCAAGTCTAAACGACCCATCCAGTCCCTTTCTTGAAGGATGTCTCTTAGTAAATGAATGCCCTCCACCCTGAAGTGGCGGTAAGCGATCCATCCATTGAACTCTTTTCGATTCAGGACTAAGCGAGAGCTGCCCCCCTTTTTGTCTACCAGAAAAATTGGGCTGAGAAGACCCAAAGGGTGGGGAAAAGTCTTGACTATGGCGCCCTTAAGTTAGAGATCGGAAACCTCTGCTGAGATGAATTCTTGATCTTGAAGGGAAAAATACATCGCAGGAGGAGGTGGGAGTTGGAAGGAAGAACTGTAAAATTCCAGCTTGTACCCCTGTACAGTCTCTAAATCCCAAGAGTCTAGAGTTCTCTGGCATTAATTGTGGAGGAAGCTGAGTCCTGCCCCCCCAAAATAATATTTGAACTGGAAAATAGGCTCACCTGCTGTAGGAGGCTGGACTGGCTTGTAGTGAGTACCAAGGGGTACTTGCACCTTGCACCAGGCCCAGTTATCCCTTATTAGTGTATAGGGTGTCTAGCAGCTTAGGCTGATAGATAATGGTAGCTTAGCAAAGCAGCTCAGGCTGAACTAGGAGACGTGTGAAGCTACTACAGTACCACTTAGTGTCATATGCACAATATCATAAGAAAACACAATACACAGTTATACTAAAAATAAAGGTACTTTATTTTTATGACAATATGCCAAAGTATCTTAGAGTGTACCCTCAGTGAGAGGATAGGAAATATACACAAGATATATATACACAATAGCAAAAATATGCAGTATAGTCTTAGAAAACAGTGCAAACAATGTATAATTACAATAGGATGCAATGGGGAAACATAGGGATAGGGGCAACACAAACCATATACTCCAAAAGTGGAATGTGAACCACGAATGGACCCCAAACCTATGTGACCTTGTAGAGGGTCGCTGGGACTATTAGAAAATAGTGAGAGTTAGAAAAATAACCCTCCCCAAGACCCTGAAAAGTGAGTGCCAAGTGCACCAAAGTTCCCCTAAGGACAAAATAGTCGTGTTAGAGGGAAAATGCAAGGAAAACACAAATCAGCAATGCAACAACGATGGATTCCTGTCTGAAGGTACCTGTGGAACAAGGGGACCAAGTCCAAAAGTCACAAGCAGCTCGGAGATGGGCAGATGCCCAAGAAATGCCAGCGGTTGGTGCAAAGAAGCTCTTACTAGGCTGAAGAACTGTGAATACTGCAGTAACGACAAGGGCTAGAGACTTCCCCTTTGGAGGATGGATCCCCCACGCCTTGGAGAGTCGTGCAGAAGTGTTTTCCCGCCGGATGGACGCCAACAAGCCTTGCTACACGCAAATCGTGCGTTTGGCGTTTTTGGACGCTGCTGGGGCCGAGGAGGGACCAGAAGGTCGCAAATTGGACCTGCAGAGAGAGGGGACGTCGAGCAAGACAAGGAGCCCTCACTGAAGCAGGTAGCACCCGGAGAAGTGCCAGAAACAGGCACTACGAGGATGCGTGAAACGGTGCTCGCCGAAGTTGCACAAAGGAGTCCCACGTCGCCGGAGACCAACTTAGAAAGTCGTGCAATGCAGGTTAGAGTGCCGTGGACCCAGGCTTGGCTGTGCACGAAGGATTTCCGCCGGAAGTGCACAGGGGCCGGAGAAGCTTGCAAAGTCGCGGTTCCCAGCAATGCAGCCCAGCGAGGTGAGGCAAGGACTTACCTCCACCAAACTTGGGCTGAAGAGTCACTGGACTGTGGGGGTCACTTGGACGGTGTCGCTGGATTCGAGGGACCTCGCTCGTCGTGCTGAGAGGAGACCCAAGGGACCGGAGATGCAGCTTTTTGGTGCCTGCGGTTGCAGGGGGAAGATTCCGTCGACCCACGGGAGATTTCTTCGGAGCTTCTGGTGCAGAGAGGAGGCAGACTACCCCCACAGCATGCACAAGCAGGAAAACAGTCGAGAAGGCGGCAGGATCAGCGTTACAGAGTTGCAGTAGTCGTCTTTGCTACTATGTTGCAGGTTTGCAGGCTTCCAGCGCGGTCAGCGGTCGATTCCTTATCAGAAGGTGAAGAGGGAGATGCAGAGGAACTCGGCTGAGCTCATGCATTCGTTATCTAAAGTTTCCCCAGAGACAGATACCCTAAATAGCCAGAAAAGAGGGTTTGGCTACCTAGGAGAGAGGAAAGGCTACTAACACCTGAAGGAGCCTATCAGCAGGAGTCTCTGACGTCACCTGGTGGCACTGGCCACTCAGAGCAGTCCAGTGTGCCAGCAGCACCTCTGTTTCCAAGATGGCAGAGGTCTGGAGCACACTGGAGGAGCTCTGGACACCTCCCAGGGGAGGTGCAGGTCAGGGGAGTGGTCACTCCCCTTTCCTTTGTCCAGTTTCACGCCAGAGCAGGGGCTAAGGGGTCCCTGAACCGGTGTAGACTGGCTTATGCAGAATTGGGCACATCTGTGCCCAACAAAGCATTTCCAGAGGCTGGGGGAGGCTACTCCTCCCCTGCCTTCACACCATTTTCCAAAGGGAGAGGGTGTCACACCCTCTCTCAGAGGAAGTTCTTTGTTCTGCCATCCTGGGCCAGGCCTGGCTGGACCCCAGGAGGGCAGCTGCCTGTCTGAGGGGTTGGCAGCAGCAGCAGCTGCAGTGAAACCCCAGGAAGGGCAGTCTGGCAGTACCAGGGTCTGTGCTACAGACCACTGGGATCATGGAATTGTACCAACAATGCCAGGATGGCATAGAGGGGGCAATTCCATGATCATAGACATGTTACATGGCCATATTCGGAGTTACCATGGTGAAGCTACATATAGGTAGTGACCTATATGTAGTGCACGCGTGTAATGGTGTCCCCGCACTCACAAAGTTCAGTGAATTGGCTCTGAACAATGTGGGGGCACCTTGGCTAGTGCCAGGGTGCCCTCACACTAAGTAACTTTGCACCTAACCTTTACCAGGTAAAGGTTAGACATATAGGTGACTTATAAGTTACTTAAGTGCAGTGTAAAATGGCTGTGAAATAACGTGGACGTTATTTCACTCAGGCTGCAGTGGCAGGCCTGTGTAAGAATTGTCAGAGCTCCCTATGGGTGGCAAAAGAAATGCTGCAGCCCATAGGGATCTCCTGGAACCCCAATACCCTGGGTACCTCAGTACCATATACTAGGGAATTATAAGGGTGTTCCAGTAAGCCAATGTAAATTGGTAAAAATGGTCACTAGCCTGTTAGTGACAATTTAAAAGTAATGAGAGAGCATAACCACTGAGGTTCTGGTTAGCAGAGCCTCAGTGAGACAGTTAGGCACCACACAGGGAACATATACATGCACACCTATGAGCACTGGGGCCCTGTGTGACAGGGTCCCAGTGACACATACATATAGGCCACAAACCTATGAGCACTGGGGTCCTGACTAGCAGGATCCCAGTGACACATAACAACCATACTGAAAACATGGTGTTTTCACTATGAGCACTGAGGCCTAGCTATCAGGATCCCAGTGAGACAGTGAAAACAGTGACAAACACCCTGACATACACTCACAAACAGGCCAAAAGTGGGGGTAACAAGGCTAGAAAGAGGCTACCTTCTCACACCTGCAGACCGTGCGTTTTGATATGAGGCTTGGTTAACTCTGGACCCCACTCTCCAGAATCTAGAGCAGCCTGCTCGTGGTCGGAAGGGGTAGACGGTAGACGAGGCAGAACTGGAGTCCTGGTAGCCCCTGCGCCCTCATGATAGGAGCCTCACTGAGGACCTTGACTGTAGTTGCGGCCGATGGCTCGCCCTCTATAGTGTCCGGCCCCTCTAAAAAGTGGGAGAAGTACTTTGTTAAGTAGAGCCTTGGGCCTTGTCTGGACTGGCATAAGTAGCTGCAAATCTGGAAGTTCTTTGAGAAAGGGAGAACCAAAAAGCAAACCTTGCACAAGAGGCCCAGCCTCGAGGAGGCGAGGTCCTCAAGTTTGGGATCCATTTTTATGAGGATGGAGCAACAGCGTGCACTAGAAATTGCACAATTGGCATTCCCTAAGAAAAAGAGGGACCGAGGAGCCCAACCCACATGGACTTCGGGATCAATGGGATTCCCTGACTCTTTAGCCTAAAATCCCAGCTCTAGGATTTTTGCTAAGGGCCCAGCAATATCCAGGAGTTTGTCCTGGCATCCATGCCAAGCACGATAGATGCCCTCCTTATGGTCCTTTTAGGTCCTTGGAAAACTACTTCAGGCAGGTGAACAGAGTAGGGTCAATTTTGGGGGTCTCAGTTACCTTAGATGGAAAATCTGGCCTGGGGCATTCGGATCTCAGATGAGATTTTACCTCCTTCTCAAACCTGTGGTGAATATGGGAGTCCACATAATCTGTCACTTCGGCTGAAGGGGCCCAAGGGGTGGATCTGGGGTGGATTATGTCCTTCTGTTCAAAGGTAAGTACCTTTGGGGTGCTCAGGGGTTCTTAGGAATGATGCATCTTCTTCTTACGCTTACAAGGAGGGTCATCTCCCTGATCTGAGGTCTGGGCAGATACAGAGCAGTCAGAATCATCTCGTGCCTTAGTTTTTGGGGTGAAAGAGGAGGTGCTGTAGTTATGGTCTTTGGCCAGAGACCTGACAAGACTCTCAAAATCCGCCGCCTGGGTTTTCTTTTCTCCCTTGGGGGCATGGGTACTCTGGAACAGGGAGGACGCTTCACTACCTTGGGGCCTTGAGAAAGGAATCCAGCCTTGTTGCTCTGCAAAGCCTAGCAGGTGACGTTTAACAGGCCGAATAGCCTTGGCCAAGGCTTTATTCACAGTGTGGCGAACCCCAGCCTCCAGTGCATAGACAAGGTCATATTCGAAGGATCCTGCCGGGTCATCATAACAGTAGTCATCCCCAACTCTAGCGTTATAGTCAGCCATGCTGATAGTAAAATAGCAAAGTAGCTGCAAAGAAGTAATCAGATGAGTAAAATAAATTCAGCAGGGCAAGCAGAAAAGACAACCCTTTATATAGCAAGGTTGAATATAAATTTGAAGTTCAAGCGTGGAGGGAGCCCTGCCCAAGGAAGAATAGGCAAAGCCTATTATAAATTAATATTATTGCAACCCCGAGACTAGTGCACTCAGGGCATAAGATGGGGAGCTAGAGTGCTCGACGAGGACCGGAGATAGAAATCATGCATGCGTGTTCAGAGCACAGTAATGAGGCCGGGGGAGGGGTGGTAAAATCCTTAGAGTTAATAGAAATAGAAAGAGGACTGTGCTTCCCAGCAGGGCGTCCTCGCTTCCCGTTCCCGCTCCACAAATTGAATTAGATGTAGCACGGGCACTGCGCTAGGCAGAACGTTGGTCCCAATGGCGCGCAATCACATGGAAACAGAAAGAGGACTGCGCTGCCGAGCAGTGCATCCTTGCTCACAAAATGAATTAAACGCAGCGCGGGTGCCACGCAAGGGAAGAAGTTGCTCCCAATGGGGAATGGGTGAGAAGGACACTGCTAGCTGAATGTTAGGATCGTAACCCGTATGAAAATAAGCACACAAGTGACTTTGTGAGAAAGCAACACAAAGGGGTGTGTAACGCCTTATGTTTCAATCCAATACGATACGTTAACCTGTAAAATTTAAAAAGTATAGAACATCGAGGTACTTAACTGGCTGTGGAGCAGCAAAGAAAGAGGAATTGATACTGTGTCTAGCATGGTATATAGGGGCATTCACTCTATGGTTGGTCACATGATATGTTGATTCATGGGATTTGTAGTGTTTTTTTTATCTCACTTCTAATTGGCTGCTGAAATAATTAAAGTGAAGAAAGAGAAGCATAATCGGAGCCTCCGGTCCTGACATAGCATTTCAGATTTCCTAACATCATGCTGGGACAACTTGTTAAAACTTGTTGTATGAGAAGCAGTACATGAGGAGTGGAAAGAGAGAGAACTGTGGATAATTAGGGGAACTTAAAACACAATTGTTTTCAAACTAATCAGCATTTGTTTTTTAAGGACTTCAAAACACAGACAAGAGCGAGTGTGTGTGTTTTTGTCAGTGTGAGCAGGTAAAAATCCCAGGTGAAATCCAACGGACACTTCACATTAACCAACTGAAAGCACTTGTACCCAACTATTCACTACAGAATATTTTTTTAGAGGGGTCTAACACCCCAAACAGCCCCCCATGGGGCTACGCCCCAGGGCTGGTGTGGAGTTGTGGGACATGGGTGTGGTTGGGGTGACACTGCTGGAACAGCTGGGTTTTCATCGAGTATCCCTGTAAGGACAGAACTCCAGTGCCATTCACCACAGCAGAGAAGAGAAGGGGGCGTCCACTGCACATGGAAAGAGAAAAACAGCAAAAGTCCCTTTTTCACAAGCCCACAGCACTTCACGGTGTAAACTCCTCCTGCCCGTGTTCTGCCAGTAACCACTGAGCAGTACAATATGTGTGTGGAAACTGCTCTGAAAATCAATATTTCCTAATTTAGGCTCTGACGGAGAAAAGAAACCAAAATGTGATTAAATACCTCCTTGAGGCTTACCAAAAATAAAGTATATTCATTTTTATATTATACAATCGCCCCCCCCCCACACCGCAGCTGCACCCTGCGAAGGGAGGGGACAGGGGGAACGGCCAGGAAGCCCCCCAAAGTGTGAAAAGACATCCATTTACAGGATCTCAGCCAGGGCACTTCGCACTGCAGCCACCAGAGGGCAGCACAGGCCCAGAGATGGAGCACCCACAGGTACTGTGCTTCAGATTACACCGATTGGGAACTGCTGCTCACCTCTGGCACTTCGTATAGCACACTCGTCTCTCACAGCATCAGCACTGCACCTGTGGCATACTCATGTCTCACAGCACCAGCACTGCACCTGTGGCATACTCATGTCTCAGCATCAGCACTGCACCTGTTCACCTGTGGCACACTCATGTCTCACAGCATCAGCACTGCACCTGTTCACCTGTGGCACACTCGTCTCTCACAGCACCAGCACTGCACCTGTGGCATACTCATGTCTCAGCATCAGCACTGCACCTGTTCACCTGTGGCACACTCATGTCTCACAGCATCAGCACTGCACCTGTTCACCTGTGGCACACTCATGTCTCACAGCATTAGCACTGCACCTGTGGCATACTCATGTCTCACAGCACCAGCACTGCACCTGTGGCATACTCATGTCTCACAGCACCAGCACTGCACCTGTGGCATACTCATGTCTCAGCATCAGCACTGCACCTGTTCACCTGTGGCACACTCATGTCTCACAGCATCAGCACTGCACCTGTTCACCTGTGGCACACTCGTCTCTCACAGCACCAGCACTGCACCTGTGGCATACTCATGTCTCAGCATCAGCACTGCACCTGTTCACCTGTGGCACACTCATGTCTCACAGCATCAGCACTGCACCTGTGGCACACTCGTCTCTCACAGCACCAGCACTGCACCTGTGGCATACTCATGTCTCAGCATCAGCACTGCACCTGTTCACCTGTGGCACACTCATGTCTCACAGCATCAGCACTGCACCTGTTCGCCTGTGGCACACTCGTCTCTCACAGCACCAGCACTGCACCTGTGGCATACTCATGTCTCAGCATCAGAACTGCACCTGTTCACCTGTGGCACACTCATGTCTCACAGCATCAGCACTGCACCTGTTCACCTGTGGCACACTCATGTCTCACAGCACCAGCACTGCACCTGTGGCATACTCATGTCTCACAGCACCAGCACTGCACCTGTGGCATACTCATGTCTCAGCATCAGCACTGCACCTGTTCACCTGTGGCACACTCATGTCTCACAGCATCAGCACTGCACCTGTTCACCTGTGGCACACTCGTCTCTCACAGCACCAGCACTGCACCTGTGGCATACTCATGTTTCAGCATCAGCACTGCACCTGTTCACCTGTGGCACACTCATGTCTCACAGCATCAGCACTGCACCTGTTCACCTGTGGCACACTCATGTCTCACAGCATTAGCACTGCACCTGTGGCATACTCATGTCTCACAGCATCAGCACTGCACCTGTGGCATACTCATGTCTCACAGCACCAGCACTGCACCTGTGGCATACTCATGTCTCAGCATCAGTACTGCACCTGTTCACCTGTGGCACACTCATGTCTCACAGCATCAGCACTGCACCTGTTCACCTGTGGCACACTCATGTCTCACAGCATCAGCACTGCACCTGTTCACCTGTGGCACACTCGTCTCTCACAGCACCAGCACTGCACCTGTGGCATACTCATGTCTCAGCATCAGCACTGCACCTGTTCACCTGTGGCACACTCATGTCTCACAGCATCAGCACTGCACCTGTTCACCTGTGGCACACTCATGTCTCACAGCATTAGCACTGCACCTGTGGCATACTCATGTCTCACAGCATCAGCACTGCACCTGTGGCATACTCATGTCTCACAGCACCAGCACTGCACCTGTGGCATACTCATGTCTCAGCATCAGCACTGCACCTGTTCACCTGTGGCACACTCATGTCTCACAGCATCAGCACTGCACCTGTTCACCTGTGGCACACTCGTCTCTCACAGCACCAGCACTGCACCTGTGGCATACTCATGTCTCAGCATCAGCACTGCACCTGTTCACCTGTGGCACACTCATGTCTCACAGCATCAGCACTGCACCTGTGGCACACTCGTCTCTCACAGCACCAGCACTGCACCTGTGGCATACTCATGTCTCAGCATCAGCACTGCACCTGTTCACCTGTGGCACACTCATGTCTCACAGCATCAGCACTGCACCTGTTCGCCTGTGGCACACTCGTCTCTCACAGCACCAGCACTGCACCTGTGGCATACTCATGTCTCAGCATCAGCACTGCACCTGTTCACCTGTGGCACACTCATGTCTCACAGCATCAGCACTGCACCTGTTCACCTGTGGCACACTCATGTCTCACAGCACCAGCACTGCACCTGTGGCATACTCATGTCTCACAGCACCAGCACTGCACCTGTGGCATACTCATGTCTCAGCATCAGCACTGCACCTGTTCACCTGTGGCACACTCATGTCTCACAGCATCAGCACTGCACCTGTTCACCTGTGGCACACTCGTCTCTCACAGCACCAGCACTGCACCTGTGGCATACTCATGTTTCAGCATGAGCACTGCACCTGTTCACCTGTGGCACACTCATGTCTCACAGCATCAGCACTGCACCTGTTCACCTGTGGCACACTCATGTCTCACAGCATTAGCACTGCACCTGTGGCATACTCATGTCTCACAGCATCAGCACTGCACCTGTGGCATACTCATGTCTCACAGCACCAGCACTGCACCTGTGGCATACTCATGTCTCAGCATCAGTACTGCACCTGTTCACCTGTGGCACACTCATGTCTCACAGCATCAGCACTGCACCTGTTCACCTGTGGCACACTCGTGTCTCACAGCATTAGCACTGCACCTGTTCACCTGTGGCACACTCGTGTCTCACAGCATCAGCACTGCACCTGTTCACCTGTGGCACACTCGTGTCTCACAGCATCAGCACTGCACCTGTTCACCTGTGGCACACTCGTGTCTCACAGCATCAGCACTGCACCTGTTCACCTGTCTCACACCTTGAGTGGCACACTCATGTCTCACAGCATCAGCACTGCACCTGTTCATGTGTCTTACACCTTGAGTGGCACACTCGTGTTTCACAGCATCAGCACTGCACTTGTTCACCTGTCTCACACCTTGAGTGGCACACTCATGTATAAAAGCACGAATACTGAACCTGTGCCTCACACCTTGAGGGGCACACTCGTGTCTCACAGCATCAGGACTGCACCTGTCTCATACCTTGAGCGTCACTCTCATGTCTCACAGCATCAGCACTGCACCCGTCCATGTATCTTACACCTTGAGTGACACACTCATGTCTCATGGCATCAGTACTGCACATGTTCACCTAGCTGACACCCTGTTCACATGTGTGACACCTTGAGAGGCAACCTCATGTCTCGCAGTGTCAGTATTGCAATTGTTTGCATGTCCGACACCCGGTTCACCTGTCTGACACCTTTCGTGCACACTCATGTCTCACAGCACCAGTACTGTAGCTATTTGCGTGTCTGGCACCTTGAGTGGCACACTCATGTCTCACAGCATCAGTACTACATCTGTTCACCTGTCTGACACCTTGAGTGACACACTCATGTCTCACAGCAGTGGTGGTGCACCTGTTCATGTTTCTTACACCTTGAGTGGCACACTCGTGTCTCACAGCATCAGTACTGCACCTGTTAGCGTGTCTTACACCTTGAGTGGCACACTCGTGTTTCACCGCACCAATACTGCACCTGTTCGTGTCTTACATCATGAGTGGCACACTCGTGTCTCACAGCACCAGTACTGTACCTGTTCACGTGTCTTACACCTTGAGTGGCACACTCGTGTCTCACAGCACCAGTATTGCACCTGTTCACAAGTCTTACACCTTGAGTGGCACACTCGTGTCTCACAGCACCAGTACTGCACCTGTTCCCATGTCTTACACTGCGAGTAGGGCACTTGTGTCTCACAACACCAGTACTGCACCTGTTCGCACGTCCTACACCTTGAGTGGCACACTCACGTCTCACAGCATCAGTACTGCACCTGTTCGCATGTCTGACAACTTGAGTGGCACACTCATGTCTCACAGCATCAGTACTACATCTGTTCACCTGTCTGACACCTTGAGTGACACACTCATGTCTCACAGCAGTGGTGGTGCACCTGTTCATGTGTCTTACACCTTGAGTGGCACACTCGTGTCTCACAGCATCAGTACTGCACCTGTTAAGGTGTCTTACACCTTGAGTGGCACACTCGTGTTTCACCGCACCAATACTGCACCTGTTCGTGTCTTACATCATGAGTGGCACACTCGTGTCTCACAGCACCAGTACTGTACCTGTTCGCGTGTCTTACACCTTGAGTGGCACACTCGTGTCTCACAGCACCAGTACTGTACCTGTTCGCGTGTCTTACACCTTGAGTGGCACACTTGTGTCTCACAGCACCAGTATTGCACCTGTTCACAAGTCTCACACCTTGAGTGGCACACTCGTGTCTCACAGCACCAGTACTGCACCTGTTCGCATGTCCTACACCTTGAGTGGCACACTCACGTCTCACAGCATCAGTACTGCACCTGTTCGCATGTCTGACACCTTGATTGGCACACTCATGTCTCACAGCATTGGTACTGCACCTGTTTGCATGCCTGGCACCTTGAGTGGCACACTGATGTATAAAAGCATGAACACTGCATCTGTGCTTCACACCTTGAGTGGCACACTCATGTCTCACAGCATGAGTACTGCACCTGTTCACGTCTCACAGCTTGAGTGGTGCAGCCATGTCTCACGGCATCAATACTGCACACTAACATTTTGAGTGGCGCACTCACAGCATCAGTACTACACCTGCTTATGTGTCTCACGCAGGGAGTGGCACTCATTTCTCACGGCATCAGTATTGCAACCGTTCACGTGTCTGACACATTGAGTGGTGCACTCATGTCTCACAGCGTCAGAACTGCACCCGTTTGGTGTGTGACTCATTGGGTGCCTCACATTTCACAGCATCAGTACTGCACCGGTTTGCGTGTCTGACACATTAAGTGGGACACTCCCGTTTCACGGCATCAGTACTGTACTAGTTTGCATGTCTGACATCTCGAGTAATACACTCATGTCTCAAAGCCTCAGTACTGCACCCGTTCAAGTATCTTACGCCTTGAGTGGTGCACCCATGTCTCACAGCATCAGTACTGCACCCGTTTGCATTTCTGACACCTTGAGTGGCACCCATGTCTCACAGCATCTGTACTGCACCCGTTCGCATGTCCGCCACACTGAATGGCACATTTATGTCTAAGGGTATCAGTACTGCACATGTCAGTGTATCAGACACTTTGTGTGGCACACTGATGTCTCCAATATCCTACTGTGTAGCACCCACATCATCAGGATGGCACCCCGATTGCGTGTCTGGCATCTTGAGTAGCGCACTCATGTCTCACATGACTTGCTGGATAGCACACTGGTGTCTCACAGCATCAGTACTTCAGCTGTACTACTCTCTGACCCCCTGGGTACCACAGAGGTATCTCACATGACCCCTTGTGTACCACATTGTTGTGTAGCACATTGGTGTATCACAACAATGGGACTGCTCAAATTCTTTGTGTAGCACACTGATATCTCACATGACCCCTATGTAACACAGTGATATCTAACACGGCCATCTATGTGCCACACTGATATCTCACACGGCCTCCTGTGTACCATACTGATGTCTCATGACCCCCTGTGTGCCAAACTGATGCCTCATATGATACCCCTGTGTAACACACCAATGTCTTACATGACACCCCTATGTACCACACTGATGTCTCACAACTCCCTGTGTACCAAACTGATGTCTCACATGACACCCCTGTGTACCACACTGATGTCTCACATGACTTTCTAGTGTACCACACTGTCTCACATGACTCTCCTGTGTACCACAGTGATGCCTCACATGGCTCCCTGTGTACCACAATGATGTGTCACACACAGCCCCTGTGTGTCACACTGTGTCACATGACTCTCCTGTGTACCACACTGATGTCTCACATGACCCTCCTGAGTACCACGCTGATGTCTCACGTGACCCCCTGTGTACCACACTGATGTCTCACGTGACCCTCTTGTATACCACACTGATGTCTCACATGGCCCTTGTGTACCGCACTGATGTCTCACATGATTTTCCTGTGTACCACACTGATGTCTCCTGTGAGAAAGTAGCCTCTTTCTAGCCTTGTTACCCCCACTTTGGGCCTGTTTGTGAGTGTATGTCAGGGTGTTTTCACTGTCTCACTGGTATCCTGCTTGCCAGGGCCCAGTGCTCATAGTGAAAACCCTATGTTTTCAGTATGTTTGTTATGTGTCACTGGGACCCTGCTAGTCAGGACCCCAGTGCTCAAAAGTTTGTGGCCTATATGTATGTGTTCCCTGTGTGGTGCCTAACTGTCTCACTGAGGCTCTGCTAACCAGAACCTCAGTGGTTATGCTCTCTCTTTACAAATTGTCACTAACAGGCTAGTGACCAATTTTACCAATTTACATTGGCTTACTGGAACACCCTTATAATTCCCTAGTATATGGTACTGAGGTACCCAGGGTATTGGGGTTCCAGGAGATCCCTATGGGCTGCAGCATTTCTTTTGCCACCCATAGGGAGCTCTGACAATTCTTACACATGACTGCCACTGCAGCCTGAGTGAAATAACGTCCACGTTATTTCACAACCATTTTTCACTGCACTTAAGTAACTTATAAGTCACCTATATGTCTAACCTTTACCTAGTAAAGGTTGGGTGCTAAGTTACTTAGTGTGAGGGCACCCTGGCACTAGCCAAGGTGCCCCCACATTGTTCAGAGCCAATTCCCTGAACTTTGTGAGTGCGGGGACACCATTACACGCGCGCACTACATATAGGTCACTACCTATATGTAGCTTCACAATGGTAACTCCAAATATGGCCATGTAACATGTCTATGATCATGGAATTGCCCCCTCTATACCATCCTGGCATAGTTGGCACAATCCCATGATCCCAGTGGTCTGTAGCACAGACCCTGGTACTGCCAAACTGCCCTTCCTGGGGTTTCACTGCAGCTGCTGCTGCTGCCAGCCCCTCAGACAGGCAGCTGCCCTCCTGGGGTCCAGCCAGGCCTGGCCCAGGATGGCAGAACAAAGGACTTCCTCTGAGAGAGGGTGTGACACCCTCTCCCTTTGGAAAATGGTGTGAAGGCAGGGGAGGAGTAGCCTCCCCCAGCCTCTGGAAATGCTTTCTTGGGCACAGATGTGCCCAATTCTGCATAAGCCAGTCTACACCGGTTCAGGGACCCCTTAGCCCTGCTCTGGCGCGAAACTGGACAAAGGAAAGGGGAGTGACCACTCCCCTGACCTGTACCTCCCCTGGGAGGTGCCCAGAGCTCCTCCAGTGTGCTCCAGACCTCTGCCATCTTGGAAACAGAGGTGCTGCTGGCACACTGGACTGCTCTGAGTGGCCAGTGCCACCAGGTGACGTCAGAGACTCCTTGTGATAGGCTCCTTCAGGTGTTGCTAGCCTATCCTCTCTCCTAAGTAGCCAAACCCTCTTTTCTGGCTATTTAGGGTCTCTGTCTCTTGGGATTCCTTAGATAACGAATGCAAGAGCTCATCCGAGTTCCTCTGCATCTCTCTCTTCACCTTCTGCCAAGGAATCGACTGCTGACCGCGCTGGAAGCCTGCAAACCTGCAACATAGTAGCAAAGACGACTACTGCAACTCTGTAACGCTGATCCTGCCGCCTTCTCGACTGTTTTCCTGGTGGTGCATGCTGTGGGGGTAGTCTGCCTCCTCTCTGCACTAGAAGCTCCGAAGAAATCTCCTGTGGGTCGACGGAATCTTCCCCCTGCAACCGCAGGCACCAAAAAGCTGCATTACCGGTCCCTTGGGTCTCCTCTCAGCACGACGAGCAAGGTCCCTCGAATCCAGCAACTCTGTCCAAGTGACTCCCACAGTCCAGTGACTCTTCAGTCCAAGTTTGGTGGAGGTAAGTCTTTGCCTCACCTCGCTAGACTGCATTGCTGGGAACCGCGACTTTTGCAGCTACTCCGGCCCCTGTGCACTTCCGGTGGAAATCCTTCGTGCACAGCCAAGCCTGGGTCCACGGCACTCTATCCTGCATTGCACGACTTTCTAAGTTGGTCTCCGGCGACGTGGGACTCCTTTGTGTAACTTCGGGTGAGCACCGTTTCACGCATCCTCGTAGTGCCTGTTTCTGGCACTTCTCTGGGTGCTACCTGCTGCTAAGAGCGCTCTTTGTCTTGCTCGACGTCCCCTCTACCTCCTGGTCCAATTTGCGACCTCCTGGTCCCTCCTGGGCCGCAGCAGCGTCCAAAAACGCTAACCGCACTATTTGCAGCTAGCAAGGCTTGTTGGCGTTCTTTCGGCGGGAAAACACTTCTGCACGACTCTACAAGGCGAGAGGGATCCGTCCTCCAAAGGGGAAGTCTCTAGCCCTTTGCGTTCCTGCAGAAACCACAGCTTCTTCAGTCCAGTCGAAGCTTCTTTGCACCCGCAGCTGGCATTTCCTGGGCATCTGCCCATCTCCGACTTGCTTGTGACTTTTGGACTTGGTCCCTTTGTTCCACAGGTACCCTAGATTGGAAATCCACAGTTGTTGCATTGTTGGTTTGTGTCTTTCCTGCATTATTCCTCTAACACGACTTCTTTGTCCTTAGGGGAACTTTAGTGCACTTTGCACTCACTTTTCAGGGTCTTGGGGAGGGTTATTTTTCTAACTCTCACTATTTTCTAATAGTCCCAGCGACCCTCTACAAGGTCACATAGGTTTGGGGTCCATTCGTGGTTCGCATTCTACTTTTGGAGTATATGGTTTGTGTTGCCCCTATCCCTATGTTTCCCCATTGCATCCTATTGTAACTATACATTGTTTGCACTGTTTTCTAAGACTATACTGCATATTTTTGCTATTGTGTATATATATCTTGTGTATATTTCCTATCCTCTCACTGAGGGTACACTCTGAGATACTTTGGCATATTGTCATAAAAATAAAGTACCTTTATTTTTAGTATAACTGTGTATTGTGTTTTCTTATGATATTGTGCATATGACACTAGGTGGTACTGTAGTAGCTTCACACGTCTCCTAGTTCAGCCTAAGCTGCTCTGCTAAGCTACCATTATCTATCAGCCTAAGCTGCTAGACACCCTATACACTAATAAGGGATAACTGGGCCTGGTGCAAGGTGCAAGTACCCCTAGGTACTCACTACAAGCCAGTCCAGCCTCCTACATCTCCCATGACCCCCTGTGTACCACACTGATGTCTCAGATGACTCTCCTGTGTACCAAACTGATGTTTTTCCATGACCCCCTGTGTAACACACTGATGTCTCACATGACTCTCCTGTGTACCACACTGATGTCTCACATGACCCTCCTGAGTACCACACTGATGTCTCACGTGATCTCCTGTGCACAACACTGATGTCTCACATGACCCTCTTGTGTACCACACTGATGTCGCACCTGACCCCATGTACCACACTGATGTCTCATGTGGCCCCTGTATACCACACTGATGTGTCACACGACCCCCTGTGTACCACACTGATGTCTCACGTGACCCCCTGTGTACCACACTGATGTGTCACATGGCCCCGTATGCCACACAGATGTGTCACGACCCCCTGTGTACCAAACTGATGTCTCCTATGACATCCCTGTGTACCACACTGATGTCTCACATGACACCCCTGTGTACCACACTGAAGTCTCATGACCCCCTGTGTACCAAATGATGTCTCATATGACACCCCTGTGTACCACACTGATGCATCACATGGCCACTGTGTACCACAGTGATGTCTCACATGACTTCCTGTGTACCACACTGATGTCTCACACACGGCCCCTGTGTACCACACTGTGTCACATGACTCTTCTCTGTACCACACCGATGTCTCACATGACCCTCCTGAGTACCACACTGATGTGTCATGTGACCTTCTTGTGTACCACACTGATGTCTCACATGACCCTTGTGTACCATACTGATGTCTCACATAATTCTCCTGTGCACCACCACACTGATGTCTCCCATGACCCCCTGTGTACCACACTGATGTCTCAGGTGACTCTCTTGTGTACCACACTGATGTCTCCCGTGACCCCTTATGTACCACACTGATGTCTCACATGGCCCGTGTGTACCACACTGTGTCACATGATTCTCCTGTGTACCACGCTGTCTCCCATGACCCCGTGTACCACACTGATGTCTCACATGGCCCGTGTAGACCACACTGTGTCACATGATTCTCCTGTGTACCACACTGTCTCTCATGACCCTGTGTACCACACTGATGTCTCACATGGCCCCTATGTACCACATTGATGTCCCACCTGACTCTCCTGTGTACCACACTGATGTCTTCCATGGCTCCTGTGAACCACACTGATGTTTTACTTGATCCCGTGTACCACACTGATGTCTCACGTTGCCCCTGTATACCACACTGATGTGTCACATGACTCTCCTTTGTACCACACTGATGCCTCCCATGACCCCCTTTGTACCACACTGTCTCACGTGACCCCCTGTATACCACACTGATGGGTCACATGACCCTCCTGTGTACCACACTGATGTCTCACATGGCCCCTATGTACCACACTGATGTCTCCCATGACCCCTGTGTACCACACTGATGTCTCCCATGACCCCCTGTGTACCACACTGATGTCTCATCTGACCCCATGTACCACACTGATGTCTCATATAGCCCCTATATACCACACTGATGTGTCACATGACTCTCCTGTGTACCACAATGATGTCTCACAGGGCCTGTGTGTACCACACCTATGTGTCACATGACTCTCCTGTGTACCACACTGATGTCTCCCATGACCCCCTGTGTACCATACTCTCTCACGTGACCCCATGTGTACCACAATGATGTCTCACATGGCCCCTGCATACCACACTGATGTGTCACATGACTCTCCTGTGTACCACACTGATGTCTCAAATGGCCCATGTACCACACTGATATCTCACACGGCCACTGTGTACCACACTGATGTTGATGTGTCACATGACTCTCCTTTGTACCGCACTGATGTCTCACATGGCCCCTATGTACCACACTGATGTCTCACATGACTCTCCTGTGTCCCACACTGATGTCTCCCATGACCCCCTGTGTACCACACTGATGTCTCACGTGACCTCCTGTGTACCACACTGATGTGTCACATGGCCCCCGTATGCCACACTGATGTGTCACAACCCCCTGTGTACCAAACTGATGTCTCAAATGACACCCCTGTGTACCACACTGATGTCTCACATGACACCCCTGTGTACCACACTGAAGTCTCACGACTCCCTGTGTACCAAACTGATGTCTCACACGACACCCCTGTGTACCACACTGATGCATCACATGGTCACTGTTTACCACACTGATATCTCACATGACTCTCTAGAGTACCACACTGATGTCTCACATGACTCCCTGTGTACCACACTGATGTCTCACACATGGCCCCCTGTGTACCACACTGTGTCACATGACTATCCTGTGTACCACACTGATGTCTCACATGACCCTCCTGAGTACCACACTGATGTCTCACGTGATCCCCTGTGTACAACACTGATGTCTCACGTGACCCTCTTGTGTACCACACTGATGTCTTACATGGCCCTTATGTACCATACTGATGTCTCACGTTATTCTCCTGTGTACCACACTGATGTCTCCCATGGCCCTCTGTGTACCACATTGATGTCTCCAGTGACTCTCCTGTGTACCACACTGTCTCCCATGACTCCATGTGTACCACACTGATGTCTCACATGACCCTCCTATGTACCACACTGATGTCTCACATGACCCTCCTGTGTACCACACTGATGTCTCATGTGACCCCCTGTGTACCGAACTGATGTCTCACACGGCCACTGTGTAATACACTGATGTGTCTCATGACTCTCCTGTGTACCACACTGATGTCTCACACGGCCACTGTGTACCTCACTGATGTGTCACATGACTCTCCTGTGTACCATACTGTCTACCATGACTCTCCTGTGTTCCACACTGATGTCTCACATGACCCTCCTGTGTACCACACTGATGTCTCATGTGACCCCCTGTGTACCAAACTGATGTTTCACACGGCCCATGTACCACACTGATTACTCACATGGCCACTGTGTACCACACTGATGTGACTCATGACTCTCCTGTGTACCACACTGATGTCTCACATGTCCCCTGTGTACCACACTATCACACATGACTCTCCTGTGAACCACACTGATGTCTCCCATGGCCCCCTGTGTACCACACTGATGTGTCACATGGCCCCTGTGTACCACACTGATGACTCACATGACTCTTCTGTGTACTACACTGTCTCCCATGACCCCCTGCGTACCACACTGATTTCTCCCATGACCCCCTGTGTACCGTGTACCACACTGGTGTCTCAGATGACTCTTCTATTTACCACACTGATGTCTCCCATTACCCCCTCTGTACCACACTGATGTCTCACATGACTCTCATGTGTACCACACTGATGTCTCCCATGACCCTGTGTACCACACTGATGTCTCATAGGACTCTCCTGTGTACCACACTGATGTCTCCCACGTCCCCCTGTGTACCACACTGATGTCTCACATGGCCCCTGTATACCACACTGATGTCTCACATGGCCCCCGTGTACCACACTGATATCTCACAGTCACAACATTGGACCTGCTGTGGCCCATTTGAACATACTGCATGGCTGTATGCGAGGTATCCGATTGGACAAAAATAAATTTGGTGTCCTGGTTTAATGTTCAGAACTTAAAAACAGCCTGAAGAATTGATTATACCTTGGGGCTCCACTACGCCTGAAGTTGATATGCGTTACAGTGGTTTTTGAATACTCTCTGTTTTAGGCTGGCACCTCTGTTATGTCATGTTATGCAGATTTGGTGAGCACTATATCACCTGAAAGGGTATCCTGGCTCTGAGCAGGTGTGAGTCTAGCCAAACCTGGGCCTAGAGGAACTACTCGAAAATCCAGGTGTAGGAAGTTGGCTCTGTATGTGCTATTTCAAAGTAAGGAATAGCATGCACAGAGTCCAAGGGTTCCCCTTAGAGGTAAGATAGTGGCAAAAAGAGATAATACTAATGCTCTATTTTGTGGTAGTGTGGTCGAGCAGTAGGCTTATCAAAGGAGTAGTGTTAAGCATTTGTTGTACATACACACAGGCTATAAATGAGGAACACACACTCAGAGACAAATCCAGCCAATAGGTTTTGTTATAGAAAAATATTTTTTCTTAGTTTATTTTAAGAACCACAGACATGTAATATCTCATTTGAAAGGTATTGCAGGTAAGTACTTTAGGAACTTTGAATAATTACAGTAGCATATATACTTTTCACATAAAACACAAATAGCTGTTTTAAAAGTGGACACAGTGCAATTTTCACAGTTCCTGGGGGAGGTAAGTTATTGTTAGTTTTAGCAGGTAAGTAAATCATTTACAAGTCTCAGGTTTGGGTCCAAGGTAGCCCACCGTTGGGGGTTCAGAGCAACCCCAAAGTTACCACACCAGCAGCTCAGGGCCGGTCAGGTGCAGAGGTCAAAGAGGTGCCCAAAACACATAGGCTTCAATGGAGAGAAGGGGGTGCCCCGGTTCTGGTCTGCCAGCAGGTAAGTACCCGTGTCTTCGGAGGGCAGACCAGGGGGGTTTTGTAGGGCACCGGGGGACACACAAGTCAGCACAAAAAGTACACCCTCAGCAGCGCGGGGGCGGCCGGGTGCAGTGTGCAAACACGCGTCGGGTTTTCAATGGTTTTCAATGAGAAACCAAGGGGTCTCTTCAGCGGTGCAGGCAGGCAAGGGGGGGGCTCCTCGGGGTAGCCACCACCTGGGCAAGGGAGAGGGCCTCCTGGGGGTCACTCCTGCACAGAAGTTCCGTTCCTTCAGGTGCTGGGGGCTGCGGGTGCAGGGTCTTTTCCAGCCGTCGGGACTTTAGGTTCAGGCAGTCGCGGTCAGGTGGAGCCTCGGGATTCCCTCTGCAGGCGTCGCTGTGGGGGCTCAGGGGGGACAACTTTGGTTACTCACGGTCTCGGAGTCGCCGGAGGGTCCTCCCTGAGATGTTGGTTCTCCACCAGTCGAGTCGGGGTCGCCGGGTGCAGTGTTGCAAGTCTCACGCTTCTTGCGGGGATTTGCAGGGGTCTTTAAATCTGCTCCTCTGTAACAAAGTTGCAGTTCTTTTGGAGCAGTGCCGCTGTCCTCGGGAGTTTCTGGTCTTTCTTGAAGCAGGGCAGTCCTCTGAGGATTCAGAGGTCGCTGGTCCTTGGGAAAGCATCGCTGGAGCAGGTTTCTTTGGAAGGCAGGAGACAGGCCGGTAGGTCTGGGGCCAAAGCAGTTGGTGTCTTCTTCTCTTCCTCTGCAGGGGTCTTTCAGCTCAGCAGTCCTCTTCTTCTCGTAAGTTGCAGGAATCTAAATTCTTAGGTTCAGGGAAGCCCTTAAATACTAAATTTAAGGGCGTGTTTAGGTCTGGGGGGTTAGTAGCCAATGGCTACTAGCCCTGAGGGTGGGTACACCCTCTTTGTGCCTCCTTCCAAGGGGAGGGGGTCACATCCCTAATCCTATTGGGGAATCCTCCATCTGCAAGATGGAGGATTTCTAAAAGTTAGAGTCACTTCAGCTCAGGACACCTTAGGGGCTGTCCTGACTGGCCAGTGACTCCTCCTTGTTATTCTCATTATCTCCTCCGGCCTTGCCGCCAAAAGTGGGGCCGTGACCGGAGGGGGCGGGCAACTCCACTAGCTGGAGTGCCCTGCGGTGCTGGAACAAAGGGGGTAAGCCTTTGAGGCTCACCGCCAGGTGTTACAGCTCCTGCCTGGGGGAGGTGATAGCATCTCCACCCAGTGCAGGCTTTGTTACTGGCCTCAGAGTGACAAAGGCACTCTCCCCATGGGGCCAGCAACATGTCTCGGTTGTGGCAGGCTGCTGGAACCAGTCAGCCTACACAGATAGTCGGTTAAGGTTTCAGGGGGCACCTCTAAGGTGCCCTCTGGGGTGTATTTCACAATAAAATGTACACTGGCATTAGTGTGCATTTATTGTGCTGAGAAGTTTGATACCAAACTTCCCAGTTTTCAGTGTAGCCATTATGGTGCTGTGGAGTCTGTGTTTGACAGACTCCCAGACCATATACTCTTATGGCTTACAATGTCTAAGGTTTGGCTTAGACACTGTAGGGGCACAGTACTCATGCACTGGTGCCCTCACCTATGGTATAGTGCACCCTGCCTTAGGGCTGTAAGGCCTACTAGAGGGGTGACTTATCTATACTGCATAGGCAGTGTGAGGTTGGCATGGCACCCTGAGGGGAGTGCCATGTCGACTTACTCGTTTTGTTCTCCTCAGCACACACAAGCTGGCAAGCAGTGTGTCTGTGCTGAGTGAGGGGTCCTCAGGGTGGCATAAGATATGCTGCAGCTCTTAGAGACCTTCCCTGGCATCAGGGCCCTTGGTACCAGGGGTACCAGTTACAAGGGACTTACCTGGATGCCAGGGTGTGCCAATTGTGGAATCAAAAGTACAGGTTAGGGAAAGAACACTGGTGCTGGGGCCTGGTTAGCAGGCCTCAGCACACTTTCAATTCAAAACATAGCATCAGCAAAGGCAAAAAGTCAGGGGGTAACCATGCCAAGGAGGCATTTCCTTACACCAGGTCTTCAGCTTCTTGCAGAGTTCTCGAAGTGATGGGGAGGCTCTTATTTGCAGCTGCCGGTCGTTCCATGCTTTAGGGGCACTGTAGGAGAAGGCTCGGATCTGCTTTTCTGTATGCGTGGAATATGTGCAAGTAGGAGTCTAAACGAGCGAAGGTGTTAGGAAGGATTGTGAATTCAGATGTGATTGTGGAGGTGTGGAATGGTATGAGATTTATAGAGCGCACGGATACTCCATAGAGTGTCCCAGCGCTAATTTCAATGCTGCCCACAAATCGCCGATCATCATATTAAGCTTGTTGAAAGAGCCAAGTTTTGAATTTTTTTCTTAAAGCTGAATTACTCAGTTGTGATGCGAAACTCCGGAGAAAGATTCTTCCAGGTGAGTGGCCCTAGGAAGAGAAGGATTTGCCCCCAGTCCTGGCCTGGCAGATTCTTGGAATTCTGGCTAATGAACTGTAACATGACCATAGATTTCTGAGGGAGGGGGTTGGGGGGAGGCAGGGGACAGAGAGCCTGATTTAGAACTTGGCAGATGGGTTACTCAACAGTGATGGATATCCCCGTCCACTGAAATCTAAATCCCATTATAGCCTATGGGACTTAGATTTTAGCGGATGGAATATTCATCACCGTTGTGACGCAGTAACCTGTCCACTAAGTTCTAAACCAGTCACAAATCCTACTCCTTAAATAACCAGCTCCAGTGCCGTGCAGTGCTTTGTGAAAAAAGACCAGGGTTTCAAAATGGAGCCTCTTTTCAACAGGAAGCCAGTGAGCGCTTTTAAATGAGGGGCCGTATGGTTTCGTGGGGAAAGGTTAAGAAGAATCTGAGCAACCGCAATCTGCACCACTTGAAGTCTGTGAAGGCATATAGTGCATTTCCATAATCAAGTCCAGAAGTTATCAAGGCTTGGATCACTGTTTTCTTAGCTTCAACAGACAGAAAAGGTAAAAGATTTTTCAAGGGGCATATAATCTCAAAACAAGAACCAACCAGTGCCTCAATTTGGGGTTGTGGGCACTGTAAAATTGAATTCCTAAATTATTTACAGTGCCCTGTTGTGGGCCAGGGAGGGGGGTGTCTTTCAGCCAGAAGATCCTCCCCAAAATTTGGTGATGTAGAGCTAAAAAACACAATTTATGTCTTGTCAGGATTCCATTTAATTGGATGATGGACAGCCAGTGGAAGACATTAGCGAGGCCTCTCCATCAAACTCGTCTCCCTTTTCACATGTGAATAGACGCAGGGTGTAGTCAGTATGATATTACCTTAGCCCCCAAAGTCTCAGCTAATACAGCTAAGGGCATAAGGGCATAAGGTAAGACTTGAAAAAGGCAGGGCTAAGTGCCGAACCTTGAACTCCACGGATTGCAGTAGAAAAAGTGCCCCAAACTTCTTGACTTCTTTCATCCAAGAAGGAAGTAAGCCACTTCAGCAGTCTTTCATGGGGCACAGTATGAAAGGCTGCTGATAGATCCAACATTAATTAGGACAGCCTTCCCCCCTTTATCTAGGATGCCCTTAGTGTGCTTGACGATCTCTAACAGGGTCGTCTCTGTACTGCAGTTAGCTCTGAATCCAGACTGACGTGGGTGCAAGGAGGGTTGGGAGTTAAAAAAAATTCTAAAACGTTTGAAAAAGCAGGAAAAAGAGATATGGGCCTATAATTCTCTTGAACTTTGGGATCAGCAGGTTTTATAAGCAAGGGCAGGATTTCTGGCATGTTTCCATTGCACTGGAACCGTTCCAGGTGACAATTAAGTGTTCAAAACTTTATTAGCAATGAGGTTAATAACCTGGGCCGCTTAGGCAACTATAATGGGAGGGCATGGGTCGGATGGAGACCCTGATTTAAGGTTCTTGGTAGCCGTCAGTGATTCTTCCATTAGAAATAGGTGGAAAGGTAGAAAGCATTGGCATCTCAAGAGTAGTCTAATTAGAAAATACAAGCTCAAGAGGAATATCAACAGACTGTGAGTCAATGAGCAGGCTTGCTTGAATAGTAGTGATTTTATCATGAAAACACAAAGCCAGCAGATCACACCATTCAGCTGAGGGTTGATGGCCTCTGATGGCGACGTCAGGATTCATGAACATTTTTACAATTTAGAACATTTCTTTGGATTTCTTGCCTGACTTGGCAATCCTTAGCTCAAAAAAATGTTTTTAGCTGAGGAGACCTGGGAATGACAAAGTTTATTTTTGTCACTCAAATTATAGTATTCCTGTGACTTCCTCTCCAGACATTTACAGAGTTTCTTACCAGTCTTAAAGTTCTCATTAAACTAAGGGGCTAACTGTTTGGTTCTGAGAGATTTGAGTATGGAGGCCGGAGCCAAGTCATTAATGGTGTTAAGAATCCAGTCATCCATACACTCAATATGCGAGAACCCCCCGAAAGAGAAGGGGTATTTGCTTCAAAGGACAGGCACAAGTCTACAGGATACATTTTGTGGAAGGCGCTTGGAATGGTTCAGGTTTACCCCGAGGGGAGTTGATCATGTTTTAATTTTTGTCATTTAAAAATTAGATGGTGATCAGACCATACTAATGGTAAAGGTTTGAAAGATTCAAACTTCAAATTAGAAAAAACTTGGTTGAAAATATGACCACCATGATGAGTTGGTATGAACACCTGTTGAAAAAGACCAAGAAAAGACATGGGGGGTCATTACAATCCTGGCGGACGGTGTTAAAGGTGCGGCAATACCGCAAACAGGCCGGCGGACAAAAAAGGGAATTATGACCCTGGCGGAAACCGCCAACAAAGACAGCCACTTTAACACACCGCCCGCCACGGCGGTACAGAAAAGCAGCGCGGCGGTCACCACCAACAGACAGGCGGAAGACAATGTACCGCCCATAGTATCACAACCTACCAATCCACCACATTTTCCGGGACAGATTTACCGTGGATAAAAACACGGCGGAAAGACTCCATGGAGCCGGAATTACACATTCTACCGGCCCTTGTATTCCTACTCATCTACGAAGAGCAACGCCGGCGCGGGAGAAGACAACAGTGAGTACTGCACCTACGACATAAGGGAGGGGGGAGGCAAAAGTTAGGGGGACACACACGAAACACCCCCACCCCCACCCTCACATATTTCAACACACACACCAATGCATTTACAAAAATCACAGTAACAACCCACAATCCCCCCGGAAGAATGCAAAGACAAAACAAAATCAGTTCAAACATTGTAATGTATCAATATACATGTTTCAAAAATATACAGATATATTATAAAATCATTCAAAAATATATACATTACGAGAAGTAGTGCAGATATGCACATATCAATGTCCTTGCACCACTAGTCCAAAAATGCATGGGCGAGGTCCACAAAAGATACCTGTCCACAATCGGAGAGAACACTGCCGGGGCATCAGATAGAAATACTACAGGCACCTCAGGGGGAAGGGAAGCGGGGGCACCTCAGCCAGATGAGTGCAAATCCAGATCCACGACGAGGCTCCATGCCCATTGATGTATCCTGGGGAGTGCAAAGCCACAGTCTCTCAAGTCTCTACAGTGGGTGGTTTGCCCACTGCTTTATCCTGGGGAGTGCAAAGCCACAGTCTCTCAAGTCTCTACAGTGAGTGGGTTGCCCACTGTACCATCCTGGGGGGTGCAAAGCCACAGTCTCTCAAGTCTCTACAGTGGGTGGCTTGCCCACTGTTACATCCTGGGGAGTGCAAAGCCACAGTCTCTCAAGTCTCTACAGTGGGTGGTTTGCCCACTGTACCATCCTGGGGAGTGCAAAGCCACAGTCTCTCAAGTCTCTACAGTGGGTGGTTTGCCCACTGTACCATCCTGGGGAGTGCAAAGCCACAGTTTCACAAGTAGATAACAGCCTCCACTGGCTCTGGAGAGGGACTGGTGCCCAGACTGGATTAGTCTCCCCGTGAAAGTTCCTGTCCCGTCACTGTCCCAGCTGCACATGGGATGACGATGCTTGATGTGGCGGTCTTTTAATTCTTCCCCGGTGCATGCCCTGTTCAGTGGTGCTTTGCCATGGCGGTCTCTTGACTGTTCAGCGGTGCTTTGCCATGGCGGTTCAGGACTGTTCAGCGGTGCTTTGCCATGGCGGTCTCTGGACTGTTCAGCGTTGCTTTGCCATGGCGGTCTCTGGACTGTTCAGCGGTGCTTTGCCATGGCGGTTCAGGACTGTTCAGCGGTGCTTTGCCATGGCGGTTCAGGACTGCTCAGCGGTGCTTTGCCATGGCGGTCTCTGGACTGTTCAGCTGTGCTTTGCCATGGCGGTTCAGGACTGTTCAGCGGTGCTTTGCCATGGCGGTCTCTGGACTGTTCAGCGTTGCTTTGCCATGGTGGTCTCTGGACTGTTCAGCGGTGCTTTGCCATGGCGGTTCAGGACTGTTCAGCGGTGCTTTGCCATGGCGGTTCAGGACTGCTCAGCGGTGCTTTGCCATGGCGGTCTCTGGACTGTTCAGCTGTGCTTTGCCATGGCGGTTCAGGACTGTTCAGCGGTGCTTTGCCATGGCGGTTCAGGACTGTTTAGCGGTGCTTTGCCATGGGGGTTCTGGAACGGGCATTGGTGTGTGGCATGACGTTCCCTGGACTGGGCATTGGTGTGTGGCATGACGTTTCCTGGACTGGGCATTGGTGTGTGGCATGACGTTCCGTCATTGCCCAGTGGGGCTGTGGCAGCCGGGGCCCTCCTGGGCACTGACTCCGGCGGTGGTCTCCTGACCAGTGACGATACTTGGGCCCTCCTGGGCACTGACTCCGGCGGTGGTCTCCTGACCAGTGACGATACTTGGGCCCTCCTGGGCACTGACTCTGGCGGTGGCAGTGGTCTCCGGACCAGTGACGATACTTGGGCCCTCCTGGGCACTGACTCCGGCGGTGGTCTCCTGACCAGTGACGATACTTGGGCCCTCCTGGGCGCTGACTCTGGCGGTGGCGGTGGTCTCCGGACCAGTGACGATACTTGGGCCCTCTTGGGCAATGACTCTGGCGGTGGTCTCCGGACCAGTGACGATACTTGGGCCCTCCTGGGCAATGACTCTGGCGGTGGTCTCCGGACCAGTGACGACAGTGCTGGCGGTGGCGTCCCGACCGCCGGGAAGGATGCCGCCCCTCTCCGCCGTGATGCTCACAACAGGCTGTGCAGACTTCCTCTGGCCCTTCCCCACCTTTGGAGGAGTCACAGCTGACTCTGCAATCCCCCTGGGACCCCTGTGAGTTGTTTTGCCTCCAGGAGTCTTCACAGGGTCCTGTCGGCCACTTTCCAATTTCAGAGCCTTTACAGGGGGTGGGCTGCCAGTGCCTTGGCTCCGGGTCATACTGCCTGCCCTGGTGGCCGGTGCACTCCACACACCTTGAACAGGCACCACTGGTATTGGAGGCTTTTTGGCTGAGGCGCTACGACGGGACTGATGAATTGGAGGGGGGGTGGGGGCAAAAAGGTCAACTTTACAGAGGGACAGTTTCTGACGAACACTGGGATGGGTAGTTTGAGGGGGCCTGGGAGTGGAGGAAGAGGAGGTGGTTGTAGGAGGTGTCACTTTAGGTGTTTTGGGTGCAGGTGCAAGTACTGGAGGCTGTAGTGAGGTGGATGGATGTTGGGTGTGTGGGTGCCCACGTTTGTGTACTTTGGGAGGGGGCGTCACAGACACACTGGGAGAGGACACAGGGGACGTGTAAATGGGAGTGGAGGTGGTGAGTGCAGGTGAGCGGGGTGTGGTGCTGGGTGTTCTGGTGTGAGTCCTGGTGCCTGTAGATGTAGTGCATGCAGGTGAGAGTGTAGACGACACTGGGTGGGAGGAGGGAGAAGAGGAGGAGGGGGACACAGTGGAGGCAGTGGATGTTGCTGTGTCTGCATGTGTGTGTTGCTTGTGTGTGTGCCTGTGGGTTGTGTGGTGCCTATGTTTGCCTGAGCTTCCCTTGTGTGTTGACTTGTGTGCATGCTGGTCTGTAGGTGTGCTTGGGATGGGCTGGGGTACAGGGGATTGGGTCTGGGTGGAAGAGGTTGGAGGGGGGAGGCTAGACACAGGGACAATGGCTGCCATCAGTGATGAGGCCAGAGATTGCAGGGTTCGCTGAAGGACAGCCTGACCAGAATGAATGCCCTCCAGGAATGCATTACCGTGTTGCAACTCCCTTTCTACACCCTGGATGGCATTCACAATAGTAGACTGCCCAACAGTGAGTGACCTGAGGAGGTCAATGGCCTCCTCACTGAGGGCAGCAGGGGTGGCTGGGGCAGGGCCTGAGGTGCCTGGGGCGAAGGTGATGCCCACCCTCCTGGGTGAGCGGGCACGGGGCGAACGCTGAGGGGCTGCTGGGAGGGCGGTGCTGGTAGGGGAGGTGGCGGCTGTACCTGTAGAAGTGGGGTGCACAGATGTTGCCGCCATCACAAGGGAGCTCCCATCGGCGGACGAGTCTGTGTCGCTGCTTGGTGATCCGGTGGCCGACGTGAAGCTCCCCTCGCCCTCCGTCCCACTGGTGCATTCTGAGTCCGTGGTGTGGCCCTCCATGGCCATGTGGGATGCAGCTCCCTCGTGCTCCGGTGCCACTGTACCTCCGCCTGATAATGCTGATGCACAAAAGAACAGGGAGACCACAAAAAGGGGGGGGGAGACAGAAGATAGACAGGTTGAGTGCATGGCATACCGCTACCGTTGGCGGACCATACAGACACAGCAGCCCCCTGCACTACGCCGTGCTCCTGGCCTCTGCAGATGCAATTTCTGGGATCTGGCCTACATGGCGGACATCTGCACACATGGATGACACAGGGGTATGTATAGCTGTACTTTGCACTCTACTGTGGTGGGGTGGAGTGCCACATGGCCTGCATTACGGAGGGGCTTAGTCTACGTTTTTCTGCCTGGCCTAGGTACACCCACAGGCCTCCTCCCCCACCCAGACCCCTCCACTGCACGCAAAGTCCGCAGATTGAGAGTGTACTCACCCCCTTGTGTCTGCTGTGATGCCCTGAAGCGCCCATCCAACTCCGGGTATGCCACCGCCAGGATCCTGAACATCAGGGGGGTCATGGTGCGACGGGCACCCCTACCACGTTGGGAGGTCATCCCCAGCTGAGCCTCCGCCGTCTTCTTGCTCCAGCGGCGAATGTCCACCCATCTTTTCCGGCAGTGGGTGCCCCGTCTCTGGTGGACCCCCAGGGTCCGGACGTCCTTGGCGATAGCACGCCAAATGTCCTTCTTCTGGTGGGCGCTGACCTACATGACATGCACAAGGGAAGACGAGAAGTCATTACCAACTGCACCGTCGATGTGAGTGGCCCTCCTTCCTACTCTAGCCATGTGGCCCATTCATTCACATGCATTAATGTTCCCTGAACTCTGCCCCCTTCCCTCTTACAACCAGCCCTCTCCACCCAGGCCTAGCCCATACAACGTGCTCCCTGTGTACTAACCTGTTGGTCTGGAGGACCATAGAGTAGCGTGTACTGGGGGAGGACCCTGTCTACCAGTTTCTCCAACTCCTGAGCAGTGAAGGCAGGGGCCCTTTCCCCAGACGCAGCAGCCATTGTCTCTTCCAGACCGAGGTCACAGCAGCTCTTGCAGTGTAGGTCCTCTCCTGTCGAAGATCGGGTATCGAGTGATTGAACAGATAGAAAATGGCGGTCACGTCCGCGGCGGTGACGTCCGCGGTGGTGCATATCATCACCGCCGGCGCACCTGTTCATTGGCTCCTGGGACCCATAGGGTCCAATGTTAACCAATGCAGCATTGCGCCGCGGTCTACGACCGCCTACCGCGACAGTGTGCAACGGCAACGCAGTTACCCCACAATCCCATTGTCCCAGTTTAGAGGTCAGGCAGCCACCATTTCCGGGGCCCACATGGCTTCATTTACTTCTGCGTCACACATAGCTAGGCCTACACTCAACACACATACAGGAAGGGTTTTGTGTTTGGTGTCATCTTCTGTGTAACTGTGGGTACATACCTGGAAAAAAATTGATTTGATCGTCGCTGTTGTCCTTCCTAGGCGCCGTCAGCTGGGACATTTGAGAAGATGGTGGAATCCTCCGGTGTACCGACCGCTGGTGGACCTGTTGACAATGGAGGAGAGACATTTAATCGTCACCTACAGGTTTGACCGTGCCACAATCCAGGAACTATGTACCCAGTTGGAGCCAGACCTGATGTCACCAATCCTCCATCCCACTGGAATCCCCCCTGACGTGCAGGTGCTGTCAGTGCTCCATTTCCTTGCAAGTGGGTCATTTCAGACAACAGTGGCCATGGCATCAGGGATGTCCCAGCCTATGTTTTCCAACGTATTGTCCAGAGTGTTGTCTGCCCTGCTGAAACACGTAAGGAGATACATCATTTTCCCTGAGGTGGAAGATTTGGCTACAGTGAAAGGTGACTTCTATGCCCTTGGACATATCCCCAACGTCATAGGTGCCATTGATGGGACCCATGTAGCTCTGGTCCCCCCCCACAGGAGTGAACAGGTGTACAGGAACAGGAAGAGTTATCATTCCATGAATGTACAGATGGTATGTTTGGCAGACCAGTACATCTCCCAGGTTAATGCTATGTTCCCTGGCTCAGTGCATGACGCCTACATCCTGCGGAATAGCAGCATCCCTGATATGATGGGTCAACTCCAGAGGCACCGTGTGTGGCTATTAGGGGACGGACTAGGAGGGTGATCAAACGCACCTTTGGCCTCCTTAAGGCCAGGTTCAGGTGCCTCCATATGACAGGTGGTTCCCTATTCTACTCACTGAAGAAGGTGTGCCAGATCATCATCGCCTACTCAATGCTTCACAATCTTGCTTTGCGCCGCAGGTGCCTTTTCTGCAGGAGGATGGTCCAGATGACGGTGTTGTGGCAGCTGTGGAGCCTGTGGACAGTGATGAGGAGGAAGCTGAGGAAGAAGACAACGACAACAGGGAGTCAGTCATACAGCAATATTTCCAGTGACACACAGGTGAGAACATTTTCATTTTTACCATTACATTCACTGTCACACGTCCTCCTCTATCCTGTGTGTAATTTCATGGGATTATTTGGTAACTGAGTTGTTTCTTTCCATTACGGTTTCACAGGTGTGGTTACCAACGTGTGTCATCTGCTTGCATCCTTCAAGGACTTGTGATGTGTGACATTGGTATGTTGCCTTTACATCTAACAACGCATTTTGACACTGTCATAGATATTACATTTTACCAAATCATAGACTGACTCCAGATTGTTTTGTGTTTCAAGGGTGTTTATTGAAGTGCTCAAAAATGGAGGGGGGTTGTAAAATGGTGATGGGTGATGGCGGAGGAATGTCCATGGCAGAGTCCAGTCTATTAGTCTCACAGGTGCACAGCCCATATGGGCATAGGAAGTGGAGCTGGGGCAGTTTAAGTATGGACAGGGTAACAAAGTGGGACAGTGGGGTGGTCTCATTTCCTGGCGGGGTATTGCCATCTTGCTCGGTCCTGTTCCTGGCTCTCAGGGACCGCTTGCGGGGTGGTTGTCTGTCTGCAGGGGGTGGGGTGCTGGTGTGGTGGTCCTGTGGCGGGGCGTCCTGTCCACTAGCGCCGGCGGAGGTGGTGGGCAGTTCATCGTCCATGCTAGTGTCAGGGGCCCCTTGGAGTGCCACGGTGTCCCTCATGATCTGCTGTATGTCCTTCAGCACCCCTACAATGGTGCCCAAGGCGGAGCTGATGGTCCTGAGCTCCTCCCTGAACCCCAAATACTGGTCCTCCTGCAGGCGCTGGGTCTCCTGAAACTTGACCAGGACCATCGCCATCGTCTCCTGGGAGTGGTGGTATGCTCCCATGATGGAGGATAGGGCCTCGTGGAGAGTAGGTTCCCTTGGCCTGTCCGCCCCCTGTCGCACAGCAGCCCTCCCAGTTCCCCTGTGTTCCTGTGCCTCCGTCCCCTGGACCGTGTGCCCACTACCACTGCCCCCAGGTCCCTGTTGTTGTTGGGGTGGTGGGTTATCCTGGGTTCCCTGTAGTGGTGGACACACCGCTGATTGACCTGTCCTGGGTACGGAGGTTTGGGCCCGCTGGGTGGGTGCTGTGCTGGTGTTACCAGAGGGTGGAAGGTCAGTGTTGGGCTGTGCCTGTGCGAGGGGAACCGACTGTCCCGAGGCCCACGATGGTCCGGGCTGGTCATCAGGCTCCAGTAGGGCAGAGCTGCTATCGTCACTGTGGGCCTCTTCTGTGGGTGGAGTGGAGTTGTCTGGACCCTCCGGTGTGGTGACGGTCCTTCGTGATCCTGCAGGGGCATAAGAGCATGATTATTGCATGTGTGTGTGTGATGGTGTGCAATGGGTGGGTGTGCGTGTACCCCAGTGCAAGCATTCCTGTGTGGGGGCTTGTGTGATGATGGTTAGGGGGTTGTTATGGGTATGTGCAGTGGCCATGCTTTGGTGATGGGTGTCCATGCTTAGTTGTGTCATGCAGGGCTTGGTGTTGAGATGTGTAGTTTGTGTTATTAGTACATTAATGAGGAGTTTGGGTGATAGGGGAGGGTGTGAGGGTGGGGGTGTGTGATAGCATGCAGGTAGGGTGGGGGATCTGATAGTTAAGATTTGACTTACCAGTGTCCATTCCTCCACCGACTCCTCCGAGGCCCTCAGGATGCATGATGGTCAAGACTTGCTCCTCCCATGTTGTTAGTTGTGGGGAAGGATGTGGGGGTCCGCCGCCAGTCCGCTGAACCGCGATGTTGTGCGCACCTTCCCCCGTAGGTCATTCCACCTCTTCCTGATGTCCTCCCGATTTCTTGGGTGCTGTCCCACAGCGTTGACCCTGTCCACTATTCTTCGCCATAGCTCCATCTTCCTGGCTATGGATGTGTGCTGCACCTGTGAGCCAAATAGCTGTGGCTCTACCCGGACAATTTCCTCCACCATGACCCGGAGCTCCTCTTCGGAAAAGCGGGGGTGTTTTTGGCGTGATATGGGGTGGTGTGTGTGATGTGTGGGGCGGTGTGAGTGTTGATGTGTGTGGTGATGTGTAGTGGTGTGTGGTGTTTTGTGCGTGGATGTTATGTGGGTGATGGTGTTGTGTGCCTCTGTATGGTGGGGTTGTCTTTGCTGTGCTGTCTCTCTGGCCTTCGTCTCTGATTTTTGGTCGTAGGGGTTTGTGGGTGATGTGGGTGTGTGTTTTATATTGTATTGGGTGTGTGGGAGTGTTGTTTGTATGTGTATCAGGTGTGTGTATTTGGAATTGTCCAAGGTGGTGGTGTTTTGGAGATGTGTGTGTATTTTGGGCGCGGCGGTGTGTACCGCCAATGGAATACCGCGGTTGAAAGACCGCCGCGTGGATTCGTGGGTCGTAATAGCATGGGCGTGTTTCTGTTGGCGTGGAGGTGGAGGATTTGTTTTCGCCAGTTTAACACTGACCTTTGGTGTGGCGGAGTTGTGTGGGTGTCTGAATTTTCGGCGGATTCTGAGATTTGGGTCATAATAGCTGTGGCGGGATTCCACGGCCGCGGCGGTGTATTGGCGGTCTTCTGCACGGCGGTAAGCGCCTTTTACCGCCAATGTTGTAATGACCCCCATGGTATCTAGAAGAGTGGCTACCTTAGAGTCTAATGGTTTAACCATGTGGAGGTTGAAATCTCCTAGCACTTAAAAAATGGGCATATTTGAGAGACCAAGAGGCCAAAGTGCTGCCCAGGGATCTAAAAAAAAGTACCAGAATGATATACATGAAACCAATTTTCTTCATCTAGAAAGTTAGAAATGTGCATTTCATGCTTTTGCAATGAGCGGACATTCAGTAAGGCAGCCACGGACTGCGCTGTGACTGGGCTATTTAATTGGGTACTAGCTGTAGTCATACTCTTTGCTGAAAGGTTGGGGGGCCCAATGACAGTGTGTACAGGAAAGATCATCTGTTAGTGTACTACGTGAGAAATGGGGCACAGAAGCTGACTTAGGGGCTAGGCTGCGCAGAATGGAGCTATCATAAGTAACTGTAGGAAAGTACCATCTTTCTCGGCATGTTACCCCCAATTTTACATGTATGTCAGTATGTTTTTGCCTGTCTCACTGGGATCCTGCTAGCCAGGACCCCAGTGCTCATAGTTTGTGGCCTAAATGTGTATGCCTGTGTAGTGCCTAACTGTGTCACTGAGGCTCTGCTAATCAGAACATCAGTGCTCATGCTCTCTCTGCCTTTAAATTTGTCACTATAGGCTAGTGGCTACATTTACCAATTTCAATTGACATATTTGACCTCCCCCCCCCCCTTATAAGTCCCTAGTATATGGTACCTAGGTACCCAGGGCATTGGGGTTCCAAGAGATCCATATGGGCTGCAGCATTTCTTTTGCCACCCATAGGGAGCTCAGACAACCCCTTACACAGGACTGCCATTGCAGCCTGCGTGAAATAGTGCACACAATATTTCACAGCCATTTTCACTGCACTTAAGTAACTTTTAAGTCACCTATTTGTCTAACCTTCACTGGCTGAAGGTTAGGTGCAAAGTTACTAAGTGTGAGGGCACCCTTGCACTAGCAAAGGTGCCCCTACATAGTTCAGGGCCATTTCCCCGGACTTTGTGAGTGCGGGACACCATTACACATGTGCACTACATATAGGTCAATACCTATATGTAGCTTCACAATGGTAACTCCGAATATGGCCATGTAACATGTCTAAGATCTTGGCATTGTTCCCCCATTCCAAATCTGGTATTAGGGAGCCAATTCAATGCATCCTGGTGACTCCACCATGGACCCCTAGTACTGCCAAACCAGCTCTCTGAGGCTTGCACTGCAGCTACAGCTGCTGTCACCTCACAGACAGGGTCCCAGGGCCCAGTCCCAGGAAGGCAGAACAAAGCATTTCCTCTGAGAGCAGGATGTTACACCCTCTACCTTTGGAAATAGGTGTTACAAGCTGGGGGGGTAGCCTCCCCCAGCCTCTGGAAATGCTTTGAAGGGCACAGATGGTGCCCTCCTTGTATAAGCCAGTCTACACCGGTTTAGGGAACCCCAGTCCCTGCTCTGGTACGAAACTGGACAAAGGAAAGGGGAGTGACCACTCCCCTGTCCATCACCACCACAGGGTTGGTGCCCAGAGCTCCTCCAGTGTGTCCCAGACCTTTACCATCTTGTTTTCAGAGGTGTGGGGGCACTCTGGAGGCCTCTGAGTGGCCAGTGCCAGCAGGTGACGTCAGAGAGCCCTCCTGATAGGTGCATACCTGGGTAGGTAGCCAATCATCCTCTCAGGGCTAGTTAGGGTCTCAAAGCTATTGAGGCTTTTCTTCAGATTTCGACTTGCAACAATCCACCAGGACTCCTTTGCACTTCTCTCTTCGATTTGTGCCAACGATCGACCGCTGACTGCTCCAGGACGCCTGCAAAACTGCAACAAAGTAGCCAGAAGACTACCAGCAACATTGTAGCACCTAATCCTGCCGGCTTTCTCGACTGTTTCCTGGTGGCGCATGCTCTGGGGGCTGCCTGCCTTCATCCAGCACTGGAAGCCACGAAGAAATCTCCCATGGGTTGATGGAATCTTCCTCCTGCTCCAGCAGGCACCAAACTACAGCCTCACCGGTACTTTGGGTCCCCTCTCATCCTGACGAGCATGGTCCCTGGAACACAGGTGGTGGACCCAAGTGACCCCGACTGTCCAGAGGTCCAACTGTCCGAATTTGGAGGAGGTAAGTCCTTGCCTCCCCTCCCCAGACAGTAATCCTGTGTACCATATGATCTGCAGCTACAAGGGCTTCTGTGCACACTTCCAAGAAATCCTGCATGCACAGCCGAGCCAATGTCCCCAGCACTCTGTCCAGCGATGCTCAGCTCTGTGAGTTGACCTCCGGTGTTGTGGGACCTCTCTTTGCAGTGTTGAGACGACCGCTGTGTTCAGTCTTCTTGAACCCGTGTTCAAGGACTCCAGCGGGTGCTTCCCTCCTTCCAGTGGGCTCTCTACGTTGCTGAGGGCCCCCTCTGTCTCCCCTCCTGAGTGGCAACATCCTGGTCCTTCCTGGTCCCGGGCAGCACTCTTTTTCTTCAACTGTGACTCTTGCGTGTAGCAAGGCTTGTTTGTGGTATTTTGCCAAGGAAACCAGCCTGCATCCACCAGCACGCCGTGGGACATCTTCTGCACAAAAGCAGAACCTCCTATCTCACTCCATTGGTGCAAAACCAGCATCTTCTTACAACCAGAGGCAGCCATTTTGCACCTTCATCCAGGGTTTAGTGGGCTCCTGCCCACCCCCCACCCCGGCGGACACTTTAGCGACTCTTGGACGTGGTCCCCTTCCTTTACAGGTCTTCAGGTCCAGGAATCCATCTTCAGTGCTTTGCAGTGTGGTGTGGTCCTTACAAAATCCTTTACCACGGCTTTAGTGTGTTTTGGGGGAAATAGTAGTACTTTGCTCCTGCTTTCCTGGGTCCTGGGGTGAGGTCTCCTCTATACCCTTGGTGTTTTCTAACACTCCCAGCAACCCTCAACACACTACACTTGCCTAGGGGTGCATTTGTGGTTCGCATTCCACTTACTTAGTATATGGTTTGTATTGCCCCTGGGCCTATTGCATTCTATTGTGTTTTACAGTGTTTGCACTACTTTCTGACTGTTTTACTTACCTGATTTGGTTATTTGTGTATATTTTGTGTATGTTACTTACCTCCTAAGGGAGTATATCCTCTGAGATATTTTTGGTACATTGTAACTAAAATAAAGTACCTTTATTTTTTTGTAACTATGAGTATTGTCTTTCTTATTATAAGTGGTATTGAATGAGCTTTGCATGTCTCCTAGTTCAGCCTTGGTTGCTCTGCTATAGCTACCTCTATCAGTCTAAGCTGCTAGAACACTTCTACACTCTACCAATAAGGGATAACTGGACCTGGTATGAGGTGTAAGTATCATTGGTACCCACTACAAGCCAGGCCAGCCTCCTACAGTAACGTATGGCCTATCTTCTAACATAGATCTGGTATAGTGGCTGGCCGCTTCTGGGACGCTGATGGGTGCAGAAGGGCTTGCCTTTAGTACGCAAGTAGTGCATCCATGCAGTATATCTACTTAAATACATGTGGCCTAAACAGCACCTCTAAATGTCCCAAAAGAGGGAAACACATGGCCACAAAATGAACAGATTACCCACAGTGGATTGTTAGCTACTCTCATCTCCCTTTCTAGCCCAAACAACAATTTCAAGTTCCCCTTTCCAAAATGCAAATTAGCGATATGTGCCAAGAAGTTAAAACACACTTAAAATGAACAGCAATTATGCATAAAAAAGGCCTTACTGCGTCTGCGCAGTGCCTCTACTTAAATACACGTCTAAAGACTAGAGTACACACTGCCCAAGATGGCACCTCTAAATGTCCCAAATGGGGAACAAATGACAGAAAAATGAATAGATTGCCCACAGGGGATTTTTAACTGCTCCCATTTCCATTTCAAGCTCCCCTTTTCAAACTGAAAATTAGTGATATGTGCCAAGAAGTTAAAACACATTCAAGCACTCTAAAGGTATGCTGGGTATCGAGTGCCTTGAAAGCGTTAAGTGGGGAGTTTGGTTGGTGCTGGTTTGTTTATGGTGTGCCAGAGGAGCTCTTTCGGACGTGATGTGATGTATGTCCAGCATGGGATGTTGAAAGTGAATCTGGCCACTGAGTTCTGAATGGTTTGCAGCCTCCTGTTGAGCTTTTTGTTGATTCTGCCATAGAGGGTGTTCCCGTAGTGTTCACTCTGCAAGGTTTGTAAAGAACAGTCAGTACAACCGAAAGTGAACGTTTAAAATATGCGCAATAATGAAATGAAAACATGTACAAAGAATCTTCAATCTATAAACAGCAAATTTGTATGCAAAGACGCAGACGTGAACATACACAATGCGAAGCTGATAATAGGAATACAAAATTAATCACCATGGGGCATAGTTGCTTCTTCTTTCTCCCATCAGCACAAAGTCGTTGACCCCAGATCGACTGTGAAGAGACAAGAGATCTACTCTCATGGGTAGGATGACAGGCATCGGCGTCCCGACCCTGCCAGAGGTCTCTAAATCACTTCACCATCAATCTGGTTTTAGGTCTCGTATATACCTTAGACAAGCCAGAGAGGAGATTTCTAGAAAACCCCTCCCGCCCCGCAAGTTGTTGTCCAAAAAACGCTGGCTACTTCAGGTCAGAGTTGAAAGGACCACGTTGGAACTGGCCAAGATCCCAAGGTGCTCTTCCAAAACCAAACCATTCCCTGCCGTACTATAAACATCATCCTCGCACATCCTTATCTCTCCGACTCCCCCATGTTATGCCTTAGCCCTTGGTGAGAAAGAACATGCAGAGTGAAAACATGAGCATAACCATGTCGGCAGAAAAGTACTTGCAGCTTCTGCACTTCTAACATCTGCACCTCTAACGTGGCAGAGGCTAACGCTAAAACAAAGACAATAGGCAAAATGAAGCTGGTGGTCACCAATGTGACGGTGTGCTGCTAGACTAAGTGCAACATGAATTCAGTGGTCAAAACACAAATATCATTACATATAGCGGTGCATGGTTGTGACAAGGGCATGGGTGACAGAGTTCCCGGTGCTGATTGGAAGCCATTTAAAAATCTTCCTTTGCATCTTTACGTTATGGAAGCATGAGGCGAAGTCGGCATTGCCTTGGGCAGCCATGGTGATGATAATCCCATGGTTCTTGGCATGGGTGTTAAGGGGGGGTGTCAGTCCCAGTTCTGTTGGCCACTAGGTGGATCCCAATGGTGAAGTGCTCTTCCTGAAGATCACAACTTCAGTCCTGTCAGTGTTCAGCTTCAGACAGCTGGTCTGCATCCAGTGGGGTGTGTCAGTCATTGAACTTGATCTGGGTAATGGGTGTCTTGTCCATGAGGGAAAGAATGAGTTGAGCGTAGGAGAGGACGTTGATCTTGTGAGGGTAGATGAGGCTGGCTAGAGGGATCACGTATCTGTTGAAGAGGGTCAGCTCAGGGAGGAACCTTGTGAAACTCTGCAGTGGTCACGGGCAGCTGAGGCATACTGTGCCAGTCTGCTGAGAGGTACTGGGAATCTTGTGCATGAGGGAGAGAATGAGTTGAGTGTTGTCAGCGTAGGAGAGGACTTTGATGTAGTGAAGGCGATGAAGCTGGCTAGAAGGATCATGTAGGCGTTGAAGTGGGTCAGGCTCAAGGAAAATCGTTGCAGAATGTGACAGTCTGCTGAGAGCTCCAGGAAGATGAGGGCCATCATGTCTTCTTTGTACAGCATTATGCAGATGTCATTCATGGCAGCAATGAGGGTAGTTTCCATGCTGTAGTTGGGTCTGAAACCAGGCTGAGTGGTATTGAGGAGTTGGTAGTGGTTGAGGTATTCGGTGAGGTGTCTGTTGATGATTTTCTCTTAGACCTTGGCTGGGAATAGTAGCAAAGACATTAGTCCATAGTTGTTGAGCGTTGAAGTGTCCTCGTGGGGTTTCTACAACAATGAGAGGACAGTTGTGTATTTCCAAGCATTTGGGAAGGTCGCAGAAGAGTTGGAGGTGTTCAGAATGGGTGTGAGCTTGGAACAGATGGGTTGCAATCCTATGAAGTAGGCGTGGAGAGGGGTTCAAGGGGGCCCGAGTGGATGGGACTTCATGATGGTGGCGGTTTCCTCTGGGGTGAAGGTGGGCCTTATGGTTAGCATTGGTTCTCTGGCTAAGATAAGGAGGGATTTGGTGAGGTCTGTCTTCTGGTTGTGAGTTGAATTTGCTGTGTAAATGGCGGTGATTTTGTTGCTGAGAATTGAGAGAGATTGTTGTAGAGGTCTTGCAAGGGTGTGATTGAGATGAAGGCTGTAGGAGGCTGGTTCTCTATATAGTGTACAAAAACGATGTACACTGTGCAGAGTCCAAGCAACCACACCTTGGTATCCAGAGGCAAAAATAGATTTTCTAATGCTCTATTTTTGTGGTACCTTGGTCGAGGAGTTAGACTAATTCAGGAGAGTTGCTAAGCATTTGTTGTACTCACAGTATCAATAAATGTGGACACACACTCAGAAGAATAACTCAAGACCAATTTGTAAAAATACTTCAGATTTTTATAACATTTTTAAGATTAAGATCAAGTTCATCAAAATTGGATAAGTACTTTTTAAATTATGATTTTTCAAAGTTTAGAACATTTTCAGTTTCTGTGTGTAATTACGCACCGTAGGAATCAATGGGAGAAAACTTTAAAATTGCATATAAAATTAGGCAATGCCTTCACAAGTGTCACCTTTTGTTTCTAGGTCAAGGTCATCAAGATGTCCTGTAGGCCAGCCAGAGAAGTCTGGGCGGCTCCCAGCTCCGGCGGGAGCAGCAGTTGAATATCTTGGAGCTAGTCCACCACAGGGAAGGGAACCACTTGGAAAGACACTGCACAGGGGGACTTAATAGTAAGCGCGGTGGGTCCCCTTGGAGGGTTGATGTTGCAAGGTGTTAGCGCCCCCTAGAGCACAGCTGGTTCTCCGATGCAGGGGCCAGGGAGGCTGGGTGCAGCGCAAACAGGTCAGCCAAGGGTCATGCGTTAAGGAGCCTTTGGAGCTAGGTGCAGGTCAATTTGAAGGTGATTTGCAGGTTAGCCGGGCCACTTTGGAGGGTGGTTCTTGAGTTTCTTGAAGTCCCTTGTCTGGTGCTTGCTTTTGGTCCTTGGAAAATCCAATGTGTACTTTTCTTCTGGGTGTCTGACGCTAGACGTCCGGTACCCCTGGCTATGGCACGTCTCCACCGCTGGAGGTAGCAGTGCCACCAAACTTGGCACAATTGCAGGGTTGGTCCTCCAGGTTAGTCAAGTGGACTTTGGTTGGGCTGCTGTGTCCGATTCATTGGTCAGCGGCTGGTCAGTGAATTGGACTTCACAGAATACAAGGAGTGATGCCTTCACTCAGAGGGAAGTTCTTGCCGATTTTTAGAAGGTTGGAGGTCCTCTGGGAATTCTTAAGGTCACCCGGTGTCCAGTCGACCCCTCAGCGGCGACTGTTGAGTCCTGGGCAAAGTAGGTAGTTTGGCACCTTTTTCTTCTGGCTGCAGGACTTCTATTCTCGAGCCTCGAGTCTTCTTTGTTGCTGGCCTTCTTGTTGCTTCTTGTGCCCATTGAATCTGACTTGCAGGTCTAGGGATGCCCACTACTGTATTTAGTGGGCATGAGAGGGAGTTCCTGATAGTGACCAATGGGGCACATATGTTTGGGTGTTTACGCTCACCATGTGACCACTTCCTGTGGGAAGGGGTCATATCTCTAATCCTGGTTGGCTATTTTCCTGCCATCCAAGATGGAGGAAAATGAAATGGCGTGGTCACCTCGTCTGCCACACCTGAGGGGTGGTCACCCCACCTATCCTTTGTGTTTCCTGCCGTTCCTTCAGCCAACTGTGGGGTCTGGGATAGGGGGGTGGCCATCTGCTGCTAGCAGCAAATGGCTGGAGCACTGCTTTAAAAGGCGGCACGGCCTTTGATGCTTCTTGCAAGAGCAGGGCACATTCCTAGGGGAGGAGCAGTGACACTTCCGCCCAGGAAGGGCTTTGTCTTTTGGTCCCAGAGAACAGGAGCTCTCACCCCAGGGAACCAGAATTGTGCCTGGTGGGGGCAGGCTGGTTTGGACTAGCCAGCAACCGTGCCAGGGTGATGTAGGTTTTGCAGGGGCACCTCTAAGGCAGCCCCTGGGTACATAGTATAATAAATCCAACACTGGTACCAGTGAGGGTTTATTATTCTGAGTTGTTTGAACCCTGGGTTGTTGGTATCAGAGTAGCCATCATGTAGCTGCGTAACTCATAATGACCAGTGTCCAGCACATATACTCGCTATGGCTCCCCTGTACACTTACTATGCATTAAGGTTTGTAAAGACACAGTAGGGGCATATTTGCTCATGGAAACATATGCCTTCACATGTATTACAGTGCACCCTTAGGGCTGTAAGGCTTGCCAGAGGGGTGACTTACTTATAATGCATGCAGTGTTAGCGGACAGGGCACTCTTGGTGAGTGCCATGTTGAGTTTGTAACTCTTGAATACACTAGGTCAGGCACTTCCTCTGGCAGTCTGCATGAGTCTGGTGTGGGATCTCTCAGAGTGGCACAATTGGTGCTACAGCTCTGGGGACCCACTGCAGTATCCAGGCCCTAGGTAACAGGGGTACCAGTTACTAGGGACTTACAAGGGTAGCTGAAGTGCCAAACATAGTACAGTTTTGGGGGCAGAGATCCTGGAACCTGTTTGGCAGGGGCCCAGGGCACTTACAACCTGAAACCACATCATTTTCCAGGCAATAAGTGGGGAGCTAACCATGAAAAAAAGAGGCCTCTCTCACAGAGGCATCCCCTGGGTGTAGGAGGCTGGCCTGGATTATAGTGGGTACCTTGTGTTACTTACACCTTGTGCCAGGTCCAGTTATCCCTTATTAGTAGAATAGAGGGGTTTCTAGCAGCTTAGGCTGATAGAAGGTTGCTATGGCAAAGCAGCTTAGGCTGAACTAGGAGACATGCAAAGCTCCTAATATACCACTTATATCATATGCACAATATCATAAGAAAACACAATACTCAGAGTTACTAAAAATAAAGGTACTTTATTTTTATGACAATATGCCAAAAGTATCTCAGCGAGTACCCTCAGTTAGAAGGTAAGTAATATACACAAGTTATATGTACACAAACCCAAAACAGGTAACAGTAAGAAAAGTAGTACAAACAATGTAGAATCACAATAGGATGCAATAGGTGAACATAGGTCTAGGGGCAACACAAACCATATACTCCAAAAGTGGAATGCGAATCACGAATGGACCACAGACCTATGGGAACTTGTAGAGGGTCGCAGGGACTGTAAGAAAACAGTCAGGGTGTCCAAGATACCCCACCCCAAGACCCTGAAAAGTAGGAGTAAAGTTCCCCTACTGCCCCAAAAGGACACAATAGTTGTGATAGGGGGATTCTGCAAGAACCACAAACACCAGCAAAGCACTGAAGACGGATTCCTGGACCTGAGGACCTGCAAGGCAAGGGGTGGAAGAAGCCGAAGATTATGCAACAACGAAAAGGGCTAGGAACTTCTCCTTTGGATGGAAGATGTCCCACAGCATGCTGGATGTTGCAGAGGTGTTTCCATGCAGAAATACCGCAAACAAGACTTGCTAGCTGCAAGGGTCACAGTAGAGGTTTTTGGGTGCTGCTGGGGACCAGGATTGACCAGGATGTCGCCACTTGGAGGAAGAGACAGAGGGGGCGCTCAGCCACTCAGAGAGCCCCCACAGAAGCAGGCAGCACCCGCAGAAGTACCGGAGCAGGCACTTAGAAGATTGGTGTAACCGGAGTCACAAAAGGAGGGTCCCACGACGTCGGAGTCCAACTCAGAGGGTTGAGCACTGCAGGACTGCAGGACGGAGTGCTGGGGACCCAGGCCATGCTGTGCACAAACGAATCCTTGGAGAAGTGCACAGAAGCCAGAGCAGCAGCAAATCACGCAGTACACAGGTTTGCAGTCTAGCGTGGGTAGGCAAGGACTTACCTCCACCAAACTTGGACTGAAGGATTACTGGACTGTGGGGTTCACTTGGATCTAGCTCCTGTGTTCCAGGGACCACGCTCGTCAGGATGAGAGGGGACCCAGAGGACCGGTGAATCAGTCTTTTGGTGCCTGCGTTAGCAGGGGGAAGATTCCGTCGACCCACGGGAGATTTCTTCTTGGCTTCCAGTGCAGGGTGAAGGCAGACAGCCCCCAGAGCATGCACCACCAGGAAACAGTCGAGAAAGCCGGCAGAATGAGGCGCTACATCTGCCCATCAAAGCATTTCCAGAGGCTGGGGGAGGCTACTCCTCCCAGCCCTTCACACCTATTTCCAAAGGGAGAGGGTGTAACACCCTCTCACAGAGGACATTTTTGTTCTGCCTTCCTGGGCTGGGGCTGCCCAGACCCCAGGAGGGCAGAATCCTGTCTGAGGGGTTGGCGGCAGCAGCTGCAGTGGAAACCCCGGAAAGGCAGTTTGGCAGCACCCGGGTTCTGTGCTAGAGACCCACGGGATCATGGAATTCCATGATCTTAGACATGTTACATGGCCATGTTCGGAGTTACCATTGTGACGCTATACATAGGTAGTGACCTATGTATAGTGCATGCGTGTAAGTGTGTCCCCGCACTCACAAAGTTCGGGCAATTTGCCCTGAACGATATGGGGGCACCTTGGCTAGTGCCAGGGTGCCCACACACTAAGTAACTTGGCACCTAACCTTCACCAAGTGAGGGTTAGACATATAGGTGACTTATAAGTTACTTATGTGCAGTGAAAAATGGCTGTGAAATAACGTGGACATTATTTCACTCAGGCTGCAGTGGCAGGCCTGTGTAAGAATTGTCTGAGCTCCCTGTGGGTGGCAAAAGAAATGCTGCAGCCCATAGGGATCTCCTGGAACCGCAATACCCTGGGTACCTAAGTACCATATACAAGGAAATTATATGGGTGTACCAGTGTGCCAATGAGAATTGGTAAAATTAGTCACTAGCCTGCAGTGACAATTTTAGAAAGCAGAGAGAGCATAAACACTGAGGTTCTGGTTAGCAGAGCCTCAGTGAGACAGTTAGGCACCACACAGGGAACACATAGAGGCCACAAACTTATGAGCACTGGGGTCCTGGCTAGCAGGATCCCAGTGACACATATCAAACACACTGACAACATAGTGTTTTCACTATGAGCACTGGGCCCTGGCTAGCAGGATCCCAGTGGGACCTTAAAAACACCCTGACATATACTCACAAACAGGCCAAAAGTGGGGGTAACAAGGCTAGAAAGACGCTACCTTCCTACACTGGGGCAGTGAAATCCTTCACAATGACAAAGATTTCTTTGCTCCTGCTGGTGCTGGCATCAATGCGGTGCGCCAGAGCAGCACGTTTGGTGGTCTGGATCATTGGGTGGTAGCGTTTTAGGGCAGATGGAAGCGTGCTCCGGTCTGCATTGTTATGGCTAATTTTCCATTTATGCTCCAGTCGTTTGCAGTGGTGTTTCATCAGTCTAAGTTCCTCCAAGTACGAACTGACATGGGGTATAGATCTTGTTGTATTGCTGTGTTTCGGGGGGGGGAGGTAGTCAGGGCAGGAGATTATCCAATTGTTGATATTCTTGATGGCTTTGGAGAGGCTGCTGCTGTGGTCAGGCTGGTGCGCGTAGAGAGCACTGTTCTAGTCCTTGTCAGTGATCCTGTTCCAGTTTCAGCAGATTGGTTTGGCAGCAGTGTTTACGCACTGGATTGAGATGGAGATGCTTAGCTTGAGGAGGGCATGGTCTGTCCAGGAGACTGGTATGGGCTTGTCAACTCTCATGTTATCAAAAGTGGTGAAAACAGTGTCCAGCAATGTGGGTAGGTCCTTTTACTCGTTGGATGAGGTCCAGGCTTCCAAGGTCTTCGATGAGTGCTTTTGAGTTGAGGGCAGCATGGTCTTGCTGGTGGAAGTACAGGTCCCCAGGTTCGGTGTAAGAGCTAAAATCGAGGGTGAGTGGTGCAGGAAAGTCCTTGATGGTGTCAGTGACGTTGATGTGTGCCTTGCGAGTGGCATAGGACTGTTGGGAACGATTCAGTCAATGACATCTTGATAGCCCCAGCTGGAGCTATTGTATTTCTAAGCAATATACTGAAGTCTCATCTTTGAAAATGGATATCTTTTCTTGTGTATGTTGGGTTTTTGTTGTTTTGGTCTTGTTTTATTCAGATAAATATTGACTATTTTTCTAAACTGCTTGTGCCAAGCTACCAATGGAGGTGAGCAGGGGTTATCTTAGGTGTGTGACTCACTCAACCCGACGTTTTTCAACATCTACATGGCCCTGCTTGCCAAGATCATCAAACAACATGGGCTAAACAGTCTCCTACACCGACGATACCCAACTGATCTCTCCCTATCCAACGTCCCTGTAAAGGTCAAGAGAAAGTTCCACAATAGGATGAGAGAAGTCGCCGCCTGGGTCAAAGCCAGCTGCCTCAAACTCAACTCGGACAAGATGGAGATCCTCGTAATCAGCCACGCCCCCCTCCCCCTGGAACGACTACTGATGGCCTACCGCACTGGGAAATGCCCCCGCTCCCACTGACCACGCATGCAATCTGGGCATCATGCTGGACTCCTCTCTGTCCATGACCCACCAACTCAATGCTGTCTTGTTCTCATGTTTCTACACCCTCTGACTTCTTAGAAAGATCTTCAAGTGGATCCCCACCGGCAAGAGGACAGTCACCCAAGCACTCATCACTAGCAAACTGGACTACGGCAACAAACTCTGTGCCGGCATTACTAAGAAACTGCAATCAAGACTATAAAGAAACCAGAATGCAGCAGCCAGGCTCATCTTGGACAGCCACATCTCCTCCAACCTCGGAGACCTACACTGGCTTCCAGTCAACAAGCGCATCACATACAAAGGCACTACACAACATAGGACCAGCCTACTTCAACCACCACCACACCATCTAAGTACCCAACAGACAACTTTGTTCTGACCAGCTTGCCCTCGCAGCCATTCCCAAGATCTGGAAAAGTACAGCAGGAGAAAGATCCTTCTCCTACCTTGCAGCCCAGACATGGAATATGCCACCTCTCAAACTCAGACAGACTGCATCACTGAAGCAGTTCAGGAAGGACCTCAAGACCTGGCTTTTTGATTGAGCAGCACGCACGCAAACAGCACCTCGAGACCCCACAGGTGATTAGCCGCACTATAGAAGTATTGATTGATTGACTCCCTTACCCTGACTACAGTGAGGATCCCTACTTGGACAGGGGGCAAACCACTGCCAACTAGAGACCCCATTTCTAACAGGTACAATGTGCTATAAGGGCAAAGCAGAGCGCCGCATTGAGTCGCTCGGTGGGGCCTTTTAACCTTTATCTTCTCTCCTACACATACCACCTCCAGTACATTCCCATCAGTGGCAGAGACTCATTCAAGAGTATTCAGAATGGGGACAGGGAGAGAAGGTAGGGAGCGAGAGAGGAGAATGGGAGTTTATTTGGTAAGAGGGTTATTGTCATAGTCCTGATATTATTCACTTCTATTTCCTCCATGAGAGAGATTTGAAATGATTGCCCTTGTTTTATAATTCGGGTCTCATGTGGGTTGGGGTGGGTGAATGGGGAATAAAAGACTGAAAAATAAACGTTTACTTATGAAAAACCAGGGAAAGGGCAATATCCACATTACCATTCGCAAATGTAGCACAGTCCAGGTTTGTGGTGTAGTCTGGTGACCATTTATAAGTTTGCTTTCTCAGCTCCCAAACTCTGCACCAAGGTCTGGTAATCTTTGGCTGAATCTTTTCACTCTATACTGTATATTTTCTTTAGATACACTTCAGCATCCCTACACACAGCTCACCAGTAAGAACTGCATTTCCTTTGACAATTCCTATATTTCAAAAGCTCTGTGCCTTCTTCAAACACTTTCCCACGATTACAAGTGGTACACATGACCATCATGCTCTCTGCTCTGCAAAGAGTTCCATGATTGGATGTGCATGTAGCCTGAACATCTTTCTGAACCAATAACGGGCACAGTGAGAAATTTGCAGTGTCTTCATCTTCAACTCCAGAGCTCTCAATTGTGCCATGTCATAAACACCCACCTAAAACCTGAACTCACCCAGTTAGATGTGACTCACTTCACTAAATGTGCTACACTAGAGACTCATGTTGCATGAAAGAACTACAAAAAACCCACAAAATCTTAAAATAGCAACTCATGCAATGTAAGATGAAAAGTGAAGACACCTCATTGGTGGCAAAAACTAACTTAAGAGCTTTTCCAGTCATTGTTGAAGGACATGCCTTTGTTACTTACCAATAAATCTCATTATCCTTAGTCCCTAAAGTCCTTGTCACAGTCATTACTTTTGAAGTAAAATCTACCTCATGACACGAGAGAAAAAACAAGAAGTGTTGGGGTAACCCCATCCACCTAGGGATAGTATATACATCCCCCTTATCCACATCACTTCTGAACCATACCAAGCCACATGAAGGCCATCTGCCAGGATGGGTACTAATGAATGACAAGGACATTAGGGAGTAACGATATGAAGCTATTGAAAGCTACCGATACCTACCCGGGCATTGCCCCTACATTCCTGGTTCTCATCTCAGTCATTACTTTTAAGAGGTACCCAAGTGAAAAGCTGGCTTTCATGACCAACCTAACTCCAGAAAGATTACTGACATCATACATCAATCATGTTCTTCACAGTTTTAATCACTGTATTAACAGATGAAATTAAACCATGCAGAAAATAGAGTTGTCAAAACATTTCCCCAAAAGCTTTGCCAGCCAAAATATTTTCAATATGGTAATGTTTTAAAAATGTATGAGCAGAGGTCCAAGTGGCCGCTCTACGGATTTCTGCCAGGGGAACCTTTGAGCCTCAGCCCAAGAGACACACATTTCTCTGGTAGATCTACCACGGATCCCTTCAAGTAGAGTTATATAAGACCAAGAATATGACAACACAATAGTAACTCTAATCCATATACTCAAAGTAACATTGAAAACCTTGTGACCATGACTCGATGCCCCAAAGGTTACAAAGAACTTTCAGATTTTCTGTAACCCTCTGATCTCTGAAGGTAGATTTCAATCACTCTTCTGATATCTAACAAATGAAAAAACTCCTCTCCATGCAAGGGAAAAATAACCTGAAGCAATACTCCTCCTTCTTTCCTGTGCAACTTTGAAGCCACCTTGGGAAGGACAGCCAGATTGTGCTTGAATAAAACTCCAAACTCCTTAAGAAACGAGGTTTGCACAACAATGCAAACCAGCTCGCCAAACCTTGTAGCAGATGTAGCCCCCACTAGGAATACCACTTAAAAAGACAAGTATTTTAAATCTACTGACATAAGGGATGCCAAAGGTATAACCAGCAGTGCCTTAGGCACTAAATGTAAGTACCAGGGAGGGAGTGACACTCTACAAACAGGTCTGGATATGGAAACACTTTTCAAGAGTCGGACCACTAAATCAAAATCATTGCAGGGGGTTGGACCACGGTTCTGTAGAAGCCCTTATCACGGCCCGCTGGGCTCTTAGAGTAATCACTGTCAATTGCTTCTGAAACCTATCCAGAAGAAACTGAAGAATCGAGAAGATTTCACACTGGACCACAGAAATAGATCTGGAGGCACACCAAACCTCAAAAGTCCTTTAATGCTTGGCATGAGATCTTAGCGTGGAGGGGCATATAAAACCCTGAATAATCTCCACTAAGTGCAGTGGCTACTTTCTTCTCTGGAGCCCAATCCTTTCAATGCCCAGACAGACAAAGCCAGTCTCTGAAGAGGTAGACACCCCAATGATCTGAGAGGGGAGGGGAACAACAGGTTTCTCTAAGGCAGAAGAACCGCCCACTGCTCCTCATGAGAGGGAACTAAGAGTGTCTTGGCGAGAATGGGACCACTACTGTGATCTCCACACTATCTCTCTGGACCCCTAAGAGAAAGTGAGGAATAAGTGGTAATGCATACAGAGGTTGAGGAGGCTATGTTGAAGATAAAACATCTATTCCCCATGCTTCTGGATCCGGATATCTGGAGAGGAACCTCAAGAGTTGAGTATCTTACCCAGAAGCAAACAGGTCTCAAAAAGGTTCCCCGAATATAAGACATATTTAGGAGCATTCCAGCGGATAGAGGAACAGGGTTTGAAAAGAGTAGAAGGCCATGCTTAGTCTGCCTGCCACTGATTTGTCCTCTCCCTTGATGTAGATTGCCATCAAGGAAAGAAAATGTTTATCTGCCGAAATCCCAATCGTCAAGGCCACTACATTGAGAGAGGCAAACCTTGCTCCCCACTGTCCTTTCACATGATACTGCCATAGTGTTGCCCGTTATGATCAACACATGATGATTCAGAATGAGAGGTCCTGAAATGTAAGAGCTTGGAGGACTGCTGGCAACTCCTTCCAGTTTGAAGCTTTTGCTCTGTCCCTGAAAAACCATATCCCTTGAGCCTCCTTAGTCTGTAATGTTGCACTCAAGTCTAGGGAACAGGCATCTGTGGTTATAACCATCTCTTGTCGAGCATGAAGAGGAAACCATGTGCTCAAGGAATTCTCCTTCAGACACAATTGCAGCGGTGTCCTGATCGAGTACGTGAAAGAAATATACCTCTCCCAGTCAATGGAAGACAGTCTCCAATACCTCACTAGATTAACTAACAAAGGTCTTGTGCCCCGTTTCACCCAAGGAATCAGGAACACACAAGTAGCCATATGACCCTGAACTCTGAGCCATGCTCTTGCTGTTGCTTCCTTCTTGAATAAAAGAAACAAGAGTTTTCTTCCATCTCACCATTCTCTCCTACAGAAGAAATACCATGCCCAGACCAGTCCTGAAATGGTGCCATCATGTTGGTAAACACCCTTGGGGCACATTTGATACCAGTGGGCAGTACCTGGAACTGAAAAGGTTTCTTCAGAATGAAATCATGAAGGATTTGTCTAAAATTAAATGAATAATTATTCGTACAGTCACCATTTTAATGGAATATTCTGAATCCAATGGTTACACCCTGTTAAGAAGCAATCTGAATTCACCTGAAGGTCTGGCAACCAGGAAATACCAGCCTCAAGTACACTCATTTGCCCCTTTCTGATCTGGGGACAGGCACCACCGCATCCTTCTAAACTAGACTCTGAATTGCCTTCCTCAAAGCTGATCACCTTATCTCGTCTGGAAGAACTAGTGTAGCAATGATCCTCGAGCACACAGGAGTTTCCAGGAACACTTAAAGGTATTCCTTCCTCACCAATTGATAAACCCAAGTGCCAGAAGTAGATTATTCCCAGACTTCAAAGAAAGATTTTATCTTGCGTTCCACTGGAAGGATGAAATGTCTTTGGCATAGTCAGGAATGCTGCCTGGAAGGAGAAGAGGCTTTGCCCTTCTGTTCTCCTTGATTCCAAAAAGAGAACTGCTGCTGCTGTTGTTGTTGTCACGCTCTCCTTGATGGTTGGCAAAAAGAAGACTTGGAATAAAATGAGCGCGAGCTAAAAGTACTTCCACTCTTACAAAATGACTGAGAATGATTTTCTTTAGAAATACTATGTACTGTCTCCACCAGACCAGTGCCAAACAACCTAGGTCCTTCAAAAGCATATGTGAGATGGCCACCTTTTAGGCTACATCAGTGTGCCACTCTATTAAAAACAGGTTTCTTCTAACAGAGATGACTGCACTGCCAGCAAGGGCAGAGGCTTGCACAATGTCAAATGAGATGTCTGACAGAAACTCTGCTGGTTTCTTCCTAGCTTCAAGAAGTTCAAAACCCTCTGAGCTATCCTGAACTGCCTTGTAACGACTCTAAATCCAAGAGATGAGATTGAGAGACATAAGTACTATATATTCCAGCCCCCAAAGCTAGATTAACACCCACATAATATTTATTTAAAGCAGAATCGGTCTTTGTTTCCGTTTGACCCTTATGAATGCTCTCCTCTGCCATAAAGGTTCTGCCAACCAGGCTGGCAACAAGAGTCCAGTGCAACAAACTCAGGAACAGATTTATTCACTTCCTCCGAAGGATACAATTGAGAGATAAAGATATCTGGCCTGGATCCTTCCACTCTTTTCTAACATCAGAAACATGTTGATGTATAGGAAGACCCAAAGGATTAGGTTTTGATAGTACTGCTGTAGAAAAGGTTCTGAAGAAGTACTAGGGAGCTTTTCCTGAAGGAAAAACAGATTAAGTTGGTCTCTGCTCAGAGTTTCAGGTAGCAACTCCTTTTTGATGTACTTGTCCTTAAATTCAGAAGTAACTACCACTAAACCCTGCTTCTATTCACAACTCGAAATGGAATAATATTGGTCTTCGGCAGGATTTACAGAAGGTACCTCACAGCAGACAAGGTCTCTAAAACAACTGTCCTAATGTTGTCCTCCAAAGCTTTGTCTTCGTGTGTAGGCGTTTTAGACAGTCTAGCAGGAGAGGAACTTGAAGAGTTCGGATGGTTTCTAGTCCTAGAGCATTTAGGCATAAAAAAATCAGATTTCTATCAAATGTCTCTAGGTTTAAGGTGAGATATAGTTGTTGTTAACTTTTGGAGCAGGATTTGAAATCTTGTCCTGAAGGAGTCTGCAAAATCAAAACCAAGCGTCTGTCCCACTGAGCTATAGCTCCTGGCTGCCACCAAAAACAAATCCAGCACAGAGTCAGTAGTTAACATACTCTATTGCCCTCGCCGTGAGTTACACAAAAACAAAGTAACTCACAGGGATGGTGTTTAAACAGCTATAGTAAGTCTGCACCCAGCCAGGCCAGGAGCAAAAACAGGAAACGGTGAGTAAAAGGGGTGTATATACCATTCCTGGGGGGGGGGGGGGTTCCCCACCACTTCCTGTCTTTCTCTCTGGCCTTAGGTGGGCTCACCCCTCAATGAATGACTGTGACAAGGGCATGGGACAATACATTACTGCTGGGCCGAGACCCGGGAGGCCCTGCCTGGCTTTACGCCCTGGAGCAGTTTGATCTTCTAAGTTTGACCATTCACTGCTTTGTGAGGAGGTCCTTTGCAGTTCACCGAGCTTCCAGTGGTACGGATTATTTTGGCTCCGGGTAGAAAGCAATACTGGCCAGATTACCCAAGCCACGTACCAACACCTCCAAAAAGGTCAAGCTAAAATTATTGTCCGTATGAAAGTTGTTCCGCTTCGGTGTCAGTTAATGACAATCACAGCGCCTGCCCTCCAGTGTGAGTCGGTCGTGGCACTGCTGGTGCCCAGAGTGAGGCTGGCGTGCCTCTAAGCGCTGCACATTGCGCCACCCATCCGTGCCCAGGTCTGCCCCAGTTGTGCCCAATCTAATATGGCTGTCCTGGTACATCCGCCTCATACGTAATGAGCAGTACCTGTCCCTCTCCAAGATGGCAGCAAAGGCGGAAGAGCCGCCATGGCGCCAGCACGGTTCCCGTAGTCCTCCAAGAGCGCAGCTCTAAAGCTGTTACATAGTTACTACAGGCGTGTAGCCCGATCCAGCATGGCTACAGGCGTCACTCAACGCAGTCCTCTTTCTATGTCCATGCCCAGCCTGTCCCTCCCGCCCGCGCATTGGCCGCCCACATTCTTCCAATCGTGCCCTGGAAGGTGGTGCGGTCCGATCCCGGCAGCTGCGATCTCAGGGAGGCCGGTAAGTGTCCGGCGCCCGCGGTCGGGGTTCCGAGACGCTGGTGTTCTCGCGCCACTGCTTTGGCGGCCCAGAGAGACCACAGTGGGAGGGGCCGGACGCCGAGGAGCGGGGCAGGCGCCCGAGAGAGCCGGGATGAGAGCGGCTCCTACTGCGGGGGAGGGGGGCGCAGGCGACGCAGCGCCACCTGCCGACAGAGCCGCGAGCTGCAGCGCAGTGCCAGCAGTCCTTCCTTTGTGTCAGTAAGGGAGGCGGATTAGGATTGAGCTAGAACGCAAACTCTGACCGTATAATGTGCCACGCCCGGCGCCATGGTGGACAGTGCAGCAGCTGTGAAACCCACCTACAATACAGTGCAGTTCTACTTTATTGGGCCTTAGCTCCTGAGTATTCCTAGTAATGCATTAGGGTCTTATGAATTTGTAATGATTTTGATTAATCGCACCATAAATCATTTTTATCTTTTCCTGCCTAGTTTGACCAGTCCTGTGGTGTTTTTTTCTCTCTTGGAATTCAGGGACTACTGTTCTTGGTTTTATACTGTTTTTAATAAGACTACAAGTTTCAGATTTCTAAGAAAATAACAAGACTGGTCTAACTAGTCACACATGAACTGGGGAAACTTGGCCGATATGTTGTCCTTATTAGCCCGGGGCTCGAAAAATCTACTCAACCACTTGCTATAGCGAGCCCTACTTGATCAGGTGGAGATATTTTTAGGACTTACTGGCCCCTTCTGGTGAGTTAACAAAGAACAGGTGTTCTGTTCAGTCAGAAAGTGGAGGGGCAATAAAAGATGCCTTTAAATCTTGTTCTTAAGTCACATGTGCTCTGTGCTCACAGACAGAGGTCAAAAGTCAGTTTGTCTTGCAACTAATTTTCCTTCTTAATGCAAAGTTCCAGGACTTTGTAAGGTGAACTGTGTGACCTGCTGCTTAGAGTGTAAAATAAAAGGCTATAGGGTGTCAGGTTTATCCTAACATACATTTAAATGACTGTCAACTGTACAAACATTTCAAAATATATTTCAGTAGTAGCGAAAGCCCGTTTTTTTTGTATTTGTGTGATGAAAAAATAATTTAATACAATGAAAACAAATCCTTTGTGTTGATGTGCAAAAGTTATGTTTTCTGAAACCCAATTTTCACAGATTAATACACTATATAGTTTTATCAGTAAAGCTGCAAGTTAGTGGAAAGGTTTTTAGAAATTTCTTGGAAATGTACTGTGTGTAGATGACAATATGCTACCACATCATGGTTTAGTAATGTACTTATTAAAAGTGAGTGTTTAAACATAAACTGGGAATCACTCCTGCCCTGATGGCAGTGCTGTTAGTAAACTAAAAGCAAGTCATGTGTCCACTATATGTGGACTAGATTCTTGTAATACTTGCAGCAAACTTTAGTTTACTTAAACACAAGTATTTTTTGTACTGCAGTAATGCTGAGCTCACATATTTGAAGGTGCAATCATATGTGAGAATTAAGAAAAAGGCAACTCTGTAAACTATTTGCGTAGGATCACAAGATTTGAGACCCCTTTACTGGTCAAGTTCATTACAGTTAGGTCGAGTAGATTATTTAAGTTACTCGACCTGCAGGTCTACTAAAATTTTTATACTTTTGAGGCCTGCAACCCTAGGCGTATTGCCAAAACATAGTTGTTTCCAGGGCTTTATTTGAAATTTATTGAGATGTCATGTTTAGTTATGTTGGTGTCACAATTTAAAATCTGTTAGTTAGGCCTCTTCACCAGGTGGAGCTTTGAGTGGAATAGTTTGGACATTAAGAGTTTCTGAACTATTGAGGAGGAAAGTTTCCGTTTAATTAAAGGCTGTTTTGCTTCACTAATGACCAAGATGAAACATTCATGCACTGACATAAAAATCTCTGGAATGCAACTGTTAGTCCGAGAAATACATTTATTAAACCACTCTGCAATGTTCGTAGAGGAAGATTAGCATGCTGAAAGCACACATTTAAAAATGGTCATAGCAATGAAATAAAAACATGTTCAAATGATCTCCACTACAATATATACAACAAATGTGTCTGTGTGTGTGTGTGTATATGTATATATATATATATATATATATATATGTAATTTGTATGTATATATGTCACAATGCAAAGCAGATAACAAGAATTAAAAATGCATCACCATGAGGCACAGGTAAATCTGCATCATCTCCCTCCTTATCAGCATCAGGCCGCCAGATCCCAGAATCGATCGTGGAGAGAGAGAGATCAATTATGCTCACAGGAAGGATGACACACCTCAGCGTCCTGAGCATGTCCGAGATCTAAGTCACTCCCCCCTCCATCTGGTCTCGGCCTCTTATATACTTTAAACAAACCAGAAAGGAGAATTCTAGAAACCTCATCCCACTCCTTTTTATAATAAAAAAATGCTGCCTACTTCAGATCAGTTTTGAAAAGAACACCTTGAGAATTAGCCAAGATCCCAAGGTGCCCTCTCTCAAAACAAAAACGTTCCCCGCGTACCATAAAAATCATCCTAGTACATTCTTATCAGCCTAAGCCCTTGCTGAGAAAGAACATGCAAACACGCAGAATAATAACATGAGCAAGAAGCACATTGTATAACATAGGCATGGAAAAATACATCCAGCTTTTAACGTGGCAGTGGCTAATGCTAAAATAAAGTCAATAGGCAAATGAAGCTGGTGGTCACCAATGTTTGGACATTAAGAGTTTCTGAACTAGTGTGTTGCTAGGCTAAGTGTAACGTGGAGTCAGTGGTCAAAACACAAATATCATTACAAGGCACATAGGTGCTTTAACCTTTATTGATAGTTACCAAATTATCATGTGAATCCCTAAATTGAACTATATTTCCTGGGAACACAGGGAAAATAGCAAAACAATAGTCTACCATTCCCTTTCTTCTCCATTTCATAAACCTAAGTGATACCACTTCTGCCCTGCCAAGTACCACGCATTAGGGGTTACGCTAACGCATTTTAGTGCTGGAGTCCACATAACCACACTAAAATGCATTAGTCACACATCCTAAGCGCCCTAAATTACTGTGCGCATCACAAGGCACTTCAAAAGCTGGACCGCAGCGAGACCCTTAATGTATGCAATACTGCTCACAGTGCAGGCACTGCGTGCCAACAACAGCGGCTTACAGCCAGCCGACATGTGAGACTTTTTGGTTTTGTGGTGCAGTCTTCAACTTAGGATATATTTTATTAGCAGAGAGGCTTCTCAATCCTCCGGCGAGCAGAGCAAGTAAATGAACAGGAAGCTCTAGGTCGAGCCTTTTGCTGTTTTCCTAGGCCTGCTGCTGTTGATGGGTCCAGACTGGCAGCAGGCATGTCCAGATTGTGTTCCCTCCTCTGCTCTGTGCTGCTGCTGTGCTTGCTCACTCACATGGAGTCTGTTGGGTTGCATTTCTTTGACTTCAGTACAGCATTTACTCCTGCAGTTTACAGGGGACTCGTACCACCAGTCAAAGGAGTCTTTCTTGGCTTCTAGGTGTCCACTGGGGCCCTTCCTGGGGTTCCTCTTGCTGGAACCAATGAGCTTTCACCTCGGGCACACATCGGTCACTGAGTTTCAGTGGTGGTGTTTGCAGGTCACTTCTGTGTCCTCTCTTCGTGCTGTGGCTGGAGTTCAGGTCCTGTCGTTGGTGACACTGCCTTTTCTTTTTGCAACTTAGAACTAACCTTCTGGTGCCAGGGGAACCCCTTAAAACCTGGTTTTAGGGGGCGTTGAGGGTGAAGAAGACAGTGGCCAGTGAGCTACAGTTCTCCACGGCTAGCCCGTCACTGTAGTGAACACTTCCTGTGGGAGTGGGTCCCTTTCCTACCCAGAATCCATTAAACCAAAGGGTTGCCAAGATGGTACAACCCTTCCTTGATGGTATAGACCCCCCCCAGTACATCCTAAAGGTGTGGCTAGCTTTTTAAGGGTGTACGCCTCCTGCATAGCTAATTTTCCCACCTGTCATTCTGGACTGGGCTGGAAGGGCTTTATCCTCCCAGTGACAAGTAATTAAATTTCAAGGGCGGGTGAAGCCTTAGAGGCTTACCGCCGTGATTACCTTTTCACACTAGCCAACCTGGGAGGGAGGAGGTGTGACCTGCCTGCCCAGGCCCTTTGTCTCCATCCCGTGGAAGTGTTAGCGCAGCCAGCAGGAGGGCAGACTCTTGTCAATTGTGGCAGAGGCTTGAGAGACCCCGCCAAAACAACAGAAAGCTTGGTAACTTAGTGGGCACCCTCTAAGGGTGGTGGCACATGGTAGTTAAACCTGAGCATGGGAATCATGCTCGGGGTAAAAAAGCAAGATGCTTTATACCAAACATGGGGGTAATCGGCTGGGTGATCACGGAACTGGACATCTGGGAACTGCCCAGATGCCAGTCCATGTTATCCTATGGACCACTGGTTACTTGTGATAGTGTTGCGTTTTAAATGCTATAATGGGGTCAAAGATGCTCAGGGATATATATCCTGACTCATAGTACATTGATCCCTGCCTCCTGGGCTATAGGAGGCCTGCCTTAGGGCTGACTGACCTGTATAATGGGCAGTAAAGGGACTCTGCCAGCACCTGGTGTGGGCAGAGTCGCTCTCGAGCAGCAGGCTGATCGTGCAGGCTGACATGGCAGCTCTGCAGTCTCTCTTTTACTTGGGTCACCCAGGGTGCCACAATCAATGCTGCAGCTCTGGTGACCCCTTTACCACCCTTGCCCTGGGTCCCACTGGTACTAATTACTAGGGACTTACAGGGGTGGTAAAGTCCTTGCCAATTGGCCTAAGCAATTCAATACAAAGTTTAAGGAAAAGAGCATAATTACTGAGGTCTGGTTAGCAGGCCTCAGTACCCTAACAGGTCACAAACAACAGCTTCAGGCAACAAAAAGTGGGGGGAGCAGGGGTGACCATCCAAAAAAGGCACTTTAACCCTTATATAGGCTAGGATGAATTTGGTCCTTGAGTGAATGGGACATTGCACACAACTGTCAATATCTGAAAAGTTCTCTGTCACATCCTTCATAAATGTTGAAAGAATGTACACTGAAGCCACGCACGCTAATAGGTGCCATTTCTGTCTCTCTGTGCACACTATATATTTGTAAACTTTTGTCGGTATTGAATCATGCAACAGTTTTGGACTACAGAAGAACTTTTACTTGTTTGTAAGTTTACCTAACTGCCAAATAAACATATCTTTAAAAATTCTCCTGCTCGAATTGAGTCTATCGATATGCATGGTATAATCCTCACCTCTGTATTCCTAATATAATTTAAACACTCCTTCTCAGTAGGTTGGACATTTTACAGTTTTTGTCAGGACCAGATGCAAAGATTATGTATGTCAAACGCTTGCTAACTACCAGTAAACCCACCCCAGTGAAAGTGCTGAAGTAACGTTTCTGAAGATCATTCATTATATCTTTTAGGCGCTCCCCCTAAAGAAAAGGTTTTCAGCGTCATTACTACCCTGGCTGAATGCGCTCTGAAACCTAATACATTAATTCCAAGGGCCTGATTCTGACCCTGGCGGCTGGTGACCGCCAGGGTCACCGGCCACGGGAGCACCGCCGACAGACCGGCGGTGCTCCGAAGGGCATTCTGACCGCGGCGGTTCAGCCGCGGTCAGAAAGGGTAAACCGGCGGTCACCCGCCGGTTTACCGCTGCCCTTCTGAATCCTCCATGGCGGCGGAGCGCGCTCCGCCGCCATGGGGATTCAGACACCCCCTACCGCCATCCTGTTCATGGCGGGAAACCCGCCATGAACAGGATGGCGGTAGGGGGTGCCGCCGGGCCCCTGGGGGCCCCTGCAGTGTCCATGCCAATGGCATGGGCACTGCAGGGCCCCCCGTAAGAGGGCCCCGCAAAGTATTTCAGTGTCTGCTATGCAGACACTGAAATACGCGACGGGTGCCACTGCACCCGTCGCACCTTCCCACTACGCCGGCTCAATTCTGAGCCGGCGTCCTCGTGGGAAGGTTGATTTGCCCTGGGCTGGCGGGCGGCCTTTTGGCGGCCGCCCGCCAGCCCAGGGCAAATCTCAGAATCACCGCAGCGGTCTTTCGACCGCGGTGCGGTGTTCTGACGGGGTTACTTGGCCGCCCGCCAAAGTAAGAATGACCCCCCAAGTGTCTTGCATAGCTCATCCTATCCCGCTAGTGATGGATGGAAAAGAAACTGCCTTGAAAGGCTACTTGAGTGTAATCACTTCCCCTGCTAGACTGAGATCAGCAATCATTTCCTCGTAAGCCTTGATGGATTGTACTACACAGAGCTTGTGGCTCTCCAGAAAGGCCTGATAAGAAATTGAATGAATATAAGTCAAGTCTGGCATTCAGTCTGTGGCGTCCTTGATAAAACTGAAGTTCCAGTCCACCATTACATTGTGGTGATTTTCTGCCTCCCATGGAGCTCTCACCACACCAGTCTCACTCAGACCCAAAGGCTAGTGCCTGATTTCATAATCAGGTTCATGGGGGAGCTGAAAAATGCTCTCCCATTCCAAGTTTCCATGTAATCTAGCCTCCACTGGATCTCCACTCTGGCTTCCAGTGACAGTGCGATCATCTCTGAGTAATTGAAGCCATTCCTCAATGAGCATCCTTCATCCTCTAAAGGCCCCTGTTAAACATGAGTTCATGGAAAGATTGCTTTAATGGAGGATGAGAGCAACCCTACGCTAGCTGGCTAGCTGTCCGAGTGAAAGTCTGTTTCAGACAGGCCTTCTTGAGCTCTTGCTTGAGCCTGGATACCTTTTTCACTGGCTGACTGAGTGTGGTTTTGCTTGAGTTTGTGACAAACGCAAGGACGTTTTTCTTTTGTTTTTAATCTTTATTTAAATTTTCAGCCATGCATCACGATTGTCACCATAAATGCACCCATATACATACAGGAGAACCGTGTCCAAAACTTGACAGCAATACACTACTGTGCTTACATATTGTTCTCAAAGGCAAAGAAATGCTTTGTCGCATCCCTGTATGGTCTCCCGTACATATCCTGTGCCTGACAAACCCCAGGTAGTTAAGGGTGTGTTCAAGTTTCAGTTGTGACTTCACCTGCTTGATCACCAAGCCCAACTCGTGTAGAAGCGCAATAGCTGTGTTCAAGTGAGCCCTGATCCATCAAGAGGATGATGAACCTGAGAAAGGTAGCTAATGAAGCCTAATTAAGCACCAAGTGGCCGAGGGCAGCCTGAAAAGCAGTACTGTGAACTCGTAGATCTGTCCTCTACAGCCTGGTTGAAGGAATTGCCCATACAGTACTAATAAGGGGACATCGGATAGGCTCCCTCCCTTGAGGTCTAGCCTGACCATAAAGTCCTCTGGGAGAAAGACATTCCTCAACAGATAGATGCCTTCCATCTTGAAACATCAATAAGCTATTTGTTGAACTTTATCAAGTTTATAACTGATCTGTTCCCTTTGTCTTTCTTTTTCACTGGGAAAATATTGCCCAGGAATCTTCTTGGGTGAAGGGTAGGCTGTGACTGGCTTTTTTACATTCCATTTAGTGTCTGTAAGAGCTGACTGCTGCTCTGAAAAGCTGAGAGTTTTGGGTTTGTACTGAGAAATCCTCAGACCCTTTATGAAACATTGGGCTATCTGCAGCGTCCATTGTCTCCCTGTGTTCCCACTTGGGTAGGACCCCCCAGCCTTCCCCTAAACCTGAGGAGGCAAAAAGGGATTACTCTTACCAGATAAACCTCTTGGGGCATGCAGATGTCTCTGCCTTTCCCTCTGGAGGGAAAGAATGTTCTTGATTGCCTGTTTTGTCGCCCATTGTTGCGCATACTTCCTCATCCTTTCTGAGGGCCTTCTTGACCATAGTGGTTGGATGAGCATTTCCTGCCTCAGGTAGCCCCAGCAAAAACCTTGCCTTGAAATATTGTTTTAATATATGTTCCAGCTTCTGATGGGCTGGTCCCCCAGCTTCAGGTTCAACTTCATGAAAAGGGATTGGAGTCTCACTGTTGAGGGAGCACAGTCCGAGTTCCAAAATATGCAGATTTCTCTTTGACCCATCTAGAGACGAGAGCCGGAACATAGTGCGCTTCTTGGGCCCATCTATACAAGAGACCCAGGTCACGGTGCTACCTATGCCATCATCTCCTTTGCCATGTCTAGAGTCTTGGTGAGGGGGCCATCATGTGCAGGAGTTTGTCCTGCAAGCCCAACAGGAACAGCCGATCTCCTTCTTGGGAACTTTTATTGCCAAAAACATTGACATCTTCGCTTTGCTTTCAGCAGTGAGGGTGACCATGCCCTCCAGAGACGGTTGGGGGTATTCTACCGCAAGGAATCTAATGTATGCTTTGCGATGCACTGTGACCTGAAATCAGGAACACTTGAGACTCTTTAGCGCTCCTAGTTCACTTGGCATATGCTTCTAAGTGGCTGACACATAGAATTCACTTATAATGGCTGCGCACCTCTGCACTGCCAACCAATATGACATGGAGCTACAAACTGGCGAGAGGAAGGAAGAACTGTTCATGCACCATTGGCCTCATGTAGCACCTCATAGCTGTGCTGGCTGTATTTATAAGTCCTGAGGATCTCTCTTGATGCTCTCGGGCTTCCTGAGAGATGGGTCACTTACCATGTTGAGTGGGTCATCTGCGGGGGCCATCCGCTCTAACAGCAAATCAGGGAATATGCTGGCAGTGGAGTCTAGGAAATGAATAAACCCACTGAGGAAGATAACTTTTACCCATAAAAGATTTTGTTAGATTTGAATGATAAAATGGATAAGAAAAGAAAGACCTCTTATGTTTTACACCTGGGCAGTGAAGAAAGAGGGCGAGTAGGAGCATTTTAGGAGATTATAGACTGTGGTGGATATTGATTAGTGGACTGCCATTTTCTCTGTGTTCATGGGAAATGTAGTTGTAACTGGCTGATGAGCTAAATGTGAAGAAAGGAGTGCTCATTTGTGGTCCGTGCATGATTTTATTGGTTAAGTAGAAATTATTTTATTCTACTCATGAAAGAGATGTAGGAAAGTGTAGTCCTCAGATTGGGGGGATGATATTGCAGATCTTTGGTCCCTTTACCGGAGAAAGACTGAGAGTTTTCTGTTTGGTGAATTTCTGATTTTTGAGCACAAGTTCCTCTTTGTTTCTGAGGTTTCTGTTTTCCCTACTATATGTAATGTCTGTGCCAGGTAGATTGGTGAGTTGCAGTGACCTGCTTTCTAGGTTATGCGTGTCGCCATTAGTAGGCAGCAATCCTCTAATCTAGTCTTACAACTGCTGAGACGAGGATCGTCCGTTTCATGTTTATAACAAGTCTCTCTGCTGACTTTCAGGGAGTCAAGCTTGATTTTGGTTGGCCAGTAAGTAACGCAGGGCCGTAGTCCAATCTATAGATGGCTAAGTATTGAAGGACCTGTTGCAGGTCTTCTTCCGACAGTGGATGTCTAAGATCAAGAACGGAGCACAGTGGCCTCTGAGCATTTTTTACCCTGGTGTTGATGTGACCTTGTAGTGAGATTTGATGGTCCCGTAGAACTTGGCTTTATTAACAAGAGTTGGTTTGGATCTTAACCACTTTGAATCAAGTAACCAATTGTGGACAGGGAGGTTATGTTTTTTTTTCTCCTGATTTAGCTTTAGTAAGTGTTTTGATATCCCGAACTGAGTTATTGTGAGGCCTTTCTTCAGAATAATCACACCTTATTTAAGACCCAAGAAAGACACCAGCCATGTTGAAAGCCGTTTGTACAGCAAGAGCAGAAGTGAAAACTTCGGATTACCTGATGACTCCACGTCTTCACAGGCACAATGCACCAGTCCTGGGCTTTTCTTTCACAAATTGTTGTTTTCAGCTGAGCCATTTCAGTTGGAGGTTTGTAAGCTAACCAGGACTACATTATAGGAGGCTGGCCTGGCTTATAGTGGGTACCAATGGTACTTGCACCTTGTGCCAGGTCCAGTTATCCCTTATTAGTAGATTAGTTGTGTTCTAGCAGCTTAAGCTGATAGAGGTAGCTATAGCAGAGCAGCTTGGGCTGAACTAGGAGACATGCAAAGCTCCTACTACACCACTTATATCATATAGGTACTATATCATCAGAAAGACAATACTCAGAGTTACTAAAAATAAAGGTACTTTATTTTAGTGACAATGTGCCAAAAATATTTGAGGATACTCCCTTAGGAGGTAAGTAAAATACACAAAATATACACACAAACCAAAATCAGGTAAGTAAAACAGTCAGAAAATAGTGCAAACACTGTAGAATACAATAGGATGCAATAGGCCTAGGGGCAACACGCACCATATACTAAGAAAGTGGAATGCGAACCACAAATGGACCCCAAGGCTAGTGTAGTGTGTAGAGGGTCGCTGGGAGTGTAAGAAAACACTAAGGGTGTCCAAGATACCCCACCCCAAGACCCTGGAAAGTAGGAGTAAAGTACTACTATTTCCCCAGACACATACTAAAGTTGTGATAGAGGATTTTGCAAAGACCACAACAGACTGCATCGCACTGAAGATGGATTCCTGGACCTGAGGACCTGTAAAGGAAGGGGACCAAGTCCAAGAGTCGTGAAAGTGTCCGGGGGGGCAGGAGCCCACTAAACCCCGGATGAAGGTGCAAAATGGCTGCCTCCGGATGGCAGAAGCTGAAGATTCTGCAACAACGAAAGGTGCTAGGAACTTCTCCTTCGTGCAGAAGATGTCCCACGGAGTGCTGGAGGATGCAGAGCTGTTTCCTTGGCAAAATACCGCAAACAAACCTTGCTAGCTGCAAGAGTCGCAGTTGAAGAAAAAGGGTGCTGCCCGGGCCCAGGAAGGACCAGGATGTCGCCACTTGGGAGAGGAGACAGAAGGGGCCCTCAGCAACGTAGAGAGCCCACGCACAAGAAGGTAGCACCCGCAGAAGTCCTTGAACACAGGTTCAAGAAGTCTGAACACAGCAGTTGTCTCAACACTGCAAAAGAGGATCCCATTACACCGTAGGTCAACTCAGGGAATTGAGCAACGCAGGACAGAGTGCTGGGGACCTAGGCTTGGCTGTGCATGCAGGATTTCGTTGAAATGTGCACAGAAGCCCTTGTAGCTGCAGTTCACGTGGTGCACAGGATTACTGTCTGGAGAGGGGAGGCAAGGACTTCCCTCCTCCAAATTTGGACAGTTGGACCACTGGACAGTCTGGGTCACTTGGGTCCACCACCTGTGTTCCAGGGGCCACGCTCGTCAGGATGAGAGGGGTCCCAGAGTACCAGTGACGCTGAAGTTTGGTGCCTGCTGAAACAGGGGGAAGATTCCGTCGACCTACAGGAGATTTCTTTGTGGCTTCCAGTGCAGGATGAAGGCAGGCAGCCCCCAAAGCATGCACCACCAGGATACAGTTGAGAAAGCCGGCAGGATTAGGCGCTACAATGTCACTGGTAGTCTTCTTGCTACTTTGTTGCAGTTTTGAAGGCGTCCTGGAGCAGTCAGCAGTCGATCCTTGGCAGAAGTCAAAAAGAGAGGTGCAGAGGAACTCTGGTGAATTCTTGCAAGTAGTTATCTGAGGAAAAGCCCACTGGAGAGACCCTAAATAGCCCTCAGAGGAGGATTGGCCACCTAGTCAGGTAAGCACCTATCAGGAGGGGTCTCTGGCGTCACCTACTGGCACTGGCCACTCGGAGGCCTCCAAAGTGCCCTCACACCTCTGGATCTTAGACGGCAGAAGTCTGGGACACACTGTAGGAGCTCTGGGCACCACCCCTGGGGTGGTGATGGACAGGGGAGTGGTCACTCCCCTTTCCTTAGTCCAATTCCGTGCCAGAGCAGGGACTTGGGGTTCCCTGAACCGGTGTAGACTGGTTTATGCAAGGAGGGCACCATCTGTGCCCTTCAAAGCATTTCCAGAGGCTGGGACAGGCTACCCCTCCCCAGCCTTTAACACCTATTTCCAAAGGGAGAGGGTGTAACACCCTCTCTCAGTGGAAATTCTTAGTTCTGCCTTCTTGGGACTGGGCTGCCCAGACCCCAGGAGGGCAGAACCCTGTCTGTGGGGTGGCAGCAGCAGTAGCTGCAGAGAAAACCCCAGAGAGCTGGTTTGGCAGTACCCGGGGTCCATAGTGGAGCCCCGGGGATGCATGGAATTGGCACCTGAATACCACGTTTGGAACGGGGGGCCAATTCCATGATCTTAGACATGTTACATGGCCATATTCGGAGTTACCATTGTGAAGCTACATATAGGTATTGACCTATATGTAGTGCACATGTGTAATGGTGTCCCCGCTCTCACAAAGTCTGTTGAAATGGCCCTGAACTATGTGGGTTACACCTCTGCTAGTGCAAGGGTGCCCTCACACTTAGTAACTTTGCACCTAACCTTCGGCCAGTGAGGGTTAGACATATAGGTGACTTAAAAGTTACTTAAGTGCAGTGAAAATGGCTGTAAAATAACATGTGCGTTATTTCACTCAGGCTGCAGTGGCAGTCCTGTGTAAAGGTTTGTCTGAGCTCCCTATGGGTGGCAAAAGAAATGCTACAGCCCATAGGGATCTCCTGGAGCCCTAATACCCTGGGTACCTAGGTACCATATACTAGGGAATTATAACGGTGTTCCAGTGTGCCAATTGAAATTGGTAAAAGTGGTCACTAGCCTATAGTGACAAATTTAAAGGCAGAGAGAGCATAAGCACCGAGGTTCTGGTTAGCAGAGCCTCAGTGACACAGTTAGGCACTACACAGGTATACACATTCAGGCCACAAACTATGAGCACTGGGGTCCTGGCTAGCAGGATCCCAGTGAGACAGGAAAAAACAAACTTACATACATGTAATAATGGGGGTAACATGCCAGACAAGATGGTACTTTCCTGCACACATGTACCAGAATGCACTAGGTTGCTAAGCTAAAGCGATGTGTGGTGCCATCTGGTAAGCTTATGTGCAACTAATAGGCTACTGTCAATATAATTATAGCTGTCAGTACCTTAGGAATAGATGGACTAATTATTTAGGTATTTTAATAGCAAGCCTTCCTTATGTCTGGTTGTGCTTGATCGATTTTGGATCTGTTTTGAAATAATTAGTCCATGCGATCATCGAGGACAGCTGAACCTAAACCTCGTCTGAAGTTGGTAAATTGAGTTCCATTAAATTGGGTAATAGTAACAATTGTTATTTAAATCACTTATGGCCAAATGTATGTAGCCTTTGTCGCAAAATACTAGTTGCATTTTGCAGCCAGTATTTTTATGCGACCTGTGTGCTATTTTGCAAACCGACCTATGTACTAACACGTCGGTTTGCAAACTACCGATTCCTAGTGGGTCACACTTCGACCTACCTCATGAATACTAGTGAGATAGATCTCCAATTGCAACCCATTACCAATCGCAGCCATCAAAGGGATGGTTGCCTGTTGAGGTCAGCAGAGCGCCTTGTCCATGATTACTTTTAAATGAAGCAATCATTTTTTAAAAATGCATCCCATTTTTATTAAAGGACAACTTTAAAATAAAAAAGTCACTTTTTTAAGAGTAGGCAGTAGTCCAGGTTTAATTTTTTTTTTTTTAACATTCTCAAAAAAGAGTTGGTAAGGTATTAATGCTTCAGTCGCAAAGCATTAATACACGCCATTCTGACTTGGTATTTGTAAGGGACGCCCTCAACCCTCCACTTCCAAATACAGAATCAATATTAGGTCTCAGAGCCAAATTGAGATTTGATAACACATACCAAAAGGACTTTTTGCAGTCACAAATGACCCGGTTCTGTGAATTGGACCTTTTGCCAATGCTAAAAGGCATTGTAGGCTGGCCCTATGAAACTAAACGACAGAAGTGTTTAATGAAGGGGGATATGAAACACACTTGCTAGTATTATTTAGGCGTAACTGGTTCTTGGCTGAGCTCCTCCCAGTTGTGAAATCAGGAGAGGCTACTCATAAATTCTATACCCTGTCCTAGGATAGCCATAAACGTTTAAACTGGTTTTTCACCTGGGAGAACAGGTTTAAACTCTTGCTTCGAGTGGGGTTTCCTTGTATTTTGATATGATTGGCACACAGTTCTTTGCATTGGTGCAGTTCTGTTTTAACAAGCATCAACTGGAACAGGTTATAGCTTGAACACCACATGTCTGCTTTATAATAATTAAATAATTTCCTCTGCTTATCTGGAGCTTTTATAAATCACGACTTTCTGATTTTGTCAACGGAAAACACAGCACTTTCAATATGATCACATCAAACCCTCCATATTCAGCCGAGTTTGATTTTTATAGTTTAGCACTTTACATTAGAACTACAAACATTATGAAACGTGGGGTATGTTCACTCAATCAAACACGGTAAAACCGCAGGAGAGGTTTAAGACACACTATGCAGACCGAATTAGTAAAACCAATAGTTAGGTTAATGCAGGTCATTTGATAGGCCAGTCTCTGGATCTCACAGCTGAAGTCCAACCAGGAAGATCTGAGGGCCCATTGTAGAAGAGCCCATCTACCCCAAGCATTGTGCACTTGAGTGGTTGTTTGAGTGACTGCCAAATCTGTCTCCTGGTTTTGAGCTTCATCCTTCTGGTGATCCAATCCTGGCTTTTTGCCATAGGCCTTCCAAAAGACCGATGGCCATGAAATGTATGTCCTTTGCGTAATAGTCCACATACATAATATGGATTGAAAGTAATATAAGCATTTCTAATTACTCACAGGGATGTGGAATTCCTATCGCCCGACGCCAGGGACATATTGTTTTGGGTCAAGGGCAACAAGTTTTCTTGTTTATTTTGTCCTTGGGACAAGTAGACCCACCCCCTGCAGCACAAACCCTTTGGCTGCCAGTTTACAGACAAAGGGAACTGTCTGCAGTTGAGGTAATATGTGTGTCCATATGTTATTGCTGTTCGAACTTGTATTTATGGTTCATTAATAAAAAGCCCTAATTATTAGGGTAAGCGCTGTAAATAAAGGTCTTAAGGCCACACTGCACTACTTACAGTGGTTCCAGTAAAACAAAAAAAGTGTACACACATTTGAAAAGTTTAACAGTATGAGGCTAAGTATAATGCTCCCAGAAAGCGCTCTGATTAGATGCAAATGTTTGCAGAAACTTGTAAGAAACAGTGAGGAGTCTTTGCTTTCAAAATAAAATATTCAGAAAAAATGCAAGTAAGAAAAAAAGTTTTGCTCCTATGAAATGTTAGGTGCTATTTCTTTGAAGCATCATTTAGTAAAATGTGTTAATGCATGCTAGTATTTCCCAAAAATATTCCTACTGGAGAATCAGTGTAACGATTTTCAACAAGATTATGGTATGAAAATAAACAAGCACTGGCAAAGCCAACCGATCTGAGATATTTTGAGTTTTTTGGTTTTGTCAATGCATGTCTTGTTTTGACATGGCTTTTGTAACACTTTATTGTTGTGGGAGCTGACATGCCCGCACCATTGTAACAAACATTGGCAAAAAGAAAAAAAGGTTTTTGATCTCAGAAAGCACACATTGCCACCAGTGGTGTGTAAAGGCCCCTCAGCCCCCCTCCAGGGGTTCCCTCAACACAGCACCAACCCTGAGTGAGTCTTGGGGGACCCTCTGTATTCTTTGCAGGGAAGAGCAGAATGCAATCACTCACAGTAAAGCCAGCCAATAGATATAGAAATAGAAGTTAAATAAAAACAAAATGTCTTTGTTACCGGCAGACCTAATTAGGGACCTCATTCTTAAAGTCACTGAAGTGCACCCATGGTATAGGTCTTTGAATTAGTGGCTTCCATAAATTCACAAGAACTTACAGACGTAGACCAGGATATCGTACCCCTAAAAAATATTTGTGAACTATATTTTAGCATGAGCATGTGTAGATGTGCTCATGTGAAAATCTGTTCAGCGTTTACAAGTTCACTTTCCCTCCAACCACTTTTTACCCAACTTCTACTTCTGCCATTGTCAGGAGTAAATTTCCAACCTTTCTCATTATGGTAAACAATTAGAGAAGAGCTGGTGAAAATCCTTAAAACATGCAAGTTAGTAGGTTTGCAGACTCAAATGCATTCCAGCCCTGGAACTATTACTTATTGCTTCCTACAGCCCCAGTATATAAATTTGCAAAAAGGTGGCAAAATAAGGAAATTGCAATAGTAGGGTTTGAAATTGCAAGTAGTCAAGCCCTACTATCGTAGTAGCCCTGACATAATCAGAGAGGCTATTATCAGAGCTCTTACATAATGAGATTGCTTCCATAATTTGTCGCCGCACTAAATGGCACCAAGGGGACGAGTAGATTATTTTTACAGAACAAGTAGATTTAGGAAGCAACCAGCACCATGGACAAGTGGACATTTGATTAAATTCCACACCCCTGCTCATGCCACCTTCTGTTACGAAAACACTGTGATGATGCTTGAAATAACAGAATTGATATTGAATAAAATGTTGTTAAAGGTAACCGATACAGACAGAAACAGGTTGGTAAATTGACAATATATCAATCATATGCACTGGTCCCAATGAAGCCTCCACGAGATTGCAAATTATTTATTTGCTAACCCTTACAACTTGCAGTTCACTGTGACAAGAATCCATTTTTGGGCTTATTGTTATACATTAATGATGATAAAATTGAGAGTAAAATTGCCAGGAAGCCTGCCATGTGTAACTCAGTCTTTCATACCATAAGTTGCACATCTGAAGACCCAGACACCATACGGAAGGAAACCTGTAGTGAACTGTAGTGGGACTCTTCCAAACAGAACTAACAGATATGGAATCTAGATCCTGTACAAAAACCTAAAACCTAAAAAATAACTATTTAAGTCAAGAACTACCAAGCGGTCAAAGAAAATAAGGTTACTAATTACTCCCAACGTGGCAATTAATGTCTTACGAAGACATTGGAAATGCATTTGTTGTGACTGAGCCATGAAAAGAAACTTAAGCCTAAGCCACTTAAAACTTACTAGTGGTCCGCGGAGGTGAGCTACAGAATATCCCTCTACGCGGACGATGTCCTTCTGTTCCTGGACAACCCTGAGGAATCAGGCCCTTGTACCCTTCAAATCCTCCAGACCTTTGGGCCCTATTCAGGCCTCTGCATGAATGAGGACAAAGCGTCCATCTATTCCATAGCTCCTCGCCCACAGACTATGCCCTGGGCACCCAGGCTGAGGGTGCTCCTGACGGGTTAAAGTACATAGGAGTACTTATTACCTTGGACAAAGGCTGCGCATACAAGTCCAACTTACAGTCACAAATCAATGGGCTAGCCGAAGACATGAAATTCTGGGCCACTCTCCCACTGTCCCTACTGGAGCGCTGGACTATTTTTAAGATGGTGGGCCCTGCTGAGGCTTCTGTACCAGCTTCAGAATTATCCCTATCCGATTGGTCGATCTTTCTTCATCAGAGTCAACATCTTGCTACGAACGTTGCTATGGGGCCCCACAGATATCCGGGGAAAATGTTGCCATCCCATACATGCTGGCGAGATCGCTACTCCATACATACTCCTATACTACCAGGCAGCCCACCTTCTTGTCTTGAACAACTGGTGGATTGATGGATTTGACACGACTGAACGGTAGATCATAGGTTGCTCTAATCTTCCACATTTTCTTTACAGGGGTGCACACCCCAATCAATTACCTTCCGCCACACAAGTCGTGTTGATGATGTGGATGGATGCGCTCTAATCTATGGGCTGGGCTGACAAACTCACGCTGGAGACCCCACTATGGCAAGGGAACAGTCTTCTACAGGTCATTGCCCTTTGTGTCTTCTTCGCCTGCGACACCATAGGCAGTTTGGTGCTTGGGGACGTCCTACACAATGGGACACTGAAGTCCTTCCAGGACCTGCAATCAGAATATGACCTCCACCGTTCCCAGTTTTTCCACCACATCCAACTCCAACAAGCCCTCCAGCCCTATATACAGTCAGTGGGAGACATCCCGAGTACTCCCCAATGGAGGCTTAACTTCTCCTGACTCACATCAAGGAAAAAAAACTCTCAGACATATACCATATACTCCTCTGAAATAAGCCAGACTCTATGAAAGGTCTGAGGGAGGCGTGGAAAAGAGACTTGGGCTCCCTGGATGATGAGGACTGGATACAGACGGTCGCCACCCCCAGGGAGGTGGCAATCAGGTCTCAGTTTCACCTGATCCAACTTAAATTGCTACACCACACATATTTCAACCGGGCTTGATTGTTCAGTATGGGACTGATCCCTTCAAGCAATTGCTTGCGATGCGACCACCCTGAGGGAGACAGACTACATACTTTCTTGCAATGCCCCACCCTCTCTACCTTTTGGGACCATGTACTGTGAACCCTGGATGGGATATTTGAACTGAAAGTTCCCAGGGACCCCAAGATAATTTTTTCACATGTCACTTAGGGCTCGGATGGAAATAGGTATCACAGGGCACAACAGTGGCTAGGATTGGTGACTGCAAAACACAACATAGCACAGGAATGGAAAACCACAGTGGTTCGGTCCATCGCCAAAATGGGCCAAAGGCATGGACGACTACTTGGCCCTAGAATGTCCAAAATGCATATCGCAGGCTGCTTGCAAAAAGCATAAAAAATATGGAAGGGTTGGGCTTACCTTAGAGGCATTACACTAAAACAGTGCCCACCACCACGTTGGTCCATAAGCGGAGATCCACACTTCCGCAGAGGAGAATCCGATTAAACACTCACTGGTCCTTTTAAATGAGAACAAGTGGCTGTACTATGTGTAGGAAGTTGGCTCTGTATATACTATCTCAAAGTAAGAGATAGTGTGCACAGAGTCCAAGGGTTCCCCTTAGAGGCAAGATAGTGGCAAAATTAGATAACTCTAATGCTCTATTTTGTGGTAGTGTGGTCGAGCAGTAGGCTTATCAGAAGGTAGTCTTAAGCATTTGTTGTACACACAAAGGCAATAAATGAGGAACACACACTCAAAGACTTACTCCAGGCCAATAGTTTTTATATAGAAAAATACCTTTCTTAACTTATTTTAGAACCACAAGATTCAAGATTTGAAGTAAATACATAAAATGCAAGGTACTCCACACAGGGAAGTTAGGAACTTTGAATTAGAGCAGTAACATACACAGTTTTAGTTAACATGGCAATAAGCTATTTTAAAAGTGGACACGGTGCAAAAATCAACAGTTCCTGGGGAGGTAAGTAATGGTTAGTTTTTCAGGTAAGTAAGGTACATACAACTTCAAGTTCCTGGGCATATGCAGCCCACTGTAGGGGGTTCAAGGCAACTCCAAAGTCACTGCACCAGCAACACAGGGCCGGTCAGGTGCAGAGGTCAAAGGAGGGCCCAAAACACATAGGCGCCTATGGAGAACAGGGGTGCTCCGGTTCCAGTCTGCCAACAGGTAAGTACCTGCGTCTTCGGAGGGCAGACCAGGGGGGTTTTGTAGACCACTGGGGGGGACACAAGTAGGCACACAAAACACACCCTCAGCAGCACAGGGGGGGCTGGGTGCAGTGTGCAAAGCATGCGTCAGGTTTTGAATAGGAATCAGTGGAGGGACCCGGGATCACTCTAGCGGTGCAGGCAGGGCACGGGGGCTTCTCGGGCCAGCCACCGACTGGGCTGGGCAGAGGGTCGCCTGGTGGTCACTCTTGCACTGGAGTTCTATTCCTTCTGGTCCTGGAGGCTGTGGGTGCAGTGCTTGGTCCAGGCGTCGGGTTCCTTGTTATAGGCAGTCAGGGTCAGGGGGAGCCTCTGGATCCTCTCTGCATGCGTCGCTGTGGCGGCACAGGGGGGTCGTCTCGGGTTACTCACGAGGTCGCAGTTGCCTGGGAGTCCTCCCTGTAGAGTTGGTTCTCTGGAGCTCTACCCAGGGGCGTCGGGTGCAGAGGGTGAAGTCTCACGCTTCTGGCGGGAAGAGTGAGTTCTTTAAAAGTTGCAAGAAAGTTGTTGCTGTTTTTGAACAGTGCCGCTGTTCACAGGAGTTTCTTCGTCCTTCAGGTTCAGGGCAGTCCTCTGAGGCTTCAGAGGTCGCTGGTCCCTGTCGGATGCATCTCTGTGCAGGTTCTTTGAGTCTGGAGACAGGCCAGTAGGGCTGGGTCCAAAGCAGTTGTCGTCGCTGCAGGGCTTTCAGGTCAGCAGTCCTTCTTCTTTGTGTAGGTTGCAGGAATCTGATTTCCTGGGTTCTGGGTCGCCCCTAAATACTAGATTTAGGGGTGTGTTTAGGTCAGGAGGGCAGTAGCCAATGGCTACTGTCCTAGAGGGTGGCTACACCCTCTTTGTGCCTCCTCCCTGAGGGGAGGGGGGCACATCCCTAATTCTACTGGGGGAATCCTCCAATCTCAAGATGAAGGATTTCTAAAGGCAGGGGTCACCTCAGCTCAGGACACCTTAGGGGCTGTCCTGACCGGTGGGTGACTCCTCCTTGTTTTTCTCATTATCTCCTCCAGCCTTGCTGCCAACAATGGGGCAGTGGAGGGAGGGTTGGGTATCTCCACTAGCTGGGATGCCCTGGGGTGCTGTAACAGAAGGCATGAGCCTTTGAGGCTCACCGCCAGGTTCTTACAGTTCCTGCAGGGGGAGGTGAGAAGCACCTCCACCCAGTACAGGCTTTGTTCCTGGCCATAGAGTGACAAAGGCACTCGCCCCATGTAGCCAGCAACTCATCTGGTTGTGGCAGGCTGGCAGAAACTGGTCAGCCTAGCACTAGGAGTCGGACAGGTATTCAGAGGGCATCCCTATGATGCCCTCTGGGTATATTTTACAATAAATTCCACACTGGCATCAGTGTGCATTTATTGTGCTGAGAAGTTTGATACCAAACTTCCAAGATTTCAGTGTAGCCATTATGGAACTGTGGAGTTCGTGTTTGAAAAACTCCCAGACCATATACTCTTTATGGCTACCCTGCACTTACAATGTCTAAGGTTTTGCTTAGACACTGTAGGGGCATAGTACTCATGCACATATGCCCTCTCCTGTGGTATAGTGCACCCTGCCTAAGGGCTGTAAGGCCTGTTAGAGGGGACAACTGCTTTGGCCCCAGCCCTACCGGCCTGTCTCCCAACTTCGAAGAAAACTGCAACAGTGACGCATGCAACAGGGACCAGCGACCTCTGAAGCCTCAGAGGACTGCCCTGCACCCAAGGACCAAGAAACTCCTGTGAACAGCGGCTCTGTTCAAAAACCTGCAACTTCTTTGCAACAAAGAAGCAACTTTAAAGACTTCACGTTTCCCGCCGGAAGCGTGAGAGTTCCCACTCTGTACCCAACGCCCCCGGCTCGACCTGCAGAAAACCAACACCTCAGGGAGGACTCCCCGGCGACCGCGAGCCCGTGAGTAACCAGAGACGACCCCCCCCGAGACCCCACAGCGACGCCTGCAGAGAGAATCCAGAGGCTCCCCCTGACGGCGACTGCCTGTAACAAGGGACCCGATGCCTGGAACAAACACTGCACCCTCAGCCCCTTGGACCTGAAGGAACCGAACTCCAGTGCAGGAGCGACCCCCAAGCGACCCTCTGCCTAGCCCAGGTGGTGGCTGCCCCAAGGAGCCCCCCTGTGCCTGCCTGCATCGTTGAAGTGACCCCTGGGTCCCTCCATTACTTCCTATCTAAAACCCGACGCCTGTTTGCACACTGCACCCGGCCGCCCCTGTGCCGCTGAAGGTGTACTTTCTGTGCCTTCTTGTGTCTCCCTCGGTGCCCTACAAAACCCCCCTGGTCTGCCCCCGAGGACGCGGGTACTTACCTGCTGGCAGACTGGAACCGGGGCACCCCTGTACTCCATTGAAGCCTATGTGTTTTGGGCACCTCCTTGACCGCTGCACCTGACCGGCCTTGAGCTGTTGGTGTGGTAATTTCGGGGTTGCCTTGAACCCCCAACGGTGGGCTACCTATGCCCCAACTTTGAGACTTGTACGTTTTTTACTTACCTTCAAACCTAACCTTTACTTACCTCCCCCAGGAACTGTTGATTTTTGCAGTGTCCACTTTGAAAATAGCTTATTGCCATTTTTACAAAGACTGTATATGGTATTGCTTTTATTCAAAGTTCCTAAAGTATCTAAGTGAAGTACCTTACATTTAAAGTATTACTTGTAAATCTTGAACCTATGGTTCTTAAAATAAACTAAGAAAATATATTTTTCAATATAAAAACCTATTGGCCTGGAGTAAGTCTTTGAGTGTGTGTTCCTCATTTATTGCCTGTGTGTGTGTACAACAAATGGTTAACACTACCCTCTGATAAGCCTACTGCTCGACCACACTACCACAAAATAGAGCATTAGAATTATCTCTTTTTGCCAATATCTTACCTCTAAGGGGAACCCTTGGATTCTGTGCACACTATTTCTTACTTTGAAATAGTATATACAGAGAAAACTTCCTACAACCCCCACCACTGGAAGTGGAATGAGGGGAGCCTTTGGATGGCCACCTGTCTTAACACTGGCTTGACAGGTGACACAGGAGGTGCAAAACTCCTTTACCTTCTGGAACATATTGGGCCAGTAGAAATGGTTGACTAATCTCTCCCATGTCTTGGTTTGTCCCAAATGCCCAGCAAGGGGAATGTCATGGCCTAAGGTCAGATTGAACTCCCTAAACTCCTGAGGCACTACCACTCTCCTATTGGCACGAGGTTTGGGATATCTTGCCTCAGTGTAAAGGAGTCCATCTTCCCAATAGACCCTGTGGGTTCCACTGACATTTCCTTTTTCTTGCTCAGCTGATTCCTGTCCTAGGCCTTCAAGAGAGGGATAAGTTTCTTGCCCCTTACACAGCTGTTCCCTTGAGGGCCCCCCGGGCCCAAAAGCTCAACCTGGTAAGGTCCAGCTCCATCGACTCAGTTCCCTCAGGGGATAGAACATCTTCCTGGGAAGAGAGGTTATGTTTCTTGTGCTGTGTTGAAGCTGGTTTCCCGTCTTCTTTCATTTTATCTTGGAAGGTTGGGCCAATATTCCAGACTCCAACACTTCTTTTTCACCCGAGCCCTGCACTGTGTCCTTGTCTTGACACACACCAGTTCAGGGATACCCAGCATGGCTGCATGGGTCTTGAGCTCTACCTCAGCCCATGCTGAGGACTCCAGATAATTTCCTAGCAGACATTCTACTGGGATTGCAGAGGAGACTGCCACCTGTTTCAGGCCAGTAACTCCTCCCCATTCTAAAGTCACCATTGCCATGGGATGGACTTTAGTTTCATAGTCAGCATTGGTGACTGGATATGTCTGTCCAGCTAGGTACTGTCCTGGGAAAACCAGTTTGTCTGTTACCATAGTGACACCTGTATCCCTCAGGGCTTCTACACTTGTCCCATTGATTAAGAGCTGCTGCCTGTATTTTTGCATGTTAGGTGGCCAGGCAGCAAGTGTGGCTAAATCCTCCCCACCCTCAGAGACTAATGTAGCTTCAGTGTGAACCCTGATTTGCTCTGGGTACACTGTTGATCCCACCTGGACACTGGCTATTCCAGTGCTAACTGGAGTATTACTTGTGGGACTTTTCCTGGGACATGCCATGTCTCCAGTTTGGTGTCCATGCTGTCTACAGTTGTGACACCAGGCCTTCTTGGGATCAAAGGTTTTACCCTTATACCCATTTGAGGACTGTGAAAAGGCTCTGGGCCCACCCTCCTGAGCAGGTTTTTGGGGCCCTGTAGAAGACTCTTTACTTTTTCCCTTGGATGACTCAACACTCTTCCCCTGGGGAGGCTTTGTGACCCCTTTCTTTTGGTCACCCCCTGTGGAAGTCTTCGTCACCCTAGTCTTGACCCAATGGTCTGCCTTCTTTCCCAATTCTTGGGGAGTAATTGGACCTAGGTCTACCAGATGCTGATGCAGTTTGTCATTGAAACAATTACTTAACAGATGTTCTTTCATAAACACGTTATACAGCCCATCATAATCATTTACACCACTGCCAGTTATCCAACCATCTAGTGTTTTGACTTAGAAGTAAACAAAATCAACCCAGGTCTGGCTCAAGGATTTTTGAGCCCTCCTGAACCTAATCCTGTACTCCTCCGTTGAGAATCCAAAGCCTTCAATCAGGGTAGCCTTCATGAGGTCATAGGATTCTGCTTCCTTTCCAGGGAGTGTGAAGAGTCTATCCCTACACTCTCTAGTGAACATTTCCCAAAGGAGAGCACCCCTGTGAGATTTGTTTACTTTTCTGGTTGCACAAGCCCTCTCGGAAGCTGTGAACCATTTGGTGATATCATCAACATCTTCATATTTTGTTACAAAGCCTTTGGGGATTTTTAGGTTGTCAGTATTCTCCCTGACCCTATTTATGTTGCTGCCACCATTGATGGGAGCTAAACCCATCTCTTGTCTTTCCCTCTCTATGGCTAGGAGCTGTCTCTCCAAAGCCAATCTTTTGGCCATCCTTGCTAAGAGGAGGCCATCTTCATTGAGGCTGCCCTCAATGCTTTCAGAGTTACAGGTCTCACCTGTGGAAGAACCAGTCTCTCTGACTATGATTTGTGGAATCAGGGTTTGAGAGACCCTGTTCTCCCTAATTAGGAAAGGAGGGAGGGAATCGCCCTCCTGGTCACTAATTTCCTCATCTGTAGGATTATCCTCAGAGGGGTGGTCTTTTGCAAACTCTGCCAAAAGCTCCTGGAACTTTATTTTGGTAGGGTTGGACCCAGTCTTTATATTTTTTTAGCTTACAGAGAGTCCTTAACTCTGACATCCCTAGATGCAGGTAAGGGGTGAGGTTGAGTTCCACCACCATCTCATCTGTGCTAGACATTATGGGCCATATGTACGAACACATTTTCCCATAGATACAGAATGGGTAAAACCCTTTGCTACACCTGGCCCTATTTCTCTTAAAGTTGGGATTACTTTTTAAGAATCTAAAAACTACTTCTAGAACTTAAATCCTTACAAACTTTTAAACTCTAAAAGAAATGCTAACATGGACTTACACAAGGCCTTAGCAGGACTTATTGAAAGGAATTTAGAAAAATAGCTAAAATTTCAAAAATCAGTTTCTAATGACATTTTTTGGAATTTAGTTGTGTGATCAGATATTAACTGAGTAGTCCAGCAAATGCAGACTTAGACCCCACTGCTGATCCACCAATGTAGGAAGTTGGCTCTGTATATACTATCTCAAAGTAAGAGATAGTGTGCACAGAGTCCAAGGGTTCCCCTTAGAGGTAAGATAGTGGCAAAATTAGATAACTCTAATGCTCTATTTTGTGGTCGAGCAGTAGGCTTATCAGAGGACTAATGTTGTGTGGATCCTTGTGGATGACGCTCCGGGGTTAAGATACTGGTGGTACGTGGACACTCATAGGAGACACCCAGACGTGAAGAGGCTGGTGAAAGTGGGAAGACCTACTTCCAGACTGAGAACCAAGACAATCATGTAAGGAGAACTTTGTAGAAAGATGTAATACTTGTGTACTTCGTACTTCTCAGCTTGAAGCCGTGCCATGTAAACAGCAGAAACTTCAGCCCACCACACTTACAGAAGGAGGATGGGGGCCCAAACTGCTTTTAACATCCACTGAATTTCAGAGTACCCCTGTGACTCTTCTGGACCTTGACATTCTTTGACTGCCCCTCCTCATTCTTTATGTTAAATTGTACATAACATTATTTTTAAGTGAATGCAACCTTTAGTGTGACATTGTAGGATTGAGAGTACAAACCTAACTAAAACACAAAGAACACTCTACAGCCTTCTCTACCCTCTTCTCTTAACTATGCTTTTGAGATGGGCTTTGAATTCTGTCTGCCCTACACCAGCGTCTGGGCACTTTGGAACTCGGACATTCATAGGTTTTGATAAACTGGGTAATTGCTGCTCTACATCATTCGTTGAACTGCAGGCACCAGTTGTTGGAGAGCAGCTCAGTATATCTGTGGCGTATTCTAGGGCACGTTTGAGAGTGTGGCATAAACTGCAGTGGCACACAGCCAATGCACTGAGGAAACAAGTATGGGATGTTTTAGTCTTTAACATGCTTTTCCAGCCTTAGTGTGTTTGGAAAGTGATTTCTCTTTACCCATGTGACTTGTTTTTTTTCTCTGCCAGGAATCCATGCCATTTGACTGCTTGTGAGTGTTGCCATCGTTCGAGGGCATGCAGCGAAGAGCGGAGGAGAGCAGGCAGCCATGGCCGAGGAGACACAGGAACCCCTTTTCTTGCATCAGTATATGTGCTCGGAGTGTGGAACGCTCTACAACACCCTGGAAGAAGTCCTTGTGCATCAACAGGACCACATGGGAGACAACTACAATGAAGCTGGCACAGAGGCTCCCAGTGTAAGCAGTGGGCAGGTCCAGGGCGTGGCCAGGCAGAGCCACTACCAGTGTCTAGAGTGTGGGGAGTTTGTGCTGTCACCCAATGACCTGCTGCAGCATCAAGAGTCTCACACAAGGGTGAGCGCCCAGCATAGCAGTCGAACAGAGTCTCACAGTACCCTTGGCAGCCAGATCCATTATCAATGCTGTGAGTGTAAAGCACTCTTTACATCACCGGAGGTGTGGCTCGCTCACCAGAGAGCCCACACCAAAGATCTCACCCAGAACATCATCCTGCAGGTGGACAACGGGCTTGTCAACCTGCAGAATGTGGTCGTGGGTGACCATATGTATGAGAGCAAGAATGTTTGTGGGACACTAGCAGCTGTGCTAGAACGGCAACCACCATCACACACTTTGCCAACTCAAACTTACTTGCAAAATACCCAAAGTGAGATGACCCAGGCCGTGCCTGTAGATAAGACACTACAAAGTGAAGATCTGAAGGAGAGTGAGGACATCCAATCCACAGTGCAAGTAAAGCAGGAGAATCACCATGTCACAGAAAGGTATGAACTGCGCCCAGAGCCTGCAGCAATCCACCCGTACGAGTGCTCTGAATGCACACAGTTGTTCCAGACTCCAGAGGAGTTCCTGGAACACCAGGGAACACATTTTCTGGAGATGGAGAAAGAAAGCGGAGAGTGTTCTCTTCATGAAAGTAATGCAGCTGGTGGCATTAAGAGTGAAGTCAGACTCCTCGGGGCTCTTCCATCAGCAGCTCATGAAGGACAACAGAATGTGACCATTATTAGTGAGAATGGAGGACAAGCGCTTGTCTGCAACTCGCATCAGAGGGTGGCGCTTCCAAGCAGTCAATGCAATGCTCCAAGAGAAAAGGGTGGACCAACACTCCGTCCCTTTAAATGTACTCATTGCAAAGATGCCTTTGCGTCATTGGAGGAATTGAAACAGCATTGCAGGTTCAACGCCACAGAGCAGTTTTTCTGCGCACATTGTGATCGCCAGTTCACATCTGCAACGCGTCTGCAGGCACACCAGAAGGCACATGTCAATGGCACCTTTGAGTGTCCAAATTGCAGCAAGGTGTTCAAGAAGGCAGTGTCCTTGGAGCAGCACATGAGGATACACCGCGGAGAAGCACTCTACCTCTGTGTGGACTGTGGCTTAGGCTTTGGAACAGAGATGACCCTCATGCTGCATCGCAAAACTCACACCGCAGACCCCCTGCATCACTGTGTGTGTGGCAAGACTTTCAGCAACATGACCAAGTTCTTGTACCATCGGAGGACCCATGTGGGCAAGAGTGGTGTCCCACCAGAGAAATTAAAAATGCATGTGGAGCCACTGGGTGCGGAACCCTGCCTGTCAGCGTTACAGCCAATGCCAGAACCAGCTGTCCAGGAGCATGGAAACATGACCAGAGCTGAGATTGATAGTACAGCTGCTGAAGTCTTTGAAACCTCCACTCCAGTGGAGGGGACACCTGTCCTCCTGAAAGAGCCTTCTCTTGCCAATGTGCATGTGAACGGTGTAGCCCAAGAACATCTCCAGCGGGTGGAGACCAGCAAGTCTGGGAAGGGTTTTAAGTGTCCACAGTGTGAGAAGGAGTTTTCCACCCACATCCGCATGGTCCGTCATAAAAGGGTTGTGCATATTCTTGAGAGGACACACAAGTGCCAGCTGTGTGGGAAAAAGTTCAAAAAGCTGGTGCATGTGAAAAACCACATGCGCATTCATACAGGAGAGAGGCCATTCCAGTGTACAGAGTGTGGCAAGACCTTCACCTCGCTGGCCAATCTGATGAGACACAACCTGATCCATACGGGTGAGCGGCCATACAAATGTGACATCTGCAACAAGACCTTCACTCAGTCCTCGAACTTGCAGCAGCACCGCATTGTGCACGATGGAACCAGCCCCTACACCTGCAAGGAGTGCGGGCTCTCTTTCTCCCGTGCATCCAAGCTGGCCCTTCACCTGTACGGTCATACAGGTGAGCTCCCCTTCAAGTGTAAAGACTGCGATAAGTCTTTTCTGCGCAGGAGGCTGCTGGAGTTGCACCGCTTCATCCACCTGGGAAAGGAGCCCCATCACTGCAAGCACTGCGGGGCCATCTTTGTTCATCTTTCCAAGCTGGAGGAGCATCATTGCAGCCAGAAGATGCACTATGAATGCCCCATCTGTGGAAAGAGGATGAACTCCCAAGCCAACCTGACTTTGCACAAACTAGTGCATGCTGGTCAGCGCCCTTTCAAGTGCCCCCAGTGCAGCAAGTCCTTTTCTAGCCAAAGTGGCCTAACGCGCCACGAGCAGAGACACTCAGGAGCTCGGCCCCACCAGTGCGAGGTGTGTTCGAAGACATTTGTGGCAGCCTCTGGCTTGCAACTGCACTACCGTACCCACACTAATGAGAGGCCCTTCCCTTGTCAGGTGTGTGGTAAGGCCTTCCGTCAGGCCACCCACCTACGGGAGCACCGCCGCCTGCACACTGGTGAGCGACCCTACAAGTGTGATGAGTGTGGAAAGCGGTTTGTTCAGTCCATGCACTTAGTGGAGCACCGGCGCATCCACACTGGTGAGCGGCCACACACTTGCCATGAGTGTGGCAAGGCCTTCAAAACCCAGTCAAACCTGAGGAGTCACCGGAAGACCCACAAGGAGCTTTCACCTCAGGCCCAGCAGACCATCATGTGTAATGAGTTTGGAGAGACCATAGCCATCATTGAAACCAGTGAACCTATCCCGCTGGCAGAAACAATCGAGATTTACCAGGCCACGCTGGACGGGAGCCTTGCGGTGGAGAATGTGCAGGTGGAAAATCTCCAGGTCAATGCATTTGTGTGAGGATACTGAAGAGAACCGCCAAAGATGTTGGCCGAAGAAGCAAGAAGTGCTTCACATCCTGATTGCAAATAAAGCCTTGTGAACACCAGACTCTGTGCACATTTGTCTTTGAATTCGCAAACCTCTCTCCATTCTAATGAAGTTTGTGTGTCTGCCCTGGCACATAGATATGGTTCATAGGATTACATTTTTAGATTCCAAAGACCTGATATGTAATCTGGTAGGTTTTGTTGGCCTGCTTCAATAATCCTTTCGAAATCTAAAAGCTTACAGAGAAGGCATGTTCACCACACTGGTATTAAGAATGCAGTCTCGTCTAGGACCTGTTATTGGTCTATGTATGTTCTGGAGTTAACTTCAATGGAGTGACCAGAACCAGGTGCCGTGCAGCAACGGATATTTATCTTATGTTGTGTTGTGTTATGTTGCTCATTTCTCAGGAAAGTTCACCATGTGCTTCACCAGTCTATTGTTCGTCATCTGTTTTTTGAGGTCTAGGATTGCATATGTCCTTGGTATAGATCATGGCATTTTGTGTACAAGAGCTTTCTGGGTTGACCTCATGAAGTCCAGGGGACAGTATGTGCAGGTGTCATATAGGGTATAAATAAGGATACTGATGAAATGGTTACATCTGATGCTCTTATAATCTATGACTTAGAAGGTTATACACTCATGTTATAGGTGCAGCTCCAGTTGTGCACTGTCTCCACCTAGTCAACGGGATGCTTGGGCTGCACAGTACTGTGTTTCTTGCAGAATCTGGGTGGTTTTGACTCTGAGAGCTCATAGCTAAAGGTTTCTGGGTCCTCACTTTGAAAGAGTCACATCGAGCTCCTCGTCGGTATTTCATAAGCAGCCGAGAAAGTGTTTGTGTAGGGGAGCAGTGATTAAACGGCATGGTGAGGAACAAGCTTTGATGCAGAGGAATATGACGGTCATTCTGGACACTAACAGAACATTGGGAAAATGATTCTGTGGAGCCAAACTTTGTGTACTAAGCACACCGGACAAGTAGGGTAATAGTGAACCCCTACGTGAATCAGTGGAGGATCCGCAGGGCAGGCTTTCCGAGACCTAGGGCAAGTAGTGTAAAAGTGATTCTTTACATGGATCAGTGAAGGATGCTGAAGGAAGGCTTTGTGTAGTACGGGAAGTGTTGTAAAAGTGAACCTCTGTGTATCAGTGGAGGATCCTGAAGGAAGGCTTTGTGTAGTAGGGTAAGTATTGTAAAGGTGAACCTGTACGTGGATCTGTGGAGGATCCGCGGGGCAGGCTTTGTGTACTTTGTGTACTAGGTAAGTAGTGTAAAAGTGAACCTCTACGTTGATCAGTAGAGGATCCGTGGGGCAGGCTTTGTGTACTAGGTAAGTAGTGTAAAAGTGAACCTCTGCGTTGATCAGTGGAGGTTCTGCAGGGCAGGCTTTGTGTACTAGGCAAGTAGTGTAAAAGCGAACCTCTGTATGGATCATTGTAGGTGCCTGAGGACATGCATTGCGTAACATGGGAAGTAGTTTAAAAGTGAACCTCTCTGTGGATCAGTGGAGGATGGTGAGGGCAGGCTTTGCGTACTACGGCAAGTAGTGTAAAAGTGAACCTCTACGTTGATCAGTGGACGATCTGCAAGGCAGGCTCCGTGTATAGGGCAAGAAGTGTAAAAGTGAACCTCTGTGTAAATCAGTGGAGGATCCTCAGGGCTGGCTTTGTGTAGGAGGGCAGTTAGTGCAAAAGTGAACCTGTACGTGTATCAGTGGAGGATCCTGAGGCAGGCTTTTTGTAGTAGGAGAGGGAGTGTAAACGTGAACATCTACATAGATCTGTGGAGGATCCTGAGGACTGGCTTTGTGTACCAGGGCAAGTAGTGTAAAAGTGAATCTCTGTGTGGATCAGTGTAGGATCCTGATGGCAGGCTTTTCATAGGACGGCAGGTACTGTAAAAGTGCACCTCTCTGTGGATCAGTGAAGTATCCTGAGGGCAGGCTTTGCGTACTAGGGCAAGTAGTGTAAAAGTGCACCTCTGTTTGGATCAGTGGAGAATCCTGAGGGTATGCATTGCATATTAGGGCAAGTAGTGTAAAAGTGAACCTTTACGTGGAACAGTCGAGGATCCTGAGGTCAAGCTTTGCATACTAGGGGAAGTAGTGTAAAAGAGAACCCCTGCATGGATCGGTGGAGAGTCCTGAGGGCAGGTTTTGTGTAGGAGGAGAAGTAGTGTAAAAGTGAACCTCTACGTGGATCAGTGGAGGATCCTGAGGGGAGGCTTTGTGTACTAGGGCAGGTAGTGTAAAAATGAACCTCCATGTGCATCAGGGGAGGTTTCTGAGGGAAGGCTTTGTGTACTAGGCTAAGTAGTGTAAAAGTGAATCTCTACATGGATCAGCGGGGATCCTGAGGGCAGACTTTGTGGACTAAGGCAAGTAGTGTAAAAGTGAACCTCTGTGTGGATCAGTGGAGGATCCTGAGGGGAGAGCTAGCAGAGTAAAAATTAACCTCTACATGGATCAGTGGAGGATCAACAGGGCAGGCTTTGCGTACCAGGTCAAGTAGTGTAAAAGTGAACCTGTACATGAATCAGTGGAGGATCCTGATGGGTAAGCTTTGTGTATGTAGGAGGGCAAGTGGTCTAAAAGTGAACCTCTGTGGATCAGTGTAGGATCCTGAGGGCAGACTTTGCGTACATGGGGAAGTAGTGTGAAAGTGAACCTCTCTGTGGATCAGTGGAGGATCCTAAGGGAGACCATGTGGACTAAGGCAAATAGTGTAAAAGTGAACATCTACATGGATCAATGGAAGATGCCGAATGCAGTAAAAGTGAACCTGTATGTGGAACAGTGGAGGATCATGAGGTCCGAGTTTGCGTAATGGGACAAGTTGTGTAAAAGTGATCCTGAGGGCAAGCTTTGCGTACTAGGGCAAGTAGTATAAAAATGAACCTCTACTTGGATCAGTGGAGGATCCACAGGGCAGGCTTTGTGTACTTGGACAGCTAGTATAAAAGTGAACCTCTACGTGGATCAGTGGAGGATCCTGAGGACAGGATTTGTGTGCTAGGGTAGGTATTGTAAAAGGGAACCTGTATGTGGATCAGTGGAGAATCCTGAGGGCAGGCTTTATGTTGGAGGGCAAGTAGTATAAAAGAAAACCTCTACATGGCTCAGTGGAGGATCCGCAGGGTAGGCTTTGTGTACCAGGGCAAGTTGTGTAAAAGTGAACTTCTATGTGGATCAGTGGAAAATCCTGAGGGCAGGCTTTCTTTAGGAGGGGAAGTAGTGTAAAAGTGAACCTCTGCATGTATCAGTGGAGGAGCCTGAGGGCAGGCTTTGCATAGGAGGGCACATCATGTAAAAGTAAATCTCTTCATGGATCAGTGGTAGATCCTGAGGGCAGGCTTTGTGTAGCAAGGCAAGTTGTGTGAAAGTAAACTCTACGTTGATCAGTGGAGCATCCGCAGGGCAGGCTTTGTGTACTAGGGCAAATAGTGTAAATGTGGACCTATAGGTTGATCAGTGGAAGATCCTGAGGGCAGGCTTTGTGTGCTAGGGCAAGTAGTGTAAATATAAACCTCTAACTAGATCAGTAGAGGATCCTGAGGGCAGGCTTTGTGTACTAGGGGTAGTAGTATGAAAACGAACCTCTCTGTGTAACAGCGGAGGATCCTCAGGGCAGACTATGGCCCTCATTCTGACCCTGGCGGTCCTAGACCGCCAGGGCCGGGGGCAACGGAAGCACCACCAACAGGCTGGCGGTGCTTCATTGCCCATTCTGACCGCGGCGGTAAAGCCGCGGTCAGAAAAGGGGATCCAGTGGTTTCCCGCCAGAATACCCCTGGCAGGGCTAAACCTCCATGGCGGCGCTGCAAGCAGGGCTGCCATGGGGATTCCGACCCCCTTCCCGCCAGCCTGTTTCTGGCGGTTTTGACCGCCAGGAACAGGATGGCGGGAACGGGTGTCGTGGGGCCCCTGCACTGCCCATGCCACTGGCATGGGCGGTGCAGGGGCCCCCTAACAGGGCCCCAGCATGATTTTCACTGTCTGCATAGCAGACAGTGAAAATCGCGACGGGTGCAACTGCACCCGTCGCACCCCTGCAACACCGCCAGCTCCATTCGGAGCCAGCTTCTGTGTTGCAGGGCCTTTCCCGCTGGGCCAGCGGGCGCTCCTTTGGCGGGCGCCCGCCGGCCCAGCGGGAAAGCCAGAATGGCCTCCGCTGTCTTTTGACCGCGGAGCGGCCAAATGGCGGTAACCGCATGGCGGGCGGCTACCGCCGCCCACCGCGGTCAGAATGACCGCCTATGTGTACTAGGGCAATTAGTGTAAATGCGAACCTCTGTGTGGATCAGTGGAGGATCTGCATGGCAGGCTTTGTGTAGGAGGGTAGGTAGTGTAAAAGTGAACCTCCTATGTGGATCAGTGGAAGATCCTGAGTCCAGGTTTTATGTACCAGGGCAAGTAGTCTAAAAGTGAACCTCTACTTGGATCAGTGGAAGATTCTGAGGGCAGGCTTTGCACATGAGGGTAAGTAGTGTAAAAGTGAATCTTTGTGGATCATTGGCAGATCCTGAGGGTAGGCTTTGTGTAGCAGGGCAAGTAGTGTAAAAGTAAAGCTCTATGTGGATCAGTAGAAGATCCTGAGGGCAGGGTTTGTGTACTAGGGCAAGTAGTGTAAAGGTGAACCTCTCTGTGGATCAGTGGAGGATCCCCAGGGCAGGATCTGTGTACTAGGGCAAGTAGTGTGAAAGTGAACCTCTCTGCGGATCAGAGGAAGATCATAAGTCTAGGCTTTATGTACCAGGGCAAGTAGTCTAAAAGTGAACCTCTACTTGGATCAGTGGAAGATTCTGAGGGCAGGCTTGGCTTAGGAGGGCAAGTAGTGTAAACGTGAATCTTTGTGGATCAGTGGCAGATCCTGAGGGTAGGCTTTGTGTAGCAGGGCAAATAGTGTAAATGTAAAGCTCTACATGGATCAGTGGAAGATCCTGAGAGCAGGGTTTGTGTACAATGGGAGATAGTGTAAAGGTGAACCTTTCTGTTGATCATTGGAGGATCCCGAGGGCAGGCTTTGTGTACTAGGGCAAGTTGTGTTAAAGTGAATCTCTGCTTGGATCATTGGAGGATCCACTCAGCAGGCCTTTTTGTACTAGGGGAATAGTAATCCTGTGTGGATCAGGGGAGGATCCTTAGGGCAGGCTTTGTGTACCAAGGCAAGTAGTATAAAAGTGGACCCATGCGTGGGTCAGTGGATGATCCTGAGGGCAGGCTTTGCATAGGAGGGCAAGTAGTGTAAAAGTGAATCTCTTCGTGGATCAGTGGCGGATCCTGAGGGTCGGCTTTGTGTAGCAATGCAAGTAGTGTAAAAGTAAAGCTCTACGTAGATCAGTGGAGTATACTGAAGGCAGGGTTTGTGTACTAGGGCAAGTAGTGTGAAAGTGAACCTCTACGTGGATCAATGGAGGATCTGCAGGGCAGACTTTGTACTATGGCAGGTCGTGTAAAAGTGAACCTTAACGTGGATCAGTGGAGGATCCTGAGGGCAGGGTTTGTGTACTAGGGCAAGTAACGTGAAAGCAAAACTCTGTGGTTCAGTGGAGCATCCTGAGCACAGGCTTTGTGTGCAAGGGCAAGTAGTGTAAAAGTGAATCTCTGAGTGGGTCATTGGAGCATCCGCACTGTAGGCTTTTTTTGTACTAGGAAAGTAAAGTAAAAGTGTACCTCTATGTGGATCAAGGTAGGATCCTGAGGGTAGGCTTTGTGTACCAGGACAAGTAGTGTAAAACTAAACTTCTGTGGATCAGTGGACGATCCTGAGTGTAAGCTTTGGATCGTTTGTGATGGAGTAACCCATCTACCAAACTCTAAATCAGGCTCTAAGTCAGAAGACCTTCGGTCATCTGATTGGGAAAACCTCAGGGAGCAACTGATTGCATTCCTTTGATATGCCTCTGCTCTAAGATGTGAGGTCCTGTCCTAAGAGGGAGATGGCTCGCCCACAACGCAAATCATTCATCACCGTTAGTCACTTAAGAGATTTGTAATCTATTTGGACCATAAACCTAGTCCAAACTAAGTAAGTCCCAAAGGTCCTAAAAGAACACAGATTTACAAAGTACTCCTTTTCAGTTGCAGTTGTTCTTCTTGTGTAGTAATGTTGCTGGTGACCACCGAAACTGCTCAAACCCCCTAGTTGGAAGCAACTATTTGTACTAAAAGGCTGAAGATTGGTGCAGCCTTCCATACAGGTGCTTTCACAGTGACTTTGAAGTTGTAAGAGGTTCTTTTTCAAAAGTATTGCATTAAACAGCAGTGTTGTTTAGATAGGTCACACAAAAGGCATTCAGACCATTCAGCATAAGGTACACCAGTCTCTGTAATGCGGCCTGGGCAATCGTTAATCGAAAGGGCATCACCTTAATTTTCATAGAGCCATTCAGGTGTGGAGAATGTGGTCTTCTCTTTCAGTATAAGCACTATCCAGTACCTGTGCCCAACTTATCAATAAGCGTGTCAACTCAAGGACTTGGATCAGTTGTTGAGGTTCTGATAGTTCATAGCCTTGCTTTGACACCAGCACCACAGGACTGGCATGTGGACCACGGAGCACCCTTGTAGTCCCAGTCCCAACTTTTTGACTACCTCAATGTAATCTTCGGTCAGTCCTTTAGGTCTTTACAAGCAGGCTGTCCACAGGCGAGTGGTGTGCAAATAGAGTGGTGTTAAGCCAAAGGTCCAGGAGGTGGGCAAAGCAGCCCAGCAATCTGTTACCCTCTGCCTGCTGGTTAGGTATTAAATATAGGTGATAGTCACTCCCTCTACCAACCAGTTCTTTTCTGCTCCATGCAGCTGCACAGGAAGGTCATCAGGACGGTCATCCCAGTCCTGAGCCTGGACAGTGGCTACCATAAGTGTCCGGAAGTAACTCCTACTCCTTCTCAACCTGGGCAGTGCCTACAAGAAGTTCTGCCAATTCCTGTGTCCCTAAGTAATGTTTCAGCAAAGTGACATGGAACCTTTGGTGGCTTCCTGGTGGCACTAACATAGGCTAAATTGGTGACCTCAATATCCAGTGTATAGGTCATTCTCCAGACAGTGTATGTGCCACTTCAATTCTCCTCTAGATGTAAACAACTTGCAACACCCATATCCAGTGCCAGTGAACAATATGTGATTAACGCTCCCTTTTCTACTTCAATGAACTGCAACATAAAACTAAAATGGCAAAACCCCCCCACCCGTTTCCTTCCCCGGGTAAATGCTAATTAACAACAAAACATTGTGCTTACCCATCTTATTGGGCGATAGTACGTTTCCAAGCCTATCCCTCTCAATTCCACAGTGCAGACAAAATAATACTAGTAAGCTCTACAAACGTCTAGGTGCCAACTAACTGATGAAATATGCAGGAGCAAGGCAGTACAAAGCAGGTCCCCCGTCCTGGAGGGACAGGGCACCACCAGGCACAGCACTCCAGTTTCCCTATAGTTCCTTATCTAGTACTTGATGGGTCCCTCTGTTGTATATCAGATATGCTTCCGCTGCCAATTGGGGTTTGTTGAGTCGCACAGATCTGTCTCCTGTATTCCCTTAGCGCCCCCTCTTATGGAGCTCAGATATCTGGCACGTTCAGCAAAGGCAAAGTACCGCCCTGCCACTGAGCCTTTTTATAGTTCATACCCTCCGTCCTCTATGTTCTCCTGTTGCACATTCATCGTCCATCATCTGCTCCTTCTCCCGCTACTTTCCAGCTCCCTTTCCAGCATGCCATCCTGTTGGACAAGCATCTGTGGTGTAAACTGGCTTTGCAGTGACTCCAAAGCGTGGGATCTGTCGTTGCTTCTGCATCTAGATCTCCTAGTTCTGGATCAGCCCTAGGTGCCCCACTCTCATACCTAGAAACTCGGTCCAAAAGTTCTAACCATGTCCATGCTTTCTCCAGTTTTTCGAAAAGGTGTGTCTTTCCATTGGCTATTATATTAAGCCTGACAATGTGCATCACCATGTATGAGAGATTCATGGCTTTGAGTATCTATTTAACGTCCATTAAGGTTTTCCTTTGGGACTATTCCTTGCGTGTATAGACCAGGAAGATAGCAATTTTATGGTTTTCATAACAGATGACTCCCACTTCTCGGGCAACACTCAAAATGCTGTTGCCGTCGCTGTAATGGAAGATTCTGGCTATCGTTGCCCTTGGCGGTGCCTCCAGTGTCTGCCTCTCGATCAAGGCCCTATGGGCTCTCTCAACTTTGAAGAAGCCGACAAACGTTTAGACTTCAATGTATTTATTAGCCAGTTCTCCAGGAAACTTTCAGCAGAGTCATCCTCTGCTGGTTCAGGAAGCCCAGGAGTCATAGGTTATTCTTACGTGATCGGTCCTCTACATCTTCTGCTCTACTCTCCAGCATTTAGTCGCCCCCGTCGACCATGGTACCATTTGTGGCTCTGTGGGCCACTTTACGTAGATCTGTTCTGAGCAGGCACACTTCACGGGAGACCTCATCTATTTTTCTCTTCAATGGTGTGCGTGAGCCCTCTGTGGCCTCCAGTATTGCGGCACAAGCTGGCTCTTCCACTTGGTATGGTGCATTGGACCTCATTAGTCTAGTAGCCCGTGGGGTAGGTCCCTGCGGTGTGGTGTACTGCACAGTGGTATTGCCCTGGCGTCCCCTGGAGTTGTGTCTTTACTCATGCTGGGGGGTGGTGTCGGGGCCACCCCTCCAATGAAGGTCAGTCCGTCTCAGCCCAGGGGCAGGCCCAACGCTGAGGTGCGGGAAGGCCTTTCACTCTTTGTAAGCCTAATGTTGTAAAGCAGACCCCCGCCACCCCTTGCATGAAGATACTCAGTCCTTGCAGTCAGAGGGCCTTTAATCACAAACCCCACCCCACACTCACTCACTGCAGCGCTGCCTCCACAACAGCAATCGTGGCCCCGACTGTGCCATCTCTGCAGTCCCAAAGGTGGTTATTGGGCTCAGGACAGGATATCCAAGCTGCCACACAATCGTACCCTGCACAATCCCACATGGGGACAGCCCGCTTGGCCACCCTAATCCTTGGTGTTTGGGGTCACTTCTAGAGCCTTTCTGCTCTCCACCCTGCACCGCTCCAGCTGGGGCAGGGGTCAATGTGAGAGGGCTCCACAGTGTCAGAGGTACTGCAATGATCTGCGGCTCTGGGAAGCCTCAGGGAGGCCCAGATGTGCTATGGGCTCAGCAGCTTCTGTTCATGATCCCTCCACTCCTGGGTCACCAGTCACTTCGGGGTTATCCACAAGGATGTACTGCCCTGGCTGATAGCCCAAGGCATCTGTGAGTCACAGCACCTCTGTCACGGGCAGGACACAAGCAGACTGACCCCACAGTCTCCACTCCTGGGTCACCAGTCTCCTCTGGGCTATTCACAAGGATGTAGCTCTGGCCGATAGCCCAAGGCATCTGTGAGTCACAGCCGTGTCCCCTCCACTGTCGCACCTCTGTCACAAGCAGACCCCACGCAGCCTCCAGTCCCAGCTGCAGGGGTGAGGTGATCCACAGTGCAGCCCCCAGAACCGCAGGCCTAGACTAAGCACCCGAGGTCTCCACTGAGGCCCCATTCATGAGTCCATCGTCCCGCCTTCAGTCCGCAGTTTCCACTTCTTACCCCTCCGCCTTCCAGTGCTTCACTCCCAGCATGGCTCCAGTGCTTCACTCCCAGCATGGCTCCAGTGCTTCACTCCCAGCACGGCTCCAGTGCTTCACTCCCAGCGCTGCTCCAGTGCTTCACTCCCAGCGCTGCTCCAGTGCTTCACTCCCAGCGCGGCTCTAGTGCTTCACTCCCAGCGCGGCTCTAGTGCTTCACTCCCAGCGCGGCTCTAGTGCTTCACTCCCAGCGCGGCTCTAGTGCTTCACTCCCAGCGCGGCTCTAGTGCTTCACTCCCAGCGCGGCTCTAGTGCTTCACTCCCAGCGCGGCTCCAATGCTTCACTCCCAGCGCGGCTCCAATGCTTCACTCCCAGCGCGGCTCCAATGCTTCACTCCCAGTGCGGCTCCAGTGCTTCACTACCAGCGCGGCTCCAGTGCCTCACTCACAGCAAGGCTCCAGTGCTTCACTCCCAGAAAGGCGCCAGTGCTTCACTCTGGCTCCAGTGCTTCAATCCCAGCGTGGCTCCAGTGCTTCACTCCCTGCGTGGCTCCAGTGCTTCACTCCCAGCGCGGCTCTAGTGCTTCACTCCCTGCGTGGCTCTAGTGCTTCACTCCCTGCATGGCTCTGGTGCTTCACTCCCAGCGTGACGCCGGTCCTTCACTCCCAGCACGGCTCCAGTGCTTCACTCCCAGCACGGCTCCAGTGCTTCACTCCCAGCACGGCTCCAGTGCTTCACTCCCAGCATGGCTCCAGTGCTTCACTCAAGCATGGCTCTAGTGCTTCACTCCCAGCGCAGCTCTAGTGCTTCACTCCCAGCGCGGCTCCAGTGCTTCACTCCCAGCGCGGCTCCGGTGCTTCACTCCCAGCGCGGCCCCGGTGCTTCACTCCCAGCGCGGCTCCGGTGCTTCACTCCCAGCGCGGCTCCGGTGCTTCACTCCCAGCGCGGCTCCGGTGCTTCACTCCCAGCGCGGCTCCGGTGCTTCACTCCCTGCGTGGCTCCGGTGCTTCACTCCCTGCGTGGCTCCAGTGCTTCACTCCCTGCGTGGCTCCGGTGCTTCACTCCCTGCGTGGCTCCGGTGCTTCACTCCCTGCGTGGCTCCGGTGCTTCACTCCCTGCGTGGCTCTGGTGCTTCACTCCCTGCGTGGCTCTGGTGCTTCACTCCCAGCGTGGCGCCGGTCCTTCACTCCCAGCACGGCTCCAGTGCTTCACTCCCAGCGCGGCTCTAGTGCTTCACTCCCAGCGCGGCTCTAGTGCTTCACTCCCAGCGCGGCTCTAGTGCTTCACTCCCAGCGCGGCTCTGGTGCTTCACTCCCAGCGCGGCTCTGGTGCTTCACTCCCAGCGCGGCTCTGGTGCTTCACTCCCTGCGCGGCTCTGGTGCTTCACTCCCTGCGCGGCTCTGGTGCTTCACTCCCTGCGCGGCTCTGGTGCTTCACTCCCTGCGCGGCTCTGGTGCTTCACTCCCTGCGCGGCTCTGGTGCTTCACTCCCAGCGCGGCTCTAGTGCTTCACTCCCAGCGCGGCTCCAGTGCTTCACTTTCAGTGCTTCACTCACAGCAAGGCTCCAGTGCTTCACTCCCAGCACGGCTCCAGTGCTTCACTCCCATCACGGCTCCAGTGCTTCACTCCCAGCACGGCTCCAGTGCTTCACTCCCAGCACGGCTCCAGTGCTTCACTCCCTGCGTGGCTCTAGTGCTTCACTCCCTGCGTGGCTCTAGTGCTTCACTCCCAGCGTGGCGCCGGTCCTTCACTCCCAGCACGGCTCCAGAGCTTCACTCAAGCAAGGCTCCAGAGCTTCACTCAAGCAAGGCTCCAGAGCTTCACTCAAGCAAGGCTCCAGAGCTTCACTCAAGCAAGGCTCCAGAGCTTCACTCAAGCAAGGCTCCAGTGCTTCACTCAAGCAAGGCTCCAGTGCTTCACTCAAGCAAGGCTCCAGTGCTTCACTCCTAGCAAGGCTCCAGTGCTTCACTCCTAGCAAGGCTCCAGTGCTTCACTCCTAGCAAGGCTCCAGTGCTTCACTCCTAGCAAGGCTCCAGTGCTTCACTCCTAGCATGGCTCCAGTGCTTCACTCAAGCAAGGCTCCAGTGCTTCACTCAAGCAAGGCTCCAGTGCTTCACTCCCAGCGCGGCTCTAGTGCTTCACTCCCAGCGCGGCTCTAGTGCTTCACTCCCAGCAAGGCTCTAGTGCTTCACTCCCAGCAAGGCTCTAGTGCTTCACTCCCAGCAAGGCTCTAGTGCTTCACTCCCAGCGCGGCTCTAGTGCTTCACTCCCAGCGCGGCTCTAGTGCTTCACTCCCAGCGCGGCTCTAGTGCTTCACTCCCAGCAAGGCTCCAGTGCTTCACTCCCAGCATGGCTGGAGTGCTTCACTCCCAGCATGGCTCCAGTGCTTCACTCTGGGTCCAGAGCTTCACTCCCAGCACGGCTCCAGTGCTTCACTCCCAGCAAGGCTCCAGTGCTTCGCTCTCAGCACGGCTCCAGTGCTTCACTCTCAGCAAGGCTCTAGTGCTTCACTCCCAGCGCGGCTCTAGTGCTTCACTCCCAGCGCGGCTCTAGTGCTTCACTCCCAGCGCGGCTCTAGTGCTTCACTCCCAGCGCGGCTCTAGTGCTTCACTCCCAGCGCGGCTCCAGTGCTTCACTCCCAGCGCGGCTCTAATGCTTCACTCCCAGCAAGGCTCCAGTGCTTCACTCCCAGCAAGGCTCCAGCGGCTCCAGTGCTTCACTCCCAGCGTGGCTCCAGTGCTTCACTCCCAGCGTGGCTCCAGTGCTTCACTCCCAGCGCGGCTCCAGTGCTTCACTCCCAGCGCGGCTCCAGTGCTTCACTCCCAGCGCGGCTCCAGTGCTTCACTCCCGGCGCGGCTCCAGTGCTTCACTCCCGGCGCGGCTCCAGTGCTTCACTCCCGGCGCGGCTCCAGTGCTTCACTCCCGGCGCGGCTCCAGTGCTTCACTCCCGGCGCGGCTCCAGTGCTTCACTCCCGGCGCGGCTCCAGTGCTTCACTCCCGGCGCGGCTCCAGTGCTTCACTCCCAGCAAGGCACCAGTGCTTCACTCCCAGCAAGGCTCCAGTGCTTCACTCCCAGCAAGGCTCCAGTGCTTCACTCCCAGCAAGGCTCCAGTGCTTCACTCCCAGCACGGCTCCAGTGCTTCACTCCCGGCGCGGCTCCAGTGCTTCACTCCCGGCGCGGCTCCAGTGCTTCACTCCCAGTGCGGCTCCAGTGCTTCACTCCCGGCGCGGCTCCAGTGCTTCACTCCCAGTGCGGCTCCAGTGCTTCACTCCCAGTGCGGCTCTAGTGCTTCACTTCCAGCGCGGCTCCAGTGCTTCACTCCCAGAAAGGCACCAGTGCTTCACTCCCAGCAAGGCTCCAGTGCTTCACTCCCAGCAAGGCTCCAGTGCTTCACTCCCAGCAAGGCTCCAGTGCTTCACTCCCAGCAAGGCTCCAGTGCTTCACTCCCAGCAAGGCTCCAGTGCTTCACTCCCAGCGCGGCTCCAGTGCTTCACTCCCAGCGCGGCTCCAGTGCTTCACTCCCAGCACTGCTCCAGTGCTTCACTCCCAGCATGGCACCGGTCCGTCACTCCCAGAGCGGCTCCAGTGCTTCACTCCCAGTGCGGCTCCAGTGCTTCACTCCCAGTGCGGCTCTAGTGCTTCACTCCAAGCGCGGCTCCAGTGCTTCACTCTGGCTCCAGTGCTTCACTCCCAGCATGACTCCAGTGCTTCACTCCCAGCAAGGCTCCAGCGGCTCTAGTGCTTCACTCCCAGCGCGGCTCCAGTGCTTCACTCCCAGTGCGGTGCCAGTGCTTCACTCCCAGCGCGGTGCCAGTGCTTCACTCCCAGCGCGGCTCCAGTGCTTCACTCCCAGCATGGCTCCAGTGCTTCACTCCCAGCCCAGTGCTTCACTCCCAGCGCGGCTCCAGTGCTTCACTCCCAGCGCGGCTCCAGTGCTTCACTCCCAGCGCGGCTCTAGTGCTTCACTCCCAGCGCGGCTCTAGTGCTTCACTCCCAGCGCGGCTCTAGTGCTTCACTCCCAGCACGGCTCTAGTGCTTCACTCCCAGCGCGGCTCTAGTGCTTCACTCCCAGCGCGGCTCCAGTGCTTCACTCCCAGCGTGGTTCCAGTGCTTCACTCCCAGCAAGGCTATAGTGCTTCACTCCCAGCAAGGCTCCAGTGCTTCACTCCCAGCACGGCTCTAGTGCTTCACTCCCAGCACGGCTCTAGTGCTTCACTCCCAGCACGGCTCTAGTGCTTCACTCCCAGCACGGCTCTAGTGCTTCACTCCCAGCACGGCTCTAGTGCTTCACTCCCAGCACGGCTCCAGTGCTTCACTCCCAGCGCGGCTCCAGTGCTTCACTCCCAGCATGACTCCAGTGCTTCACTCTGGCTCCAGTGCTTCACTCCCAGCATGACTCCAGTGCTTCACTCTGGCTCCAGTGCTTCACTCCCAGTATGGCTCCAGTGCTTCACTCCCAGTATGGCTCCAGTGCTTCACTCCCAGCATGGCTTCAGTGCTTCACTCTGGCTCCAGTGCTTCACTCTGGCTCCAGTGCTTCACTCCCAGCATGGCTGCAGTGCTTCACTCCCAGTATGGCTCCAGTGCTTCACTCTGGCTCCAGTGCTTCACTCTGGCTCCAGTGCTTCACTCTGGCTCCAGTGCTTCACTCCCAGCATGGCTGCAGTGCTTCACTCCCAGTATGGCTCCCGTGCTTCACTCCCAGCACGGCTCCAGTTCTTCACTCCCAGCATGGCTCCAGTGCTTCACTCCCAGTATGGCTCCAGTGCTTCACTCCCAGCATGGCTCCAGTGCTTCACTCCCAGCATGGCTGCAGTCGCTGCTGTTGCTCATCGCAGCTCCTCATCCTTTCACCGCTGGAGCACCCCATCACAGGACAGGCCTTAGGGGAGCCAAGTCTGGGAGAGTCTCCCCTCCCAGCCAGCGGCAGCCGACAGGTAGGCTGCAGTGGGTGTTACACCCCCAGCATACTCACAGGGTCTCAGTACTGTCCCACGGGGAGGGCTCCTACAATCAGCAGGTCGGGTTTCATCCCAAAGCAGACTGGGTGGGACTATCGAGCAGGATTGTGCAGGATTACTCTTTGGGCAGTGGAGCGCTCTAACTGCGCATCCAATCGGCCGTCTTGCTTGACCATGCCCGCACTTGGCCTTCAACGTTAAGGACTTCCAGGATAAACCGCTCACCCTGCACCCGTCCACCGACCACTTCACATTGGCATTTCATATTCTTCTCAAACAGAATTACGAATTTACCAAGACTCAACCCATTCGAGACAGCTGTGGGTAAAAGCTATTAAGACATCCTTAGATCTTTTTTTGGGTCGAGCGCAAAGCGATCTGTCCCTGGTGTAATCTCTCTGTGGGCTTTTCACCACGCCCATGTCACGCCCATCACTTTGGTTGGTTTGTGGGCTTGCCTTTTACAATCTGCTTGATTTCATTAGTGAAAGGCACGCATATGTCATGCCTTTTCCGGTGTTTAGCCCTCCTGGAGCGGACTGGCCAACTGCTGAAAACAGACGAGGCTCCTTGTATGGTTTCTGCACTATTTATTTTCTTTATTTCGCATAACGATCTCGGTAGTCGAGTGCTTTGCATGACATCAATCTTGTTACATCCCTAATTGCACTTTTGCTGATACATTTCACTGCGAGCAAACCTCTGTTTCCTTTTGTGTGTCTCAGTCACGCTTTATGGTGGCCGTGGGCTCGCTTATGTGAAACTGTTTTACTTTTCAGTTTATGTGGCAAGAAAAGTCCGGTTAGGAGCTTAAAACGCGAATAGTTCTAACTCGAGCAAATATAATACCCGTTGCATTGCAAATGCTTCTTTTAATGAGTTTTTATTCAACTTTACAACTTCATACACCACAATACTACAGACAGACTGTTGGAACATCTCTAGTCTCCGTGTGCATTCCGAGCATACTGTAGTGCAGTGGCCTTCAAACCTTTTACTGTTGCACTCCCCCAACAGAAAAAAATAGCATTGGGGGGCCCCCTCCAATTTCATAATTATTCCATTAAATTGGCAATGTTTAAATTTGTATAGACGTATTGAAACATTGCGGTTAAGTTCTGATGCTGTTTTAAAACTGCAATCGGATACATGATGCCAAACACACTATTCTGGTCAGGCCGGCCTTACTAAGGTGTAAAGGTATCCACAGTGTGATTATTAGAAGTGAGGGTGGGGTTTGAAGAGTGCTTGGAGTCCCCTCCCTTTGGACACACACTCCCTGCTTGGATATAAATGACGCAACATGCCAGTGATGCCCACCACAGAGGGTCACTGCTGCTCATTTGTTTCAGCTTAAAACAAAGCCCTGTTATCTGCATAATGCTTCTTTTAGCCACAGCTTGGCGCCCCCCCCTGGGATCACGTGAGGCCCCCTTTGGGGGACCTGCACCCCAGTTTGAAGACCCCTGCCGTAGAGGGACATACAATAGTTAAAAGGCAATGATCACTCACACAGGTATATTTCGTGGATCCCAGGCACCGCCCCTTTACACCGGTGCCACAGGTCTAGGCAGTAAGTATGGCCTGAGCGGGCCCCATATGTCCTTAGGTGGGGATGGTTGTGGAAGCTCCTCTGCTTATAATTCCAATTGCTCTTGAAAGTAGCGCATGTCCTTTAGCCAACCAGCTACTGTCAGGCTTGTTCTGCTCCTCCACTGGATAGCCACTCTCCATCCTGCCAACAAGAGGGCTCTCGCCGTGAGGTTGCGATTGCTTGGTTGCAGAGATTTCACCAGGCCAAGAAGGCACATTGTAAGTGTACATTCCACCGTTTCCAGCATCTTGTCAGTGAGGACCTGTCACCCCAAAACAGTATCTTTTCCTGCATCCCCAAGCCATGTGCATGAAGTCTGCTCCATCCATCCTGCAGGTCATAGAATTATCAGTTCGCAACCCGTACTCAAATTACTTTAGCGGCATGTAGTACCTTTGCTGCGGGTACTTGAAATGAACTACTCTAAGGTTACAATTAGGTGTAAGTGTCCTTGTAGTTTTACAACAGAAGCGCCCGTTCTCAGGTCTTCCAGTACAGCATTCCACTTCTGCAGTTAGCGAATGAGTCTCAGGCCCATCTCGCTGGGATATACCATGTAAGTGCGTTACCAGTTCCCTCGGGGATGGGGGGTTCAGCTGGGGAGGGCAGGTATAGTTCCTTTATAGCTGATCGGCGGTGGTGATATGTGAACACCAATAGCAGGCAATGCGGTTGTTCTGTCCGCGATCTCTACTAAGTGCCCACCTGGATATACATCCCTGTGGAATTAGGGCCTAGGTTCCCCAACACGGCGATTGCTTGTTTTTTCCTGCATAACAGAAAGGCTCGGATGATACTGCAGTGGGAACGCCAGTGGCACAGCGGACGTTTACGCGTGCGGGTATCTAGGGTGCGCCAAGCCACTTTTGGACAGTCTACTGTGTTTAATTCTCCCCGGTGTTGCATTTGTCTTTTATTTGTCAACACAGCCTTGAGAGGGACGAGGTGTGCATCGTGTCCTTCGACCGTCAGATGCGGCATGCATATCTGGGGGATATAGCCAATACTGTGCGTATTGCGCTTCGGCACAGACATAATATAAATGGAAGTCAGGCACCCCAAGCCCCCCTTGATCATAGGACCTAGTCAGTATATTCCACCCATTCTTAGGGTGTTTCCCCGCCCAGATCAGAGTTAATGCCTGCGAGCGTAAAGTCTTGAAAAAATGTGGGGTCAGCGGGATGGAGATATTGGCAAAAAGGTATAGGAACATCGGGAGCACAATCATTTTACAAAGTGTTACTCTGTCAGGCACCGACAATGGCAACTGTATCCATTTTGAGACCTGATCTTCAAGTCCCGACACTGCTTTGTGTTAATTACAGCAAAGAATGAGCTCTGGGTCCCTCTGTGTCCAGACGCCCAAGTATTTGACTGGGTCAGTACTGCATTCCGGTGGGTAGTCTAATTGGTGAGGCAACGTGCTGTGAGCAAGTGCCAATATAGTGGACTTCACCCACTTTATACTCAGGCCGGAGTGATGCTTGTATCGGACATATTCCAGGATGACCTGAACATGGAGCACCATATCCTCTGCATGCAGGGATATGGCCAAAGCGCAGCTAGTAACGCGCCAGCCAGCTGACGCATGTCGCTACCTAGTTATGCATGCCAGCGGTTCTAGGGTAACGCAAACAAGATGGGGGAGATGTGCCTCTAGGTATAATCAACGGTTGAGACGTGTGTCCATTGATTCTCACCCTGGCTACTGGATCAGTCTCTAGCGGTCGTGTCCACTGTAGAAATATCTGTGGGACACCCATGCATCTGAGGACCGAGAACATGTAGATCCATTCAATGGAGTCAAATGCTTTAGGCGCGTCCACCTGCGTGTCAGGATCTAAGTGATGGAGGATATCAAGAAGAGTGCGCAAGTTGTGAGCCGAGAAGCGATGGGATATAAAACCGGATTGGTCTGGTAAGACTATGTCAGTGAGTAAAGGCTGTAGGTGAGTAGCCGATATTCTGGCCAGGATCTTGGCGTCTATGTTAATTAGCGATAGACGTCTATAAGACTCTCATTTATGGGGCGGTGTATCTGGTTTAACAAGGGCTATGATGATGGCTTCTGAGGGACAGGAGAAGGTGCCCATTGCCATCCACCTCTCCATATTCAGCAACAAATGCGGGGCTACTACATCTGCAAATTCCTTGTAAAATTCTCTGGTTAGGCTTTCGATACCTGGGGCTTTACCATATGGCAGGGATTGTATAGCCTTCTGCACCTCCTCTACAGTCAAGGTTTACGCCAAGTGTTCCTGTTGGCCATTCAATAGCCATACTAGCGCTCAATCTTCCAAGTAGTCCGCAGTCTCGGTTTCTGAAGCGGAGCTGCATCGACTGTATAGATGCGTATAGTAGTTTGTGAAAGCGGCTTATATGGCAGGGGTGTCGTAAACTTCGGAGTCATCAGGAGAGGATATATTTGTAATGTACATTGGTGCCCCATGGTATCTCAGTTGAGTTGCTAGATTCCTGACTGGTCTGCCTCCCTCTCTATAAGCCCTTGCAACATGGCGCCTGGAGAGGTAACATGTCTCCCGTTACGCTGTGTCTTTGTATGTTATGATATGTTCCTGTATTGCCGCCAAGACATGTGGGCTCAGGCTTGTTGTGTATTGGGTCTCCAGTCCCTTAATGGCACTCTGCGTATTCTTTAATTATGTGCGTATGTCACGTAAGACCCCTGCTTGTAAGCTAATACATGTTCCCCTTATATGGACTTTAAAGGCCTCCCATCGGGTGGCTGAGTTGACTACCGAGCCTACATTGTTCTAAAAGAAACCTTGTATGGTCTTTCTAATCCTTTTTAAAAAAAAACAGATCATGTAAGGCAGTGGAGCGAAATCTCCAGGTAAAGGGGTCAGGAATATGTGTCTGGAGAGCTATTTCAAGTTTCACCAGGGCATGATCGGACAAGGTCCTTGGCATGTGCTGGATCCTTTCGCCCAGGTGCTAACTTCCCTGGTCATTAGCCATAATCTAGCCTACAGCACTTGTCATGCACAGAGGAAATGAAGGTGCCCTCCTTGGCTTTTGGGTTCTCAGGTGCAACAGGTCCACTAGGCCATGGGCGTCCATCCCCTCCCATAACACACCAACACAGTGTTTCCCCTGCCAGTCGCCAACAGCAGACTGAGCCATATTGGGGTCCAAATATGTATTAAGCCCACCCCCACCCCCCAAGTGATTGCTCTAGAAGGTAATAACAGCAATCGGCACCATAGAGACAGGTAAAATGAATCTGCATTGGGGCGGTATGTTGCCATCAGAGTGATAAGAGTACCATATAGCGTACCCCCCAGTAGGACAAACCCCCCCAGCTCATCTGCTTCGGAGTGGGTCAGTGTGAATGAGACGCCCCTCTTAATCAGTATTAAGACTCCTTTAAAGAATGAGGAGTAGAAGGAAGCCACCCTGATGCTTGCCCAGCGAGCCCCAATGTACTGGTAAGTATATTTAGTGAGGTGTGTCTCCTGCAGGAAAGCAATTTGAACATGGTGTCTGTCAAGATTCGCAAGCACTTGGCGTGTTTAACATGGATTATTTAGCCTGCGAACATTCCACTTTAATAGCGTTAACTGTCCTACATAGGGGGCCTTATCAGACCTGGTGCAGTGTAACCTGATGTTCCCCGTCCCTCAGTCCCACACAGAGTGAAGTATGTGTGTAGTAATTGACAACATAGTGGAGCATTACCAAAACAAAGCCCAACAACAAATCTCTTCCACCCACCCACTTTAGCAAACCCAACCAACTAAAGACACCCAGAGATTTGAACTGTAAAAAACATCATAGAGCAACCTGTCTGGCGATGCCAGATACGTACAACCTCGTCTCACGAAACAAGAAACGAGATGGGGTGTACCCCCTCCGGGGCTGCCAGATACTCCGAACACCCTCCCGGTAACTGGAAGTTGCTGGGAATAAGTCAATCTAGGGTACAGTATGATGCGGCAGGCATTGAAATTATAAGACAGTTCTGTACCAATATCAACCCCACCCCCAGCTTCTAAAATTGGGACTATTATGTGCAGATTCATCTCTTAGTCCAAACAAATGAAGAGGTACGGCCTGCAGTGTCCTGTTGCGACCGGCCATTCTCCACTGTCTATGTATACAGCAAAAAGGAGGACTCTCTAGATCAGCCCTAACAAGATACCGTTACCAGGCTTTTGTGACCACAGGCTCCCAATGGGTTAGTCGCTGAGTGGTGGACCTTAACTATGTCAATCATCTTGGTCATCCAGGTCAGAGACTGTTCGATCACTACAAGGTGATGCCAGTGTTTTTATATATGCCCTTGCCGCCTGCGGGGTCTCTAGTATCTTCTGCATGCCACAGTGGTCCATGCGTAGTCAGGCTGGATAAAGCATACCATAAGATATGCCAAGTTGTTGCAGTTTCATTTTGACCGGGGAGCATTCCTTGCATGCTGCTTCCACTGCCACTGTGAAATCCATCAGTAGGCAATAGAGTTTCCTTGGCATTGTATTGCACCCTTCTCTCTTCCCCATGCCAAGCACAGCATCTCGATCATGGTAACTTAGGAGCCTGGCTATAATAGGACCTGAAGGTGCCCCCGGAGGTGGCCGGGCTGCCAGGGATCTGTGGACCCGCTTGATCAGTAGCATGGTGGGCAGGTTCCCAGCCCCAAAAAGGTTGTGGAGCATTATCTCCACATTTTGATCCATTGGGCCTGTTTTGGTGGATTCCGGCACTCCCATGGGCCTCATGTTATTGCGGCAGGACCGTGCTTCAAGGTTCTCATTTTTGGTACTTATCACCTCCAGGACCTTTTCCATGGTAAGGCATTTGGTAGAGACTGATTGTAGATTGTCTTCGGTACTGGAGATAGGTTGCTCCGCAGCGGTTATTTGGGTGGTTTGTTTGTCCAATTTAGCTGCCATGTGGTCAATGCCAATACTGTGAGAGTCTATCTTGCTAAGCCTCTGCTGCATTGCTGCCAGCCTGAGTGTCCGGAGGAGACATAGAGCCATTACGAGATGCGAAAGTGAGGCAGGCCTGTCTTTTCTCTGCTTTTCCCATAATGAAGTGTGGAAACAGCTGTGGAACCGAGGGGTGGGTGCAATATCCCTCACCTGGCGGCGCCGGTGCAGCGGGGTCCGGTAGCCACACAATAAGTAGGTGCTGTTGCTACTTCACACCTGCTGCCTTCTAGCGGACAAGCACCATTCAAGACTGCCCCCCCTACTTGCATACAGTTTCTCACATTCACAGGACTGGTCTCAGTCACCAGATCCCCCTGTCCGCAATTCAGTCTCCTTTGCGGGCAGCCATGCAGTGTCAGCACAATTCAGCTCGGTGGAAGGGACAGTCCCTGGGTCTCCGTAGGGCCCATAGATAAAGAGATCCTGCCAGGATGGGCCAGCACGGCAGTCCGCAGCTATGGAGATCCGTTCACCGCAGTGCACCCACCTGCACAACTGTTTACCAGCGTCGGTCCCTGCAGGGTTGTGCCCACACGGCAGTCTCTGTGCGGCACTCTCAGCCCAGAGCTGTGGGGGGTCATGCACGGCCACGGCTCAGTCCTAGCCCACCACACGCGGCTATCTCCACCTCACCTCGTAGGCTGCCACCAGCAGGTAGTCACCAGCGCCCCGGCCTCCTCCTTTCACACTCTCACGCAGCCCCGCCTGGGTGCCTTATGGCACCGCAAGCGCTTCACCGGCTTAGCAGGTATGTCCGCTCAGCCTTCTGTCCACAACGCAGCACGCCGCCTGCTTCTGTCAGTGCTGGCGAGGTTAAGCCTGGTCACACCATGTCATCAGCACCGCTACACCCAGGAATGCGCTGGCAAGCGCCAAGCCTCCTCCTCTGCAGTCATTACTGTTTTGTCATTAGTATCAGCCGCTGCAGCAGCGTAGTCAGTGGTAAGGGCTTCATACATGCCAGGGTGTTTGTTTTTTGGGGTGGACGGCTTCCCGGCACCTTCCTGCACACCTTCTGTTCCCTTTCCAGGATAGATGGTAGCCTCTTAACCGGATTTTTGGCGGATAATGAGTCTGAGCTAGAGCAGCACTAAAGTGCAGCCATCTTGCCTCGGGCTCTCAAGCGCCCCCATCCTCACATCTTCTTTGAGTGTTCTTTGCCCAGGTTCTCTTCTGTTGTTGAAACTACTGCCATTTACTGTAATCCCTGGACCTCAAATGCCTTGATACCCTGATTAAAATCCTAAAACGCCAGAAGCTTCTCACACCTTGTTTACACTTGAAGCAGAAATGCCAACAGGCAGAGCACCTTTGGCGCAAATCTTGTAGATTAACACCGAAAACGCCTGTCACACTTTTGTCATTAAATTCAAGAAAACTATTTACCACAACAAAACTCAATACTTCCATACTTCTGAAGGTAGGCTTAGGAATCCCATGAGAGAAATGTTCCAAAAACTGAAGCATCCTGCTAATCTTTCAGTTTGGCACCTCCCTCAACCACTTTATGTCTGCTCCAATCTGACTGATTTCTATTAAAAAAACACAAATTGTCAGTCACTGACACTTTACAGCCCATCAAACCCATATCCCTCAGATCTGATTGTAGAGGGTCAGATACCTTGGGTCCCACTAATCTCACTTCTGTCGCCAGGATCACCGCAGGAGCGACTCTCGACTGTTGCCTGATGGGATCAACAAAAGTGGTAGAACTTTCTAAAACAAATAGCTCTCACAGCGAGGGATTATTCCCACCCAGCTTGATAATCCTCCTTTTAAAAACACTTCTGCCAACTACTGTTCTATCCTACTTTTGTTCCACACCCCTCTTGCCTTTTGCTACTGTTCTTAGAGAACATGGGTGGTCATTACAACCCTGGCGGACAGTGTTAAAGCGGCGGTAAGACCACCAACAGGCCAGCTGTAAAAATTTTGAAATTACAACCGTGGCGGAAACACGATACCAGATCAAAACAGAGAGAACACTGCAGGGGCATCAGATAGAAATACAACAGGCACCTCAGGGGGAAAGGAAGGGGGGGCACCTCAGCCGGATGAGTGCACAACGCCAGATCCACAAGGGGGCTCCATGCCCATTGATGTATCCTGGGGAGTGCAAAGCCACAGTCTCTCAAGTGGATGACAGTCTCAACTGGTTCTGGAGGGGGCATTGTGCCCAGAGTGCATCATCCTGTGAAGGACAGAGGTAGTGGATGGATCTCTCCACTGGTTCTGGAGGGGGACTGGTGCCCAGAGTGCTTCATTCTGTGAAGGACAGAGGTAGTGGATGCATGTCTCCACTGGTTCTGGAGGGGGACTGGTGCCCAGAGTGCATCATCCTGTGAAGGACAGAGGTAATGGATGCATGTCACCACTGGTTCTGGAGGGGGCATTGTGCCCAGAGTGCTTCATCCTGTGAAGGACAGACGGAGTGGATGCATGTCTCCACTGGTTCTGGAGGGGGCATTGTGCCCAGAGTGCTTCATCCTGTCAAGGACAGAGGTAGTGGATGGATCTCTCCAGTGGTTCTGGAGGGGGACTGGTGCCCAGAGTGCTTCATCCTGTGAAGGACAGAGGTAGTGGATGCATGTCTCCATTGGTTCTGGAGGGGGACTGGTGCCCAGAGTGCTTCATCCTGTGAAGGACAGACGGAGTGGATGCATGTCTCCACTGGTTCTGGAGGGGGACTGGTGCCCAGAGTGCATCACGCACCCCGTCACGGTCCCAGCTGCGTCAGTGCCCCTGCCACTTATCGGCTAGCGGTGCTTGAGTTGGTGGTGCCTTGTTCAGCGGTGTTTGAGATGGCGGTGCCCTGTACAGCGGTGCTTGTGTTGGCGGTGCCCTGTACAGCGGTGCTTGTGTTGGCAGTGCCCTGTTCAGCGGTGCCTGTGCTGGCGGTACCCTGTACAGCGGTGCTTGAGTTGGTGGTGCCTTGTTCAGCGGTGCTTGATTTGGCGGTGCCCTGTACAGCGGTGCTTGAGTTGGCGGTGCCTTGTTCAGTGGTGCTTGATTTGGCGGTGCCCTGTTCAGCAGTGCTTGATTTGGCGGTGCCCTGTACAGCGGTGCTTGAGTTGGCGGTCCTTCATTGCCCAGCTGGGCTGGGGCTGGCGGTCCTTCATTGTGCAGCTGGGCTGTGGCTGGCGGGGCTCTCCTGTGCGGCGAGGATGGGGCCGGGGCTGGCGGTGGCCTCCTGGGCAGTGAGGATGGGGCTGGCTGTGGCCTCCTGGGCAGCGAGGATGGGGCTGGCGGTGGCCTCCTGGGCAGCGAAGATGGGTCTGGCAGTGGCCTCCTGTGCGGCAAGGATGTGGCCGGGGCTGGCGGTGGCCTCCTGGGCAGCGAGGATGGGGCTGGCTGTGGCCTCCTGGGCAGCGAGGATGGGGCTGGCGGTGGCCTCCTGTGCAGCGAGGATGGGGCTGGCGGGGCCCTCCTGGGCAGCGGGGATGACGGCGGGCTTCTCCGCCTTGCTGCTCCTCCCAGACTTGCCGGGTTTCTTGTGCCCCTTTCCCCCCTTGGGAGGAGTCACAGCTGAGTCCACACTCCCACCGGGACCCCTGGGAGCAGCTTGGGTGGCTGGAGTGTTTCCCCCTCTCCCGCCGGGCACTGGCCAACTTCTTTTGCTTCACGGGGGGGGGGACTGGCTGTGCTGTGGCTCCGTGCCACACTGGCTGTCCTGGGGGCCAGTGCACTCCACATACCTGTGACAACAGGCACCACTGGTCCCGGAGATGTTGTGGCTGAGGTGCTACTTCGGGACCTATGAGTTGGACGGGGGGAATAGGTCAAGGCTGGACAGGAAAAGTTTTTTGGACACACTGGGACAGGTAGCTGGAGGGGGTTTGGGAGTGGAGGAAGAGGTTGTGGTTGTAGGAGGTGTACATTTAGTGGCTTTGGGTGCAGGTGCATGCGCTGGAGGCTGTCATGAGGTGGATGGCTGTTGGGTGGGTGTGTGCCTGCGTTTGTGTATCTTGGGAGGGGGCGTCACAGACACACTGGGAGAGGACACAGGGAACGTGTGTATGGTAGTGGGGTGGAGACTGCACTTGAGCGGGCTGTGCTGGTGGGTGTGCTGGTGAGGGACGTAGTGGCTGTAGAGGTAGTGCATGCAGGTGTGAGTGTAGACGAGACTGGGAGGGAGGAGGGAGACGAGGAGGAGGGGGACACAGTGGAGGCAGTGGATGTTGGTGTGTCTATATGTGTGTGATGCTTGTGTGAGTGCCTGTGGGATGTGTGGTGCTTATGTTTGTCTGAGCTTCCCTTGTGTGGTGAGGTGTGTGCAGGCTGGTCTAATGGTGTGCTTGGGATAGGCAGAGGTAGAGGGGATTGGGTCTGGGTGGAGGAAGTTGGAGGGGGGAGGCTAGACACAGGGACAATGGCTGCCATCAGTGCTGAGGCCAGAGTTTGAAAGGCTCGGTGAAGGGCCTCCTGACCAGAATGAATGCCCTCCAGGAATGCATTGGTTTGTTGCAACTGCCTTTCTACACCCTGGATGACATTCAAAATGGTAGACTGCCCAACAGTGAGGGACCTGAGGAGGTCAATGGCCTCTTCACTGAGGGCAGCAGGGGTGACTGGGGCAGGGCCTGAGGTGCCTGGGGCGAAGGTGATGCCCACCCTCCTGGGTGAGCGGGCACAGGGCGAAGGCTGAGGGGCTGCTGGGAGGGCGGTGCTGGTGGTGGGGTGGCGGCTGTACCTGTAGATGCGGGGGGCACAGATGTTGCTGCCACCACAAGGGAGCTCCCATCAGAGGACGAGTCCGTGCCGCTGGTTTCAGCTCCTGTCCCCGCCGTGGAGCTCCCCTCGCCCTCCGTCCCACTGGTGAGTGTGGCCCTCCATGGCCATGTGGGATGCAGCTCCCTCGTGCTCCGGTGCCACTGCTCCTCCGCCTGATGATGCTAATGCACACAAGAACAGGGAGACCACAAAAAAGGTGGCGGGGGGAGACAGAAGAAAGACATGTTGAGTGCATGGATTACCGCTAACGTTGGCGGACACGACAGACAGAGAAGCCCCCTGCACTACTTCGCGCTCTTGGGCTCTACAGTGCAATTCATGGGAAATGGCCTACAAGGCTATGGACGACATCTGCACACATAGATGACACAGGTGCATGACTAGGTGTACTTGGCACTCTACAGATGTGGGGTGGGGGGCCACAGGGCCATGCCTTATGGAGGGGCCTAGCCTACGGAACTCGCCCTGGCCTAGGGAAACCCACTGCCCTCCTCCCCCACCCAGACACCTCCACTGCGCGCAAAGTCAGCAGAATGAGAGTGTACTCACCCCCTTGTGTCTGCTGTGATGCCCTCAAGCGCCCATCCAACTCCGGGTAGGCCACCTCCAGGATCCTGAACATCAGGGGGGTCATGGTTCGACGGGCACCCCTCCCACGTTGGGAGGCCATCCCCAGCTGAGCCTCCGCCGTCTTCTTGCTCCAGCGGCGAATGTCCTCCCATCTTTTCCGGCAGCTGGTGCTCCGTCTGTGGTGGACCCCCAGGGTCCGGACGTCCTTGGCGATGGCACGCCAAATATCCTTCTTCTGGTGGGCGCTGACCTACATGAAATGTACAGGGGAAGAAGAGAAGTCATTACCAACTGCGCCGTCAAAGTGAGTGGCCCCCATCCCTACCCTTGCCATGTGGCACATGCACCCACCGTCTTTCATGCACGCAGAACCCTGCCCCCTTACTACTTACAACCAGCCCTCTCCACACAAGCATAGCCCATTAAACATGCTCCCTGTGTACTTACCTGTTGGTCTGGAGGACCGTAGAATAGCGTGTACTGGGGGAGGACCCCATCGACGAGCTTCTCCAACTCCTCCGATGTGAAGGCAGGGGCCCTTTCCCCAGACGCACGAGCCATTGTCTCTTCCAGACCGAGGTCACAGCAGCACTTGCAGTGTAGGTCCTCTCCTGTTGAAGATCAGGTATCGAGTGATTATACAGATAGAAAATGGCAGTCACGTCCGTGGCGGTGCGTACCCTCACTGCTGGCGTACATCGTCATTGGCTCCTGGGATCCATAGGGTCCAATGTTAACCAATGCAACATTGCGCCACGGTCTTCGACCGCCTACCGAGACGGTGTACAACGCCAGCGCAGTTACCTCACATCCCATTCTCCCACTTTAGAGGTCAGGCAGCTGCCATTTCAGGGGCCCACATGGCCTAATTTCCAAATGCGTCACACATACCTAGGCCTAGTCTCACCACACATACAAGCCACATTTTGTGTATGATTGGGGCTCTGTGTAGAATGTGGGTATATACTTCTGAGTTGTTTGACTCTGTGGTCGCTGTTGTCTTTCATAGGCACCGACCGCTGGTGAACCTGTTGACAATGGAGGAAAGAAATTTGATTATCACCTACAGGTTTGACCGTGCCACAATCCAGGAACTGTGTACACAGTTGGAGCCCGACCTGATGTCAGCAATCCGCCATCCCACAGGAATCCCCCCTCAAGTGCAGGTGCTGTCAGTGCTCCATTTCCTTGCAAGTGGGTCTTTTCAAACAACTGTGGCCATGGCATCAGGGATGTCCCAGCCTATGTTTTCCAACGTGTTGTCCAGAGTGTTGTCTGCCCTGCTGAAACACATGCGGAGCTACATCGTTTTCCCTCAAGTGGAGGATTTGCCTACAGTGAAAGGTGACTTCTATGCCCTTGGACATATCCCCAACATCATAGGTGCCATTGATGGGACCCATGTGGCTTTGGTACCCCCCACAGGAGTGAACAGGTGTACAGAAACCTGAAGAGTTATCATTCGATGAATGTACAGATGGTATGTTTGGCAGAGCAGTACATCTCCCATGTGAATGCCATGTTCCCTGGCTCAGTGCATGACGCCTACATCCTGCGGAATAGCAGCATCCCTTATGTGATGGGTCAACTCCAGAGGCACTGTGTGTTGCTATTAGGTGACTCTGGTTACCCCAACCTGTCATGGCTACTGACCCCAGTGAGGAATCCCAGGACAAGGGCAGAGGAACGCTACAGTGAGGCCCATGGGCGACCTAGGAGGGTGATCGAGCGGACCTTCGGCCTCCTGAAGGCCAGGTTCAGGTGTCTGCATATGACAGGTGGATCCCTATTCTACTCACCAAAGAAGGTGTGCCAGATCATCGTGGCCTGCTGTATGCTTCACAACTTGTCTTTGCGACGACAGGTGCCTTTTCTGCAGGAGGATGGTCCAGATGGCGGTGTTGCAGCTGTGGAGCCTGTGGACAGTGATTAGGAGGAAGCAGAGGAAGAAGACCTGCAGAACAGGGACTCAGTGATCCAGCAATATTTCCAGTGAAACACAGGTGAGAATACATTCCTGCCTACTACATGTACTTTTACACTTCTACCGCTCTACTGTCTGTCGTTTTCACCCAGTGTATGGTCACTGAGTTGTCACTTTCCCTTATGGTTTCACAGGTGTGGGTCCCAACGTGTGGTCATCTGCTTAGATTACTCATGGATTAGAGCTGTGTGACATAGGTATGTTGACATTACTATTTCAAGATCATTTTGTCACTGTAATTGCAAATACACTATTTCGAAATCACAGACAGACTTCAGATCTTTTGGTGCTTTAGGTGTGTTTATTTGAATACAAAATATTGGAGGGGTAAGTTAAATGGTGAGGGGTGATGGCGGAGGAATGTCCATGGCAGAGTCCAGTCTATTAGTCTCACAGGTGCATTGCCCATATGGGCAGAGGAAGTGGAGCTGGGGCAGTTTCAATATGGACAGGGTGACAAAGTGGGACAGTGGGATGACAATCAGGGTGGTCTCATTTCTTGGCGGGGGTCTTGGCATTGTGCTCTGTCTTGTTCCTGGATCTCAGGGACCGTTTGCGGGGTAGTTCTCCGTCTGCAGGGGGTGGGGTGCTGGTGTGGTGGTCCTGTGGCGGTGCCTCCTGTCCGCTAGCGCCGGCGGAGGTGGAGGGCAGTTCATCGTCCATGCTAGTGTCAGGGGCCCCTTGTAGTGCCACAGTGTCCCTCCTGGTGTTGAGTACTTCCTTCAACACCCCTACGATGGTGCCCAGGATGGAGCTGATGGTTCTGAGTTCCTCCCTGAACCCCAAATACTGTTCCTCCTGCATCCGCTGGGTCTCATGAAACTTGGCCAGTACTGTTGCCATCGTCTCCTGGGAGTGGTGGTAGGCTCCCATGATGGAGGAGAGGGCCTCGTGGAGAGTGGGTTCCCTTGGCCTGTCCGCCCCCTGTCGCACAGCAGCCCTCCCAGTTCCCCTGTGTTCCTGGGCCTCCGTCCCCTGGACCGCGTGCCCACTGCCACTGCCCCCAGGTCCCTGTTGTTGTTGGGGTGGTGGGTTATCCTGGGTTCCCTGCAGTGGTGGACACACAGCTGATTGACGTGTCCTGGGGACGGAGGTATGGGCCTGCTGGGTGGGTGCTGTGCTGGTGGTTCCTGAGGGGGGAAGGTCTGTGGTGGCCTGTGCCTATGTGAGGGGAACCGACTGTCCCGAGGCCCCCGATGGTCCGGGCTGGTCATCTAGATCCAGGTGGACAGAGGTGCTGTCATCACTGTGGGCCTCTTCTGTGGGTGGAGTGGACATGTCTGGACCCTCCTGTCTGGTGATGTTGGGTAGTGGTCCTGCAGGGGTGGAAAGGCATGATTATTACATCTGTGTGTGTCATGGTGTGCAATGGGTGGGTGACCGTGTACCCCAGTGCTGGCATTCCTGTGTGTGAGCTTGTGTGATGATGGATTGGGGGGTGTATGGGTATGTGCAGTGGGCATGCTTTAGTGATGGGTGTCCATGCGTTGTTGTTGCATGCAGGGCTTTGTGTTGGGATGTGTGGTTTGTGATATTGAGACATACGTGAGGAGTTGGAGTGATAGGGGTGAGGGCGAGGGTGGGGGTATGTGATGGCATGCAGGTAGGGTGGGGGTTGTAATAGTTAAGATGTGACTTACCAGAGTCCATTCCTCCACCGACTCCTGCGAGGCCCTCAGGATGCAGAATCGCCAAGACCTGCTCCTCCCATGTTGTTAGTTGTGGGGGAGGAGGTGGGGATCCGCCGCCAGTCAGCTGAACGGCCTGGTGGTGTCTTGAGACCACGGAACGCACTTTCCCCTGTAGGTCGTTCCACCTTTTCCTGATGTCTTCCCGATTTCTTGGGTGTTGTCCCACTGCGTTGACCCTGTTGACTATTCTTCGCCATAGCACCATATTCCTTGCAATTGAGGTGTGCTGCACCTAGGATCCAAATAGCTGTGGCTCTACCCAGACGATTTCCTCCACCATGACCCTTAGCTCCTCCTCCGAGAACCTGGGTTGTCTTTGCCGTGCCATGGGGTGGTGTAGGTGATGTGTGGGGTGGTGTGTGTGTGGTGATAAGTGTGGTGATATGTAGTGGTGTGTTGTGTGAGGTGCTTGGAAGTTGTGTGGGTGTGGGTGATGGTGTTGTGTGCCTGTGGATGCCAGTTTGTTGATGGTGGTGTCTCTCTCTGGCCTTCGGTCGTGAATTGTGGTCGTAGGGGTTTGTGGGTGATGTGGGTGTGTGTTTTATATTGTATTGGGTGTGTGGGAGTGGTGTGTGTATGTGTATCAGGTGTGGGTATTTCAAATTGTCCAATGTGGGGCTGTTTTGTAAATGTGTGTGTATTTTGAGCGCGGCGGTGTGTACCGCCAATGGAATACCGCGGTTGAAAGACCGCTGCGTGGATTCGTGTGTCGTGATAGTGTGGGCGTATTTCTGTTGGCGTGACGGTGGAGGATTTGTTTTCGCCAGTTTATCACTGACCTTTGGTGCGGCGGACTTGTGTGGGTGTCTGAATTTTGGAGGATTCCGAGATGTGGGTCATAATAGCTGTGGCGGAATGCCGTGGCGGTGTGTTGGCGGTCCTCTGCACAGCGGTAAGCGGCTTTTACCGCCAATGTTGTAATGACCCCCAGGGTCAATGTCCAGTTCTTTCAATTTACTGAACTTTATTAGCAGTGTTGGTCTGTGCCATCTATGACATAAGTGCATCCCTGGAAGAGGTTGAGGCACCAACCACATCCTGCAGGGTTCTCTGTGGTTGTCCGTACGTGTTTCCTTTTTATTCTGCTGAATCGATCAGGGGAGATAGGAAATCAAGCCACAGATTGGAAATGTTTGACCTCCATTCTCACAAACAGGACTCCTGTAAGGTCCATCCCCTGTTTTCTGTAATTTTTTTAAGACCTCAAGGAGTAGAGCTACAATTTTTGACATTTAGATGACCACCCGCTGTAAAATAAAATACATGCCGGGAGGCCCAAAAAAACCTAACATGCATTTAATGTAAAAATAGCAAGCAGCCAAGCAAAATAAGTGCCAATTGTCATTCCAGTGGACCAGAGCATCCACTCAAAAATCCAGTTGGTTCTATTATATTCTATTCAAATTACACAGATTGTTATACACTTTCGTTGTAATGCAATTTAATTGGAACATCAACAAGTGATAGAAACAGGAGGCAGGATCTTTTCAAGAGAAGAATGTGAGAAGGCTATGAAACGCAGCTACTGGTGCATGAATATACTGTGGGCACACTGCTTTCTGAAAAACATGCTTCGGTTTGCCAACATTGGAACTGAGGCTAAGCTTACACACAAGATACAGGAAATGTGAAAATGTACAACACTAAATAGGATGGTTTCTGGGCCGAGGAGAGTCATGAAACTAAGCATACATATTAAAGCTCCATAGTAAATCAATGCACATGAAGACCACATTTGTACAGAAGCATGAGTATTAAGGCCATGAGTATATGAGGTTGTGCTTTCTCCACTCCCTCCCCTTTTGTGCCAGGAGACAACATTTTTTGCAGTTCAGTTGCAAACTGTAGGAAGTATATACTATATCAAAGTGAGAGATAGTGTGCACAGAGTCCAGGGGTTCCCCAAGAGGCTTGACAGAGGCAATAATAGATAATACTAATGCTCTGTTTGTGGTAGTGTGGTCGAGCAGTTAGGCTTATCAGAGGGTAGTGTTAACCATTTGTTAACACACAAGCAATAAGTGAAAACACACACTCAATGGCTTAACTTCAGGCCAATAGGTTTTTATATCGAAAAATATTCTTTTGTTAATGTATTTTTAGAACCACAAGATTCAGATTCCAGGTAAGTACATTAAATGTAAGGTACTTTGCATAGTAATACTTAGAACTTTGAACCAAAACAGTAATGTGTACAGTTTCTTATAAAATGGCAGTAAGCTATTTTAAAAGTGGACACTGCAATTTTCAACAGTTCCTGGGGGAGGTAAGTACAGTTTAGTTATTACGGTAAGTAAAGCACTTACAAGTTCAGTCTCCAGAGCATAGGTAGCCCACCGTTGGGGGTTCAAGTCAACCCCAAACACCCAGCACCAGCAACACAGGGCTGGTCAGGTGCAGAGGTCAAAGAGGAGCCAAAATAACATGGGCGCCTATGGAGACGGGGTGCTCCGGTCCGGTCTGCTGGCAGGTAAGTACCCGCGTCCTCGGAGGGCAGACCAGGGGGGTTTAGTAGAGCACTGGGGGGCCCCAAGTAGGCACACTAAACACACCCTCAGCAGCACAGGGGATGCCGGGTGCAGTGGGCAAACAGGGCATCAAGTATTCAATAAGTTTCAATGGAGGGACCCGGGGGGTCACTCAGACGTTGCAGGGAGGGCACAGGGGTGCTTATCGGGCCAGCCACCAACTCGGCAAGGGTGAGGACCGCCTGATGGTCGTTGCTGCACCAGTGGTCGGTTTCTCACAGGCCCGGGAGTTGTGGGAGCAGTGCTTCTCCAGGCGTCGGATATCTTCGTCTCGGGCAGTCGCGGTCAGGGGGGTCCTCTGTATTCCCTCTGCAGGCGTCGTTGTGGGGGTGCAGAGAGGTCAGACCAGGGTGCACACATCGTTGGAGTCTCTTGGGGATCCTCTCTGGGTCATTGGTTTCTCTAGACACTGGCCAGGGGTGTTGGGTGTAGAGTGGTGGGGACTCATGCTTCTGGAGTGAGGTGAGAGTTCTTGATCTTTTTTTAGTTGCAGGGCAGTCTTCTGAGTCAGCAGAGGTCGCTGGGCCCGCAGGATGCGTCGCTGGTGCAGGCTCTCTGAAGAGGGAGACATTCTGGTAGGGCTGGGGCCAAAGCAGTTGTCGTCTTCCTTCTTCTCTGCGGGGTTTTTCAGCTAAGCAGTCCTTCTTTGTAGGTCATCCGGAATCTGAAATCCTGGGTTCAGGGTCGCCCCTAAATACTGAATTTAGAGGTGTGTTAGGGTCACAGGGCAGTAGCCAATGGTTACTGACCTTGAGGGTGGCTACACCCTCCTTGTGCTCCCTCCCTTTGGGGAGGGGAGCACATCCCTATCCCTATTGGGCAAAATCCTCCAAAACAAGATGGAGGAGTTTCCAAGGAGGGAGTCACTTCAGCTGTGGTCACCTTAGGGGTGGACCTGGCAGAGGGGGGGACTCCTCCTTGTTTTTCTCACTATCTCCTGGACTTGCTGCCAAAAGTGGGGGCTGTGTCCGGGGGGCGGGCATCTCCACTAGCTGGAGTGCCCTGGGGCACTGTGACACCAGGCTTGAGCCTTTGAGGCTCACCGCCAGATGTTACAGTTCCTGCAGGGGAACGTGTGAAGCACCTCCACCCAGGACAGGCTTTGTTTCTGACCACAGAGTGCACGAAGGCACTCACCCCATGTGGTCAGAAACTTGTCTGGAAGTGGCAGGCTGGCACAGACCGTCCAGTCACACACTAACAGTAGAGCTGGAATACAGGGGGCATCTCTGAGATGTCCTCTGTGTGCATTTCTCAATAAATCCCACACTGGCATCAGTGTGGGTTTATTGTGCTGAGTAGTTTTATACCAAACTTCCCAGTATTCAGTGTAGCCATTATGGAACTGCAGAGTTCGTTTTTGACAAACTCCTAGACCATATACTCAGCATGACTACCCTCCACTTACAATGTCTAAGAATTGGCTTAGACACTGTAGGGGCATAGTGCTAATGCAATTGCCCTCACCTGTGGTATAGCGCACCCTGCCTTAGGGCTGTAAGGCCTGCTAGAGTGGTGACTTACCTATGCCACAGGCAGTGGGTTGTGGACATGGCACTCTGAGGGGAGTGCCATGTCGACTTAGTCTTTTTCTCCCCACCAGCACACACAAGCTGTGAGGCAGTGTGCATGTGCTGAGTGAGGGGTCCTCAGGGTGACATAACACATGCTGCAGCCCTTAGAGACATTCCCTGGCCACAGGGCCCTTGGTACCAGGGGTACCTTGTGCAAGGGACTTAACTGTGTGCCAGGGCTGTGCCAATTGTGGAGACAAAGGTACAGTTTTAGGGAAAGAACACTGGTGCTGGGGCCTGATTAGCAGGGTCCCAGCACACTTTCATTCATAACTGGCATCCACAAAAGGCAAACAGTTAGGGGGTAACCATGCCAACAGTGGCATTTTTCTACACTAACAAAGTAAGTCATCTTTTGCATCTATATTGTTGGTATCTTATGCTTAAAAGTAGCAGATGGAAATATTTAGCAATGTCTTTATTTGCATCTGTGCCAAGCATGGTGCACAAAATTACCTTTACTAACACATAGAAAGTGAATGTGATGAATATTTTACATATCTTCATACCCCAGTTTCCAAAGATTCTGCCTAGGCACGTCCAGATGCCACACTGCCAGTAAAATCCAAACCTTTCTGGAGCTTGGTTAGTTTCATAACACTATCCTTGAGTGACCTGTGTCACCGAGTATGGGGAGTGTTGGGTAAATAGGCACAATATTTAGTCCCTACTATTGCACAGACCTTGAGTCGAGGCTCTAATCTAGAGCCATTCTATTCTGTAAGATCACTGTTTCATGAGCATTACATTGACTGATTCCATTATTTTAGCCTTGTGTGTAGTCTCTCGAATGGCCTGGCCCATCCATACACTTGGAAAGGGAATGGAAAGAATCTGCTGGTCTCAGAGATCTCTTGGTGGGCACCCTCCTCTGTAGAAGGCACCTTGAAGGGTGGCACAACATAGCCGAGTTGGCAGATCCCAGTCCACCCTTGGGGCACGAGGGACAGGCCCTAGTCGTGCAGATGAAATGAACCTACCCTTCGTGATGCTTGTGAAACACTGCACCTGGGGACAGTTGATATTCATATGGAGGAGAATCAGTGTCTTTGGCTTCTGCACCAGTGCCACGCTCACTTTGATCACAAACACACCTTGGTCGGCCAGTTCACGGTGCTCAGAAAACATTCCTCGCTCAGATGTCGGGTCGGGTCGGTGATGGCCTTAGGGATTGTTACTTTTTTCCAGGCTTTGATAAGACTGTGCAGAAATAGCAGCCCACTCTGACAGCGTGTGCCCTTTGTAAAACAGGTCGAAACAAGTGTCATTCTCTCCAAGGGGCACTTCGATCAAATACACATTTCCGCCAAATCCACAGGTATGTGAGCACAATACAACAGGAGGAAACCATTTGTATGGTTTTAGCAACGATGCATAGCAGTTGTTCACATAGACAAAGAGGTGGCTCTGCTCAATGACAGGTTCAGTACAGCTGGACCTTTGGATAATTCCCCACTCCACAGCGATGATGTGTCCCACCACCGGCTAGGTGCTCAAGGCAACAGCAAGGATAGCAGGTCATTGTTCCTATCCACCTTGCCTTTAGATTGTAGGTGATAAACAGTGAAAATGTCAATCGATCCCTAAGGTGTGGCAGAGTTATCACTGTTGAAATTGTGTGTTGCTTAAAATTCAATTGGGTATTCTGAACTGACTAATTAAATCTCTACGCATTTTCTTAACTACTGTAATGTCATTTGCACAGGTGCAGGGGTATGCTTAAACCCAACCTAAAATACAAGCACTATCACAGAGACGTACTAGTAAGTAGTACACCCTGGCATCAGGAACTGAGAGAAGCTAGGATTGTCTCTATACCTTTTCTGGCATTGTGTAATAGACGGGCATCACAGAAACGGCAATGAATTTGGGCTACTGAGGAAAAGAAGGGTACATGCAAATGGGTTGTTGCTACACGTAAAATGCTGTCCTTGTTCACATGGACTGCTCCATGATACACCTGTGTGATGTAGGGGAGTACATCAGACATACCCAGTGCTGTCTATATACTCCCCCCTCAGGGTCTCTTTCACATTTCTGCTTTATCCAATACTATTTCTCACTTTCACAGGCTTGCTCTAGCAATTGAAACAAATCTTTTACTGATGGCACAAGAGATTTCATGATCAATAAAGGGGAAGGCAGAGCTGTTATTTATTCTTTGAAGCCTAATGCCTTTATTTGCCAGTTTGGTGAGGCAGTAGGTGGGGTGCACCTTGCAATGATCTAGAGTAAAATATGCCAGTAGTAGGTCATCAACATATTGAACTAATGTGAAACCCCTAGGAGAGATCATGTCCAGATCTTTCTTAACAGCTAGGAATAAATTAGTGTGAATCTGTAAATCTTGGCAGGAGCTGTCTTCACAAAGTTGACACTCTCGGAACAAGAATGCAAAGTAATACTGGCTCCCTTTATGAATAGGGGTGGAGAAGAAGGCAGAACAGAAAGCTATCCCTCTAATGTCTTGGACAAACCGGTACAAGTTTGCCTTATCCACCTTGTGTATCGGCAAAAATATGATGTTATATCAACTGACAATAGACCGAAAAATCCCTTGCGTGATCAAATCTGCTATTATAAGGCGTATCGCTTCCTTTGCCTTACCTTTCTGTGGGTGCTGGGTTGCCCATGGTAGCTTTTTCTGGGGGTCAATCTTGATCTTCACTGGTTCCATTGATGATATGAATCCCACATCGTTGGCCTCTGTGACACACTATGTGAATGGTACCTGTGAAAACAATCTAGCTAAAGCAGGAGACTTAGGCCCTCATTCTGACCCTGGCGGTCGGTGATAAAGCGGCGGCCAAGCCGCCAACAGGCCGGCGGTCTAAAATATGCAATTCTGACCCTGGCGGGAACCGCCAACACAGCCCGCCAACTTAACACTCCGACCGCCACAGCGGTACAAACAAACAGCGCGGCGGTTCCCGCCAACAGCCCGGCGGCAGACAATGTACCGCCCACCCTATTACGACCCACCAATCTGCCACCTTTTCCGGGGCGGGAGCACCGCCGATAAGAACACGGCGGAAACAGACTACGAACGGGAAAACGCTCACCTCTACGCACTCCACGCGAGATTCCGGCAGTATGGAGCCAGAGTTGCAGGTCATCCCCGCACTCCTATTCCTGCTCATATACCAGGAGCACGCCCGGCGGCGCGGAAGACATCGGTGAGTACTGCACCTACGACACAGGGGAGGGAAAAGATTACCGGCACACACCCACCCACCCACACCCACTACAACACACACATCAATGCATTCCCACAGATCACTGTCACAACCCACAAACCACCCCCCTCCGAAATAATGCAAAGACCAAAAGAAGAGATCATAAACGGGCAGATATATTGAAATATGTACACCAGTAATCCCAATTAATAAATAAACTATGTACAAAATATATACAGCTACTAAATGTAGTCCAACCACTGTCCGTGGATCACAGGGGTCCTGTGCAAAGGGGCAAGGCCCAGTCCCACGACAAGAACTCCACGGAGAGAACACTGCAGGGGCATCAGAAAGAAAATAGGACAGGCACCTCAGGGGGAAGGGAAGGGGGGTCACCTCAGCCACTTGAGTACACGACGCCAGATCCACGAGGGGACTCCATGACCACTGGGCCATCCTGGGGAGAGCAAAGCCACAGTCCAAACAGTCCATACAGTGGGTGGCCTGCCCACTGGGCCATCCTGGGGAGAGCAAAGCCACAGTCCATACAGTCCATACAGTGGGTGGCCTGCCCACTGGGCCATCCTGGGGAGAGCAAAGCCACAGTCCATACAGTCCATACAGTGGGTGGCCTGCCCACTGGGCCATCCTGGGGAGAGCAAAGCCACAGTCCAAACAGTCCATACAGTGGGTGGCCTGCCCACTGGGCCATCCTGGGGAGAGCAAAGCCACAGTCCATACAGTCCATACAGTGGGTGGCCTGCCCACTGGGCCATCCTGGGGAGAGCAAAGCCACAGTCCAAACAGTCCATACAGTGGGTGGCCTGCCCACTGGGCCATCCTGGGGAGAGCAAAGCCACAGTCCATACAGTCCATACAGTGGGTGGCCTGCCCACTGGGCCATCCTGGGGAGAGCAAAGCCACAGTCCATACAGTCCATACAGTCCATACAGTGGGTGGCCTGCCCACTGGGCCATCCTGGGGAGAGCAAAGCCACAGTCCATACAGTCCATAACAGACCCCACTGCCACTGGAGGAGGCAAGTTGGCCAGAGGACATCCTGCAGCCCTGCCCGAGATAGATCCTGCCCTGCCACGTCTGCCAAAGGGCCAGCGGTTCTTGCCCTGAAGGGCCCAGTTCAGCGGTTCTTGAGACGGCGGGGCCCAGTTCAGCGCTCCTTGCCTTGAAGGGCCCAGTTCAGCGGTTCTTGAGACGGCGGGGCCCAGCGGAGCGGTGCGTGAGACGGCGGGGCCCAGCGGAGCGGTGCTTGAGACGGCGGGGCCCAGTTCAGCGGTTCTTGCCCTGAAGGGCCCAGTTCAGCGGTTCTTGCCCTGAAGGGCCCAGTTCAGCGGTTCTTGAGACGGCGGGGCCCAGTTCAGCGGTTCTTGCCCTGAAGGGCCCAGTTCAGCGGTTCTTGCCCTGAAGGGCCCAGTTCAGCGGTTCTTGAGACGGCAGGGCCCAGCGGAGCGGTGCGTGAGACGGCGGGGCCCAGCGGAGCGGTGCTTGAGACGGCGGGGCCCAGTTCAGCGGTTCTTGCCCTGAAGGGCCCAGTTCAGCGGTTCTTGCCCTGAAGGGCCCAGTTCAGCGGTTCTTGCCCTGAAGGGCCCAGTTCAGCGGTTCTTGAGACGGCGGGGCCCAGCGGAGCGGTGCTTGAGACGGCGGGGCCCAGTTCAGCGGTTCTTGCCCTGAAGGGCCCAGTTCAGCGGTTCTTGCCCTGAAGGGCCCAGTTCAGCGGTTCTTGAGACGGCGGGGCCCAGTTCAGCGGTTCTTGCCCTGAAGGGCCAGTTCAGCGGTTCTTGAGACGGCGGGGCCCAGTTCAGCGGTTCTTGAGACGGCGGACGGTCTATGGCCAACTGCTAATTGCCTGGTGGTGCCCTCCTGGGCAGCGGGGATGGTGCTCCTTCACTGCCCACCTGGGCTGTGGGTGGTGGGGCCCTCCTGGCCAGCTGGGCTGGGTCCTCCCTGGGCAGCGGCTATGGGGGTGGTGGGCTCTCCCGGGGCAGCTGTGCCGGTTCCTCCCGGGGCAGCGGCTATGGGGGTTGTGGGCTCCTCCTGGGCAGCAGGCCTGCTGCCTGACCTCTCTGACTTGCTGCCCTTGCCCTCCTTAGTCGTGGGCCTGTGGCCCTTTCCTCCCTTTGGAGCTGTGGCTGGTGACTGTCTCTGGGTGGTGTCCGGGGGGGATGTAGAAGGCGGGCTCCTGCGGCGACCCTTCCGCCTTCTGCTCCTCTTCCCGGGGGGTGGGCTGGCTGTCCCCTTGCTGCTGGGCGAAGATCCAGACATGCGGGCTGGCGGGCTCCAATACCCCTGCACCCTTGTCAAGGGGGCTGCAGGGCTGGTGGTGGCTGAGGTGCTCTTCTTACCCCGACGAGAAGGAGGGGGGGGCTCAGGGTCAGGAAAGAAGTTAGTAGTGGCGAGGAAGAGCTTCTTGGGACAATGGAGAGTGGTAGGTACAGTGGGAATGGGAGTGGAGGGAGAGGATGTGGTTGTAGGTGAGTCACGTTTGCTGTCTTTGGGTGCAGGTGCAGGAGGGATAGGCTGTCGTGAGGTGGATGGCTGTTGGGTGGGTGGGTGGCTGCGTTTGTGTGGTGTGGAAGAGGGGGTGACAGACACAGTGGGAGAGGACACAGGGGACGTGTAAATGGCAGTGGGGGTGGTGACTGCACGTGTGCGGACTGGAGTGGAGGGTGTGCTGGTGATGGAAACACTGGCTGATGGTGAGGTGAATGGAGGTGTGAGTGTAGACGTCACAGGGAGGGAGGAGGGAGACGAGGAGGTGGGGGTCACAGAGGTGGTAGTGACTGTTGGCATGTCTGCATCGGAATGTTGCGTGTGTGAATGTCTGCGTGATCTGTGGTGCTTATGTTTGGATGAGCTTCTCTTGGGTGTTGAGGTGTCTGCAGGCTGGTCTGATGGTGTGGGTGGGACAGGCAGAGGAACAGGAGACTGGGAGGAGGGAGTTAGTAGAGGCAGGCAGGAGACAGGGACAATGGCTGCCGTCAGTGCTGAGGCCAGAGCCTGGAACGATCGCTGATGGGCAGCCTGACCCGAATGAATGCCCTCCAGGTACGCATTGCTGCGATGAACCTCCCTCTCCACCCCCTGGATGGCATTCAAAAGGGTAGTCTGCCCAACAATGAGCGTTCGGAGGAGGTCAATGACCTCCTCACTGAGGGCAGCGGGGGTAACAGGGGCAGGGCCTGAGGTGCCTGGGGCGAAGGAGATGCCTGGCTTCCTGGCAGAGCGGGCACGGGGCGAACGCTGAGGGGCTGCTGGGAGGGCGGAGATGGTGCGCTGGGTGGCGGCTGTACCTGTAATGGCGGGGGGCACGGATGGTGCCACCCCCGCAAGGGAGCCCCCTTCCGAGGACGTGTCCGTGTCGCTGCAGGCTCCAGTCGTCCCCGTCGTGGAGCTCCCCTCGCCCTCCGTCTCACTGGTCCAGTCTGACTCTGTGGCATGGCCCTCCTGGGCCATGTGAGATGCAGCTCCCTCCTGCCCCGATGCCACTTCTCCTCCGCCTGATGATGCTGATGCACACAAGCACAGAAAGACAAACAAAAAGGGGGGGGGAGAGAGAAATAAAGGGATATTGAGTACATGGATCTCCGGTACAGTTAGCGGACATGACAGACACAGATGCCCCCTGCACTAAGTTGCGCACTTGGGGTACGCTACGCATTCCGTGGAACATGCCCTACACGCCTAGAGTTGACAACTGCACCCATGGATGACACGGCCCAGGGATGGCTGTACTGACAAACTACTGAGGGTGGTGGCTGGGGACACAGGGGCTTACGGGGGTGCCCAGCCTACAGATATCGCCCTGGCCTAGGGGGACCCCCAGCCCTCCTCCCCCACCCAGACACCTCCACTGCGCGACAACAGAGTAGATAATGCTTGTACTCACCCCCTTGTGTCTGCTGTGCTGCCCTCACGCGCCCATCCAATTCAGGGTAGGCCACCGCCAGGATCCGGAACATCAGGGGGCTCAGTTGACGGCAGGCACCCCGCCTACGTTGGGAGGCCATCCCCAGCAGAGACTCGGCGGTCTTCTTGGTCCCGCGGCGGATATCCTCCCACCTCTTGCGGCAGTGGGTGCCCCGTCGATGGTGGACCCCCAGGGCCCGGACTTCCTTGGCGATGGCACGCCAAATCCCGATCTTCTCATGGGCGCGGACCTATGTGACACGTACAGGGAGGGAGAAATACCACGTTCAAGTTTCTCAGCATTTTCCTTTCCAGTGGCCCAACGCCCCCCCATCCCCGCCAGGCCCCCCGCCATGCCCCCCGCCATGCCCAACATGCCCCCCATCCCCGCCATGCCCCCCGCCAGGCCCCCCGCCATGCCCCCTGCCAGGCCCAACATGCCCCCCATCCCCGCCAGGCCCCCCGCCATGCCCCCCGCCAGGCCCAACATGCCCCCCATCCCCGCCAGGCCCCCCGCCATGCCCCCGCCAGGCCCAACATGCCCCCCATCCCCGCCAGGCCCCCCGCCAGGCCCAACATGCCCCCCATCCCCGCCAGGCCCCCCGCCATGCCCCCCGCCAGGCCCAACATGCCCCCCATCCCCGCCAGGCCCCCCGCCAGGCCCAACATGCCCCCCATCCCCGCCAGGCCCCCCGCCATGCCCCCGCCAGGCCCAACATGCCCCCCATCCCCGCCAGGCCCCCCGCCATGCCCCCCGCCAGGCCCAACATGCCCCCCATCCCCGCCAGGCCCCCCGCCATGCCCCCCGCCATGCCCCCCGCCAGGCCCAACATGCCCCCCATCCCCGCCAGGCCCCCCGCCAGGCCCCCAAGCCAGCCAGTGGCCCCAAATCCATATTGAATTAAACTCACTTGTTGGTCTGGAGGACCGTAGAGTAGCGCATACTGGGGGAGGACCCCATCCACAAGTTTCTCCAACTCCTCTCCAGTGAAGGCAGGGGCCCTTTCCCCAGGCGCAGCAGCCATTGTCCCTTCCAGACCGAGGTCACAGCAACACTTGCAGTATAGGTCCTCTCCTGTGAAAGTTCAAGTCGCAAGTGGATAAGTAGATAGAAAATGGCGGTCACGTCCGCGGCGGTGCGTACCGCGGCGGTGCGTCCCGCCACCGCCGGCGCCCTTCGCCATTGGCTCCTGAAACCCATAGGCTTCAATGTTAACCAATGCGGCTTCGCGCCGCGGTCTTCGCCCGCCGCCCGCCGCGGTGTGCCACGCCAGCGCATTGACCTCACATCCCATTGTCACACTTCACAGGTCAGGCAGCCGCCATTTCCAGGGCCCACATGGCTCAATTTCAACTGCGTCACACAGGCCTAGGCCTTGCATAGCCACTCAGACACGCCATTCACTGCATAGAGAATCGTTTACTGTGCTAGCTGTGAGTACGTACCTGTGGGTTGCTTGACTGTGTGCTCCATGTTGTCCTTCCTAGGCACCGTCCGCTGGGTTGGGCGAGGAGACGGATGAATCCTCCCGTGTACCGACCGCTGGTGGACCTGTCGACAATGGAAGAACGCCACATTATTCTGACCTACCGTCTTAACCGTGCCACTATCCATGAACTGTGTGCCCAGCTGGAGCCCGACCTGATGTCCCCCATCCGCCAACCCACAGGGATTCCCCCTCTGGTGCAGGTCATGTCAGTACTCCATTTCTTGGCAAGTGGGTCATTTCAGACAACCGTGGGAATTGCTTCTGGGATGTCTCAGCCCATGTTTTCGAAGGTGTTATCCAGAGTGTTGTCTGCCCTGATGAAATCCGTGAGGAACTACATCATTTTCCCTGAGGTGGGCGAATTGGCTACAGTGAAGGGTGATTTCTACGCCCTTGGACATATTCCCAACGTAATTGGTGCCATTGATGGGACCCATGTGGCTTTGGTTCCCCCAAGAGACAGGGAGCAGGTGTACAGGAACAGAAAAAATTACCATTCAATGAACATCCAGGTGGTGTGTTTGGCTGACCAGTACATCTCGCATGTAAATGCCAAATTCCCAGGGTCAGTGCATGACGCCTACATCCTGAGGAATAGCAGCATCCCTTACGTGATGGAACAGCTACAGAGACACCGTGTATGGCTAGTGGGGGACTCTGGGTACCCCAACCTGTCGTGGCTACTGACCCCAGTAAGGAATCCCCGGACCAGGGCAGAGGAACGGTACAATGAGGCCCATGGGCGTACTAGGAGGGTGATCGAACGCACCTTTGGCCTCCTAAAGGCCAGGTTTCGGTGCCTGCATATGACAGGTGGATCCCTAATGTACTCACCTAAGAAGGTGTGTCACATCATCGTGGCCTGCTGCATGCTTCACAACCTGGCTTTGCGCCGCCAGGTGCCTTTCCTGCAGGAGGATGGTCGAGACGGTGGTGTTGTGGCAGCGGTGGAACCTGAGGAGAGTGACGAGGAGGAAGACGACGGGGCTGAAACAGACAACAGGGACAGAATCATTGAACAGTACTTCCAATAGGACACAGGTAACATTTCAAAGATAATTTAGTAAAAGTTAACTACTCTCCAGCATCTCTGCTGCCTGTCTATTTGCCCCAGTGTATGATGACTGAGTGTTGGCTTTTCCCTCCCTATTTCAGATCTGGGGTCCCCACTACGAGTCCTGTGCTTCGTTTCCCCATGGACTACAGCTTTGTGGCAGCTGTTTGTTGACTTCACCATGTACAAGGACATATTTGCACTGTCATGTCAATTACAATCTATTGAAATCACAGCCAGACTCCAGATATTTTGGTGCAAAATAGGTGTTTATTTAAGTGCTCAAAATGGGATGGGTGGTTTCAAGTGGGTGGGGGCTATGGTGAAGGAATGTCCATGGCAGAGTCCAGAGTAACAGTCACACAGGTGCATTGTCCAGAGGCCTGTGGAGACATGGAGCATGGGCAGTTCAAGGATGGACAGGGTGACTATGTGGGACAGTGGGATGACATCAGGTGGTATCCATTGCTGGCGGGGGTCTTGACATCCTACTCTGTCTTCTTGCGAGATCTCAGGGCCCTCTTGCGGGGTGGTTCTTCTCCTGCAGGAGGTGGGGGTCTGGTGGGCTGCTGCTGTGCGGGGGCCTCCTGTCCACTAGCGCCGGCGGAGGTGGTTGGCTTTTCTTGGTCCAGGCTAGTGGCAGGGGCCCTTGGGTGTTGTTCAGTGTCCGCCCTGTTGTTGACGAGGTCCTGCAGCAGCCCTACCATGGTAACCAGGGTGGTGTTGATGGCTCTGATGTCCTCCCTGTACCCCCGATAGTGTTCCTCCTGCAGCACCTGGATCTCCTGGAACCGGGCCAGTACCGTCGCCATCGTCTCCTGGGAGCGGTTGTATGCTCCCATGATGGTGGTGAGGACCTCGTGGAGAGTGGGTTCCCTGGGCCTCTCCTCCCCCCCCTGTCGCACAGCTGCCCTCCGAGTTCCCCTGTTTCCCTGGGCCTCTGCCCCCTGGCCGGTGTGCCCACTACCACTGCCCCCAGGTCCCTGTTGTTGTTGGGGTGGTGGGTTATCCTGGGTGCCCTGTAGTGGTAGACACACCGCAGATTGACGCGCCCTGGAGACAGAGGCATGGGCCCGCTGGGTGGGAGCTGTGCTGGTGTTCCCAGAGGGGTTTGGGTCTGTAGTGGCCTGGGCCTGTGTGAGGGGAACCGACTGTCCAGAGGTCCCTGATGGTCCGGGCTGGTCATCGGTGTCCAGGTCGACAGAGCTGCTGTCATCGCTGACGGCCTCTTGGGTGGGGGGTGTGGAGAATTCTGGCCCCTCCGCCGCGGTGTGTTGACGGTTGGGTCCTGCAGGGGTATAGAGGTATGGTTATAGTTTCAATGTGTGGCATATGGGTGTATCTGTGGGTTCTCGTGTCCCCAAGTGCTGGCATTCGTGTGTGGGGGCTTTGGTGAGGGTGGCTTGTGGGGGGGATGTGTATATGCATTGGGCATGCTTTGGTGATGGGTGTCCATGCTTAGTGGACGCATGCAGGCCTAGGTTTTGGGATGTGTGGGTTGTGATGGTGAGACATTGGCGGGGAATAGGTGTGCTGGGGGTGGGGGTGAGGATGGTGGTGGGGGTGAGGATGGTGGTGGGGGTGAGGATGGTGGTGGGGGTGAGGGTGGGGGTGAGGATGGGGGTGGGGGTGAGGGTGGGGTTCGAGGATGGGGGTGAGGGTTGGGGTCTGATTTGGCATGCAGGTGGGGGGGAAGCAGTATTGAAGCTTCAACTTACCAGTATCCATTCCTCCGCCGACTCCTGCGAGGCCGTCAGGATGCAGGATGCAGGATGTTCAAGACTTCCTCCTCCCATGATGTGAATTGTGGGGGTTGAGGTGGGGGTCCTCCGCCAGTCTTCTGCACGGCGATGTTGTGCCTGGATACCATGGAACGCACCTTCCCCCGTAGGTCGTTCCATCGCTTCCTGATGTCTTCCCGATTTCTGGGGTGCTGTCCCACTGCGTTCACCCTGTCGACAATCCTCTGCCATAGCTCCGTCCTCCGGGCAATGCTGGTGTATTGTATCTGTGTGCCGAACAGCTGGGGCTCTACCCGAACGATTTCCTCCACCATGACCCTGAGTTCTTCGTCTGTGAAGCGGGGTTGTCTTTGGGGTGCCATGGGGTGGTGTGTATGATGTGTGGGGTGGAGTATGTGTATTTAAGTGAGTTGAGTGTGGTGGTGTGTGTTGTTTTGTGTGTGGATAGTGTGTGGGTGATGGTGTTGAGTGGCTGTGGCTGTTATTTTTTGGATGCTGGTGTCTCGCTCTTGCCTTCTTGACGAATTTTTTAGCGTAGGGGTTTGTGGGTGATGTGGGTGTGTGTTTTATATTGTATTGTGTGTGTGGGAGTGGTGTGTGTATGTGTATCAGGTGTGTGGGATTCAAATCGTCCAATGTGGCTGAGTTTTGTTCGTTTGTGGGTATTCTGACCGCGGCGGTGTGTCCCGCCAATGGAATACCGCGTTTGAATGACCGCCGCGTGGATTCGTGGGTCGTAATGGGATGGGCGTATTTCTGTTGGCGTGGCGGTGGAGGTTTGGTCACCTCCACCTTTCCGCCGACCGCTGGTCTGGCGGTCTGTTGTGGCGGTCGGATTTTCGGAGGTTTGCCTTCTGCGGGTCAGAATGACCGTGGCGGGTTTCCGCGACCGCGGCGGGATTATGGAGGATTTCTGACCGGCGGTAGGCGCCTTTTACCGCCGAGGTCAGAATGACCCCCTTAATATTATCATATGATGTCATATTCTCATTAGTCTGGCAATGTGTGCCCTCACATAGTACTGCAAGCACCTCATCTTCTCACTTTGAGGTACATTTGGAAAGACACCATACAAAACACTGCAATTCAACTTGCACAGGATCTCTCTGCCTAGCAGATTGGCTGGAGAATCAGGCTAAGCAAAAAGTAATGTTTATCATGAATAAGTACCAGGAGATAGAGGATCAGAAATGTGGTGAGGAACTTGTAGGTTAGAAATACTGGATGCATCTTAGGACATCCCCGACAGAGGTCAAGTGGGGAATTCCAAATTTTGCTGAGCTGAGCAGAGGAGCTAATACCTGTGTTAATGAGGCAGGTGCTGCTTTTATCTTTAATAAAACATTCTACATGGAGCCCTTTTGATCTATGGGGATTAAGGCTTTAATGGTAGAGCTGAAAGCTGCCTGGCTGTCCTAACATTCAGGATAAGAGTTCTGGGTGATCTGGTGGAACTCGGAGTGACTGGGGAGACTGAGGGCCTCATTTAGATATTGGCAGATGGGTTACTCCGTCACATGGAGACGGATATCCCATCCGCTGAAATTTTAATAACATTATATCCTAAGGGATTTAGGTTTCGGTGGAGGGGATATCCGTCACCGTTGTGACCCGTTGTAGGAGGCTGGACTGGCTTGTAGTGAGTACCAAGGGGTACTTGCACCTTGCACCAGGCCCAGTTATCCCTTATTAGTGTATAGGGTGTCTAGCAGCTTAGGCTGATAGATAATGGTAGCTTAGCAGAGCAGCTTAGGCCGAACTAGGAGACGTGTGAAGCTACTACAGTACCACTTAGTGTCATATGCACAATATCACAAGAAAACACAATACACAGTTATACTAAAAATAAAGGTACTTTATTTTTATGACAAAATGCCAAAGTATCTTAGAGTGTACCCTCAGTGAGAGGATAGGAAATATACACAAGATATATATACACAATAGCAAAAATATGCAGTATAGTCTTAGAAAACAGTGCAAACAATGTATAGTTACAATAGGATGCAATGGGGAAACATAGGGATAGGGGCAACACAAACCATATACTCCAGAAGTGGAATGCGAACCACGAATGGACCCCAAACCTATGTGACCTTGTAGAGGGTCGCTGGGACTATTAGGAAATAGTGAGAGTTAGCAAAATAACCCACCCCAAGACCCTGAAAAGTGAGTGCAAAGTGCACCAAAGTTCCCCTAAGGACAAAATAGTCGTGTTAGAGGGAGAATGCAAGGAAAACACAAATCAGCAATGCAACAACGATGGATTCCTGTCTGAAGGTACCTGTGGAACAAGGGGACCAAGTCCAAAAGTCACAAGCAGCTCGGAGATGGGCAGATGCCCAAGAAATGCCAGCGGTTGGTGCAAAGAAGCTCTTACTAGGCTGAAGAACTGTGAATACTGCAGGAACGACAAGGGCTAGAGACTTCCCCTTTGGAGGATGGATCCCCCACGCCTTGGAGAGTCGTGCAGAAGTGTTTTCCCGCCGGATGGACGCCAACAAGCCTTGCTACACGCAAATCGTGCGTTTGGCGTTTTTGGACGCTGCTGGGGCCCAGGGGGGACCAGGAGGTCGCAAATTGGACCTGCAGAGAGAGGGGACGTCGAGCAAGACAAAAGAGCCCTCACTGAAGCAGGTAGCACCCGGAGAAGTGCCAGAAACAGGCACTACGAGGATGCGTGAAACGGTGCTCGCCGAAGTTGCACAAAGGAGTCCCACGTCGCCGGAGACCAACTTAGAAAGTCGTGCAATGCAGGTTAGAGTGCCGTGGACCCAGGCTTGGCTGTGCACGAAGGATTTCCGCCGGAAGTGCACAGGGGCCGGAGTAGCTTGCAAAGTCGCGGTTCCCAGCAATGCAGCCCAGCGAGGTGAGGCAAGGACTTACCTCCACCAAACTTGGGCTGAAGAGTCACTGGACTGTGGGGGTCACTTGGACGGTGTCGCTGGATTCGAGGGACCTCGCTCGTCGTGCTGAGAGGAGACCCAAGGGACCGGAGATGCAGCTTTTTGGTGCCTGCGGTTGCAGGGGGAAGATTCCGTCGACCCACGGGAGATTTCTTCGGAGCTTCTGGTGCAGAGAGGAGGCAGACTACCCCCACAGCATGCACAAGCAGGAAAACAGTCGAGAAGGCGGCAGGATCAGCGTTACAGAGTTGCAGTAGTCGTCTTTGCTACTATGTTGCAGGTTTGCAGGCTTCCAGCGCGGTCAGCGGTCGATTCCTTATCAGAAGGTGAAGAGGGAGATGCAGAGGAACACGGCTGAGCTCATGCATTCGTTATCTAAAGTTTCCCCAGAGACAGAGACCCTAAATAGCCAGAAAAGAGGGTTTGGCTACCTAGGAGAGAGGAAAGGCTACTAACACCTGAAGGAGCCTATCAGCAGGAGTCTCTGACGTCACCTGGTGGCACTGGCCACTCAGAGCAGTCCAGTGTGCCAGCAGCACCTCTGTTTCCAAGATGGCAGAGGTCTGGAGCACACTGGAGGAGCTCTGGACACCTCCCAGGGGAGGTGCAGGTCAGGGGAGTGGTCACTCCCCTTTCCTTTGTCCAGTTTCGCGCCAGAGCAGGGGCTAAGGGGTCCCTGAACCGGTGTAGACTGGCTTATGCAGAATTGGGCACATCTGTGCCCAACAAAGCATTTCCAGAGGCTGGGGGAGGCTACTCCTCCCCTGCCTTCACACCATTTTCCAAAGGGAGAGGGTGTCACACCCTCTCTCAGAGGAAGTTCTTTGTTCTGCCATCCTGGGCCAGGCCTGGCTGGACCCCAGGAGGGCAGCTGCCTGTCTGAGGGGTTGGCAGCAGCAGCAGCTGCAGTGAAACCCCAGGAAGGGCAGTCTGGCAGTACCAGGGTCTGTGCTACAGACCACTGGGATCATGGAATTGTACCAACAATGCCAGGATGGCATAGAGGGGGCAATTCCATGATCATAGACATGTTACATGGCCATATTCGGAGTTACCATGGTGAAGCTACATATAGGTAGTGACCTATATGTAGTGCACGCGTGTAATGGTGTCCCCGCACTCACAAAGTTCAGTGAATTGGCTCTGAACAATGTGGGGGCACCTTGGCTAGTGCCAGGGTGCCCTCACACTAAGTAACTTTGCACCTAACCTTTACCAGGTAAAGGTTAGACATATAGGTGACTTATAAGTTACTTAAGTGCAGTGTAAAATGGCTGTGAAATAACGTGGACGTTATTTCACTCAGGCTGCAGTGGCAGGCCTGTGTAAGAATTGTCAGAGCTCCCTATGGGTGGCAAAAGAATTGCTGCAGCCCATAGGGATCTCCTGGAACCCCAATACCCTGGGTACCTCAGTACCATATACTAGGGAATTATAAGGGTGTTCCAGTAAGCCAATGTAAATTGGTAAAATTAGTCACTAGCCTGTTAGTGACAATTTGAAAGTAATGAGAGAGCATAACCACTGAGGTTCTGGTTAGCAGAGCCTCAGTGAGACAGTTAGGCACTACACAGGGAACATATACATGCACACCTATGAGCACTGGGGCCCTGTGTGACAGGGTCCCAGTGACACATACATATAGGCCACAAACCTATGAGCACTGGGGTCCTGACCAGCAGGATCCCAGTGACACATAACAACCATACTGAAAACATGGTGTTTTCACTATGAGCACTGAGGCCTGGCTATCAGGATCCCAGTGAGACAGTGAAAACAGTGACAAAACACCCTGACATACACTCACAAACAGGCCAAAAGTGGGGGTAACAAGGCTAGAAAGAGGCTACCTTCTCACACAACCCCCCCCCAAACGAAGGACAATAAGGCTAACCTTGGCCAGTTGAGACTTTATTGTCTAAGTGGTGATAAGTAGAGAGTAGCTCTGCAATAGACTGGTTACTCCCTTTATCATCCACTATATGGTTACTTCCCTGTGGGGATGTAAACCACCCTGTTTGAAGTTTTTTAACTAACCAACAATGTGAAGATGTATTTTCAGAGTTTATATCAGTAAGTTTTAGTTTAGAGCAGTGGGAATTATCCCCTGAACCTATTTGTAATGATGGAAATACCAGACAGGGATGCTGTCTCAGTAAAGCCATAGCTGGGCAAAAACTTTGTCCATTTGGCTGGAAGAGAGAACAGGGATGCTGTTTCTCTTGAGTTGGAGCAGGGCAGGGATGCTGTCCTATGAGCTCCACACTAGGGCAGGGATGCTGTCCTAAGTGTTGTGAGGCAGTGCAGGGTTTCTGCACTAAAGTTTCTCTGGGAGGGTTGGAGGGATGCTCCATGTTAACTAAAATGGTGCTGTTTTTCTCACCAATGTTAGTTATCCCACAGAGAGGTACTTCCACCTCAGGGAGTCCAGCTTTGCCAGCTGATGATTCCCTTGGAACAGGTGCCACCCCAGGAGAGGTTTCTCCCACCACAGGAATGGTATCCTGAATGGTAGGGTGGTTAGGGGATACTGTGATACCCTCTTTACCTGTTGATGGAGAGGGATCCTGAGTTTTCAGGCCTTCTCTCCTTTGCTTTTTCATTTCACTTGAAATGAGAGGGAACAATTCCTCAGGGATGCCCAGCATGGCTGCATGGGCATAAAACTCTACATCAGCCCAACCTGAGGCCTCTAGGTCATTACCTAAGAGACAGTCTACAGGTAAGCTAGGTGATACCACCACCTGCTTAGGGCCAGTAACTCCACCCCAACTAAACTGAATTATAGCTAAGGGAAGAAACTTAGTGGAGTTATGGACATCAATAATCTTATATTGTTGTCCAATGATGTGTTGTTCAGGAGGCACTAGGTTTTCAGTCACCAAAGTGAAACTGGCACCTGTGTCCCTGTAGGCCAAGGCCTCAACACCATTTATTGAAACTGTCTGCCTGTACTTATCCATTGTAAGGGGACAAGCAGCCAGTGTGGCAAGGCCAATGCCACTAGGTGTGACAGAAACTGTCTTGGGACTGATTACATCAGTTTCCACTATGGACCCATAAGTGAACCCAACTACACCCTTTGCTTGACTGTTGCCAGCAGTCCCACCACTAGTACCACTACTGCTAGGGGCACTAGAGCTTGATGTATTAGTGGTGGTAGGCTCAGGGGGTTTACCTGGACAGGACTTATCCCCTGGCCTATGGCCTCTATTTTTACACACAAAGCACCAAGGCTTTTTAATGTGTGCAGGTTGGGAAGAAGAGGAAGAATTTGTTTTATCCCCACCCTCTGAAGAGTGTTTAAGATTTGAAGTGGGATCTTTGGTTTTACCCTTATCCCCATGCTTATCTTGAGATTTTTCACCATCTTTCTTCTTATTGCCATCTTTGTCACCCCCTGTATGAACTTTTCTGTTCACTCTTGTTCTGACCCATTTGTCTGCCTTCTTTCCCAATTCTTGGGGAGAGGTCAGATCAGAGTCTACCAAGTACTGGTGCAACAAATCAGACACACAATTATTAAGTATATGCTCTCTCAGGATTGTGTTATACAGGCTTTCATAATCAGTAACTTTACTGCCATGTAACCACCCCTCCAAGGCCTTCACTGAATGGTCAATGAAATCAACCCAGTCTTGTGAAGACTCCTTTTTGGTCTCTCTGAACTTTATCCTGTACTGTTCAGTGGTTAAGCCATAACCATCCAGGAGTGCATTCTTAAGAACTGTAAAATTATTGGCATCATTTTCTTTCACAGTAAGGAGCCTATCCCTACCTTTTCCACTAAATGATAGCCATAGGATAGCAGCCCACTGCTTTTGAGGGACATCCTGTACAGCACAGGCCCTCTCAAGTGCAGCAAACCACTTGTTAATGTCATCCCCCTCCTTATAAGGGGGAACTATCTTGTGCAGATTCCTGGAATCATGCTCTTTTGCAGGATGACTATGGGGAATACTGCTGCTGCCACCATGGGTTTCTAAACCCAACTTCTGTCTTTCCCTCTCTATTTCTAAAGACTGTCTATCCAAATCCAGCTGTTGCTTCTTGAGCTTCAGTCTGGTTTGTTCCACTCTCAATCTATTGAGCTCCCTTTCTAACAATCTGTCATCAGGGTGGGTGGGAGGGACATTTCTAGATACAGAGGTATGATGGGAATGACCAGAAGGAGACCTGTCCCTTACAGAGGGCACCCTAACAGCTTGGCTACCAGTATAATGTGAGAGCACATCATCAGTATGATGTGATTCAACCTCTGTACCAACTATGCTAGACTGTCTAGTAATGGGCAGGCTGAGAAGTTTCTTTCCTGAACCTTTTCCTGGGGGAGTCCCTGGATCAGATTGAGAACCATTAGCTACTTTTTCAACAGATTGGGCACTTATGGCCTTATCCTGTACTCTAAGCATATTAATTAACAGTTCTAAAGAAGGATTCTTCCCTACACTCAAACCTCTCTCTATGCAGAGACTCCTTGCTCCTTTCCAGCTAAGGTGATCATATGCAAGTTTGGACAGTTCAACTTTTTGGCCTGTGCCAGACATTTTTAGAGAGAGTTAAAGTGATAGACAAAGAGAAAAAAAGTTTTCAGAACTTTTTGGAAAGACAGAAAAAACTTTTTAAACTTTTAAGAACTTTTTGAAAGTTTAGAAGTACTTTTCAGCACTTAGAAAAGAGTGAAAAGAGGAAATGCAAAACTTTTTGGCTATGTGTATATACACTGACCTTGTTTTGTATATTTTTCTCTTATGAAAAGTACAATGACAAGAGTGGTAAGTAGTCTCAAAGCACTTATCCCACCACTGCACAACCAATGTAGGAGGCTGGACTGGCTTGTAGTGAGTACCAAGGGGTACTTGCACCTTGCACCAGGCCCAGTTATCCCTTATTAGTGTATAGGGTGTCTAGCAGCTTAGGCTGATAGATAATGGTAGCTTAGCAGAGCAGCTTAGGCCGAACTAGGAGACGTGTGAAGCTACTACAGTACCACTTAGTGTCATATGCACAATATCACAAGAAAACACAATACACAGTTATACTAAAAATAAAGGTACTTTATTTTTATGACAAAATGCCAAAGTATCTTAGAGTGTACCCTCAGTGAGAGGATAGGAAATATACACAAGATATATATACACAATAGCAAAAATATGCAGTATAGTCTTAGAAAACAGTGCAAACAATGTATAGTTACAATAGGATGCAATGGGGAAACATAGGGATAGGGGCAACACAAACCATATACTCCAGAAGTGGAATGCGAACCACGAATGGACCCCAAACCTATGTGACCTTGTAGAGGGTCGCTGGGACTATTAGGAAATAGTGAGAGTTAGCAAAATAACCCACCCCAAGACCCTGAAAAGTGAGTGCAAAGTGCACCAAAGTTCCCCTAAGGACAAAATAGTCGTGTTAGAGGGAGAATGCAAGGAAAACACAAATCAGCAATGCAACAACGATGGATTCCTGTCTGAAGGTACCTGTGGAACAAGGGGACCAAGTCCAAAAGTCACAAGCAGCTCGGAGATGGGCAGATGCCCAAGAAATGCCAGCGGTTGGTGCAAAGAAGCTCTTACTAGGCTGAAGAACTGTGAATACTGCAGGAACGACAAGGGCTAGAGACTTCCCCTTTGGAGGATGGATCCCCCACGCCTTGGAGAGTCGTGCAGAAGTGTTTTCCCGCCGGATGGACGCCAACAAGCCTTGCTACACGCAAATCGTGCGTTTGGCGTTTTTGGACGCTGCTGGGGCCCAGGGGGGACCAGGAGGTCGCAAATTGGACCTGCAGAGAGAGGGGACGTCGAGCAAGACAAAAGAGCCCTCACTGAAGCAGGTAGCACCCGGAGAAGTGCCAGAAACAGGCACTACGAGGATGCGTGAAACGGTGCTCGCCGAAGTTGCACAAAGGAGTCCCACGTCGCCGGAGACCAACTTAGAAAGTCGTGCAATGCAGGTTAGAGTGCCGTGGACCCAGGCTTGGCTGTGCACGAAGGATTTCCGCCGGAAGTGCACAGGGGCCGGAGTAGCTTGCAAAGTCGCGGTTCCCAGCAATGCAGCCCAGCGAGGTGAGGCAAGGACTTACCTCCACCAAACTTGGGCTGAAGAGTCACTGGACTGTGGGGGTCACTTGGACGGTGTCGCTGGATTCGAGGGACCTCGCTCGTCGTGCTGAGAGGAGACCCAAGGGACCGGAGATGCAGCTTTTTGGTGCCTGCGGTTGCAGGGGGAAGATTCCGTCGACCCACGGGAGATTTCTTCGGAGCTTCTGGTGCAGAGAGGAGGCAGACTACCCCCACAGCATGCACAAGCAGGAAAACAGTCGAGAAGGCGGCAGGATCAGCGTTACAGAGTTGCAGTAGTCGTCTTTGCTACTATGTTGCAGGTTTGCAGGCTTCCAGCGCGGTCAGCGGTCGATTCCTTATCAGAAGGTGAAGAGGGAGATGCAGAGGAACACGGCTGAGCTCATGCATTCGTTATCTAAAGTTTCCCCAGAGACAGAGACCCTAAATAGCCAGAAAAGAGGGTTTGGCTACCTAGGAGAGAGGAAAGGCTACTAACACCTGAAGGAGCCTATCAGCAGGAGTCTCTGACGTCACCTGGTGGCACTGGCCACTCAGAGCAGTCCAGTGTGCCAGCAGCACCTCTGTTTCCAAGATGGCAGAGGTCTGGAGCACACTGGAGGAGCTCTGGACACCTCCCAGGGGAGGTGCAGGTCAGGGGAGTGGTCACTCCCCTTTCCTTTGTCCAGTTTCGCGCCAGAGCAGGGGCTAAGGGGTCCCTGAACCGGTGTAGACTGGCTTATGCAGAATTGGGCACATCTGTGCCCAACAAAGCATTTCCAGAGGCTGGGGGAGGCTACTCCTCCCCTGCCTTCACACCATTTTCCAAAGGGAGAGGGTGTCACACCCTCTCTCAGAGGAAGTTCTTTGTTCTGCCATCCTGGGCCAGGCCTGGCTGGACCCCAGGAGGGCAGCTGCCTGTCTGAGGGGTTGGCAGCAGCAGCAGCTGCAGTGAAACCCCAGGAAGGGCAGTCTGGCAGTACCAGGGTCTGTGCTACAGACCACTGGGATCATGGAATTGTACCAACAATGCCAGGATGGCATAGAGGGGGCAATTCCATGATCATAGACATGTTACATGGCCATATTCGGAGTTACCATGGTGAAGCTACATATAGGTAGTGACCTATATGTAGTGCACGCGTGTAATGGTGTCCCCGCACTCACAAAGTTCAGTGAATTGGCTCTGAACAATGTGGGGGCACCTTGGCTAGTGCCAGGGTGCCCTCACACTAAGTAACTTTGCACCTAACCTTTACCAGGTAAAGGTTAGACATATAGGTGACTTATAAGTTACTTAAGTGCAGTGTAAAATGGCTGTGAAATAACGTGGACGTTATTTCACTCAGGCTGCAGTGGCAGGCCTGTGTAAGAATTGTCAGAGCTCCCTATGGGTGGCAAAAGAATTGCTGCAGCCCATAGGGATCTCCTGGAACCCCAATACCCTGGGTACCTCAGTACCATATACTAGGGAATTATAAGGGTGTTCCAGTAAGCCAATGTAAATTGGTAAAATTAGTCACTAGCCTGTTAGTGACAATTTGAAAGTAATGAGAGAGCATAACCACTGAGGTTCTGGTTAGCAGAGCCTCAGTGAGACAGTTAGGCACTACACAGGGAACATATACATGCACACCTATGAGCACTGGGGCCCTGTGTGACAGGGTCCCAGTGACACATACATATAGGCCACAAACCTATGAGCACTGGGGTCCTGACCAGCAGGATCCCAGTGACACATAACAACCATACTGAAAACATGGTGTTTTCACTATGAGCACTGAGGCCTGGCTATCAGGATCCCAGTGAGACAGTGAAAACAGTGACAAAACACCCTGACATACACTCACAAACAGGCCAAAAGTGGGGGTAACAAGGCTAGAAAGAGGCTACCTTCTCACACCCGTCCACCAATATCTAAATCAGGCCCTTAGGGAATTAGACATAGTGTTAGGGCAGTCTTGTTTCCAATGTCCCAACTAACTACAAGCAAAACATGAACCTGACTTTCCCGGGGTCTCTCCTCTGCCCCTTCCATTGCCTCGCTTGGCTTCCCCCACTCTGTTCTTTTCCCTCCCTCCTTGTTCCCCATTTTGTGGGCTTCCGTTCCATTCCTTAGATTGCACTCTTCGTGTTCGACTGTTTCAGTGGCATGAGTTTTGATTGAACACTTGTGAGACCACACAATGGTTAGCAAACGTGATCAATTCAGTTAATTTCTTTATTGGCCGCCTGATGCAAATTGTCATCATTTAGCTCCTAAAATTTGGTTGCAATCCCGGCAAAAAAGCTGGATCCATAGCATTTAGCCATCTTAGTGGGACACGTTATGCTTGAGTATCTCTCGTACACATCCTTGATTCTGTCCAAATCTTAGTGGAATCAGTGTTTCCCAGACACACAATAACTGCATCCCACACTGCAGCCTTTGCTGTGCTCAATGCTCCATTGTTGTGAAGACCAACCCATGGTCACACTGACTTCTCCACAATCTTTCTCTCGCTGTGCTCTGCACCACCGGTGGTAGTAGCTAGCTCACATCTGCACAATTCGGTTTCTACTCCCCAAACTCACTTGGAAGTGCCTCTTGGAACTGAGTAGGACTTTCTCTGAAGTTAGTGAATTGTTTCTTAACGCTCATTAGGTCAGAGGGGCCCCAGGAGTGTGAGCCTTAACTCTACCTCCAGCCACTGGGTATCCCTCAAAGCAAGAAGGACAGAAGGTGAAGGGCCTTCATCATCAGCATCACTTGAGTGGGGAGAAGGGAAGCGCCTCCTAGATAATCGATCTGGGGCCCGTCATAAGCTTTTTCTTGTGATAGTGGGGCTGTCTGTCCAACTGGAACTGATTGCACTCACATTCTGGGCCCATCCACAGGAATACAAATGGCATCTTGTCTAGTCATTCAACCGCTCTTGGGGCGCTTCACTCTGAGCCGGTCGCGTCGCACTGCTTGCTTGTGTATTACCTCCTTGTGCTCTAGTCGTCTGCGGTCCCACAGGCGGTGCTCCGTTTCCAGATGCTTCCGCACCCCCAGCCTTCGCAGCCAGCATGGTTCACCCCCAGCCTTCGCAGCCAGCATGGTTCACCCCCAGCCTTCGCGGCCAGCATGATTCACCCCCAGCCTTCGCGGCCAGCATGGTTCACCCCTAGCCTCCTCGGCCAGCATGGTTCACCCCTAGCCTCCTCGGCCAGCATGGTTCAACCCTAGCCTCCTCGGCCAGCATGGTTCACCCCTAGCCTCCTCAGTCAGCATGGTTCACCCCTAGCCTTCGCGGCCAGCATGGTTCACCCCCGGCCTTCACGGCCAGCATGGTTCACCCATAGCCTCCTTGGCCAGCATGGTTCACCCCTAGCCTCCTCGGCCAGCATGGTTCACCCCTAGCCTCCTCGGCCAGCATGGTTCACCCCTAGCCTCCTCGGCCAGCATGGTTCACCCCTAGCCTTCGCGGCCAGCATGGTTCACCCCTAGCCTTCGCGGCCAGCATGGTTCACCCCTAGCCTCCTCGGCCAGCATGGTTCACCCCTAGCCTCCTCAGTCAGCATGGTTCACCCCTAGCCTTCGCGGCCAGCATGGTTCACCCCCGGCCTCCTCGGCCAGCATGGTTCACCCCTAGCCTCCTCGGCCAGCATGGTTCACCCCTAGCCTTCGCGGCCAGCATGGTTCACCCCTAGCCTTCGCGGCCAGCATGGTTCACCCCTAGCCTTCGCGGCCAGCATGGTTCACCCCTAGCCTTCGCGGCCAGCATGGTTCACCCCTAGCCTTCGCAGCCAGCCTCCTCAGCCAGCATGGTTCACCCCCAGCCTCCTCGACCAACATGGTTCACCCCTAGCCTCCTCGGCCAGCATGGTTCACCCCTAGCCTCCTCGGCCAGCATGGTTCACCCCTAGCCTCCTCAGTCAGCATGGTTCACCCCTAACCATCGCGGCCAGCATGGTTCACCCCCGGCCTTCACGGCCAGCATGGTTCACCCCCAGCCTCCTCGGCCAGCATGGTTCACCCCTAGCCTCCTCGGCCAGCATGGTTCACCCCTAGCCTTCGCGGCCAGCATGGTTCACCCCTAGCCTTCGCAGCCAGCATGGTTCACCCCTAGCCTTCGCGGCCAGCCTCCTCAGCCAGCATGGTTCACCTCCAGCCTCCTCGGTCAACATGGTTCACCCCTAGCTTTCGCGGCCAGCATGGTTCACCCCTAGCCTCCTCAGCCAGTATGGTTCACCCCTAGCCTCCTCGGCCAGCATGGTTCACCCCTAGCCTCCTCGGCCAGCCACCCCTAGCCTCCTCGGCCAGCATGGTTCACCCCCAGCCTCCTCGGCCAGCATGGTTCACCCCCAGCCTCCTCGGCCAGCATGGTTCACCCCAGCCTCCTCGGCCAGCATGGTTCACCCCCAGCCTCCTCGGCCAGCATGGTTCACCCCTAGCCTCCTCGGCCAGCATGGTTCACCCCTAGCCTCCTCGGCCAGCATGGTTCACCCCTAGCCTCCTCGGCCAGCATGGTTCACCCCTAACCTCCTCGGCCAGCATGGTTCACCCCTAGCCTCCTCGGCCAGCATGGTTCACCCCTAGCCTCCTCAGTCAGCATGGTTCACCCCTAGCCTTCGCGGCCAGCATGGTTCACCCCTAGCCTCCTCGGCCAGCATGGTTCACCCATAGCCTTCGCCGCCAGCCTCCTCGGCCAGCATGGTTCACCCCCAGCCTCCGCAGCCAGCATGGTTCACCCCTAGCTTCCTCGGCCAGCATGGTTCACCCCTAGCCTTCGCCGCCAGCCTCCTCGGCCAGCATGGTTCACCCCTAGCCTCCTCGGCCAACATGGTTCACCCCTAGCCTCCTCAGTCAGCATAGTTCACCCCTAGCCTTCGCGGCCAGCATGGTTCACCCCTAGCCTCCTCGGCTAGCATGGTTCACCTCTAGCCTTCGCCGCCAGCCTCCTCGGCCAGCATGGTTCACCCCTAGCCTTCGCCGCCAGCCTCCTCGGCCAGCATGGTTCACCCCTAGCCTTCGCCGCCAGCCTCCGCGGCCAGCATGGTTCACCCCTAGCCTTCGCCGCCAGCCTCCGCGGCCAGCATGGTTCACCCCTAGCCTTCGCCGCCAGCCTCCTCGGCCTGCATGGTTCACCCCCAGCCTCCTCGGCCTGCATGGTTCACCCCCAGCCTCCTCGGCCAGCATGGTTCACCCCTAGCCTCCTCAGTCAGCATAGTTCACCCCTAGCCTTCGCGGCCAGCATGGTTCACCCCTAGCCTCCTCGGCCAGCATGGTTCACCCCTAGCCTTCGCCGCCAGCCTCCTCGGCCAGCATGGTTCACCCTTAGCCTTCGCCACCAGCCTCCGCGGCCAGCATGGTTCACCCTTAGCCTTCACCGCCAGCCTCCTCGGCCGGCATGGTTCACCCCCAGCCTTCGCCGCCAGCCTCCTCGGCCAGCATGGTTCACCCCTAACATCCTCGGCCAGCATGGTTCCCCCCCAGCCTCCTCGGCCACCATGGTTCATCCCTAGCCTCCTCGGCCACCATGGTTCATCCCTAGCCTCCTCAGTCAGCATGGTTCACCTCTAGCCTTCGCGGCCAGCATGGTTCACCCCCAGCCTCCTCGGCCAGCATGGTTCACCCCCAGCCTTCGCAGCCAGCATGGTTCACCCCTAGCCTTCGCCGCCAGCCTCCTCGGCCAGCATGGTTCACCCCTAGCCTTCGCCGCCAGCCTCCGCGGCCAGCATGGTTCACCCTTAGCCTTCACCGCCAGCCTCCTCGGCCGGCATGGTTCACCCCCAGCCTCCTCGGCCAGCATGGTTCACTCCTAGCCTTCGCGGCCAGCATGGTTCACCCCCAGCCTCCTCGGCCAGCATGGTTCACCCCTAGCCTCCTCAGTCAGCATGGTTCTGCCCCAGCCTTCGCGGCCAGCATGGTTCACCCCCATCCTCCTCGGCCACCATGGTTCACCCCCAGCCTCCTCTGCCAGCATGGTTCACCCCTAGCCTCCTCAGTCAGCATGGTTCACCCCCAGCCTTCGCGGCCAGCATGGTTCACCCCCATCCTCCTCGGCCACCATGGTTCACCCCCAGCCTCCTCTGCCAGCATGGTTCACCCCTAGCCTCCTCAGTCAGCATGGTTCACCCCCAGCCTTCGCGGCCAGCATGGTTCACCCCCAGCCTCCTCGGCCAGCATGGTTCACCCCCAGCCTTCGTGGCTAGCATGGTTCACCCCCATCCTCCTCGGCCAGCATGGTTCACCCCTAGCCTCCTCGGCCAGCATGGTTCACCCCTAGCCTCCTCAGTCAGCATGGTTCACCCCCAGCCTTCGCGGCCAGCATGGTTCACCCCCAGCCTCCTCGGCCACCATGGTTCACCCCCAGCCTTCGCGGCCAGCATGGTTCACCCCTAGCCTTCGCGCCCAGCATGGTTCACCCCTAGCCTTCGCGGCCAGCATAGGCACATAGCCAACAGAGCCTCCACCATTGAGTTGTCACCCTCTTCTTTTCTTGAGGTTCAGTGGTCTGGGGGAATAGACAGGGAGGAGACAGAGATGTTGGAGTACAAGCTGTAACTCTCTCATTTGGCACTATACATTTTCATGGGTATTTTTCATACTATGGATTTAGGATTTATGCTTATGTTTGTAAACATCCTCATGCCGTTCTAGGAATAGTGACCATTGCTCGGCATCTACAATAACTTAGGGATCTTTCTTCTCTAAGCTAGCTGACCTTTACATGTCAATGGTGCCATGTTCAGAAAGGAGGTCTCCCTTCCCCATTAGTGAGCTGTAAATGTTTGCACACGTCTACCGTATTGGTGATCCATAGAATGGTCAGGAGCCCCTTTCAATAGGGGGGGCCTCTCACACACTCATCCTTGAAGGGTCTTTGCTTCTGGTTGTGGAGCTCCTGCCGATCTTCCCTTACTTCTTCCTTATTCCCAGGGGTTCCCCTGCATACTCCTTCCCCTGTCACAGGATTCCTGTTATTACTGCCTGCCAGACCAACTTGTTTTCCCCTGTCGTTCCCTACCCGGGGCGACTGGTGTTAATGGATGCAAGGGGCGTTGTCCTGCTGCACTCGGGGGGTGGGGAGGAGGCAAAAATATAGAAAATAAATACAGAGCAGCTGAAAAGAAATACTGCTCCAAGACTGTGCTGAACCTCTTTGGTGAAATCCTCCCAGGCGCCAGCGGGGTGAGATTTTCTTCAACCTGCAGGCACAAGCTACAGCAGTGACATCATCAGAGACGTAGCAGTGACATCATCGGAGAGGGAGCAGTGACATCACCGGAGAGGGAGCAGTGACATCACCGGAGAGGGAGCAGTGACATCACCGGAGAGGGAGCAGTGACATCACAGGAGAGGGAGGAGTGGCATCTCAGGAGTGGGAGCAGTGACATCACCGGAGAGGAAGCAGTGACATCACAGGGGAGGGAGCAGTGACAACATCGGAGAGGGAGCAGTGACACCATAGGAGAGGGAGTGCTGAATTAGAAAGCCACTGATCACTTGCTTTTGGGGCGCATAACCAGTCGCCCTGGGAGGATCTACAAAACTCCATTCACTTCAATGTCTGGGGGTGGGGTAGGCCGATGAGGACAAGGAGGGAGGGAGTGGCAACCATTTGTTGGTCATCACAGAGGGGCAGGCTGTAGGAGGGGTCAGGGGGATGCTCTCCTGGCACTAACACATGTTTAGTACTGCATTTGGTTTCACTTTGAAAAATAACATTATGGAGCTGAACCCAGCCTGTCCCTTCAGGGTGCTCCTTATCTCGACTCCGTAGAGGCCCAAGAGAAGGAAGGAACCAGCTGCCGACAAACATTACACTAGTGGACAGAGAGGTAAGGGTGCAGTTAAGCTTCTGCATCAGGGGACTGAGGAGGCGGGTTCTTGAGGGACCTCTTCAGTCTGCGGCAGACAAAGGCTCATAATTAACATGGGAGAGTGAGTGAGTGAGTGAGTGAAAGGAAGGAAGGATGGATGGGTGGGTGGATGGATGGATGAAATGGCAGATGGATAGATGCATGGATTAATGAGTAAAAACATGTATCTAAACATGGAAGAGTGAAAGGGAGGGAGGGTGTATGAGTGAAAGGGAGCATGGATGGATGGGAGAGTGAAAGAGTGAATGGATGGATGATTGAAAGAATGGATCGATGGATAATAAGAGAAAGGATGGATGGATGGATTGAAGAGTGAGTGCAAGGATAGATGAAGTGAAAGGGTGGCTGGGTGAGTGAATGGATGGATGGATGAGTGAAAGGATGGATGTTAAGATGAAGGAGTGAAACTGGATGGATGAGTGAAAGGGAGGGTAGATGGATGTCTGGATGGAAGGATGGGTGAGTGGAAGGGAGGGTAGATGGACGACTGGATGAAAGGATGGGTGAGTGAAAGGGTGCTTGATGGAAGGGTGGATGGATGAGTGAGTGAAAGGATGGATGGCTGAGTGAAATGGTAAATGGAGTGATGGGATGAGTGGATGGCTGGATGGGTCGAAGGGTGGATGGATAAGTGTAAAGATGGATGGCTGAGTGAGGGTGGATAGATAGAGTAAAAGTGCATATGGATGAGCGAATGATTAGATGGTTCATTGAAAGTATGGATGAAAGTGGCATGGATAAGTGAAAGCATGGATGATTGAGCAGATGGATAGGTTTGGATATGGATGGGGACAGACTGAATGATGGATGAAAGATTGAGTGGATTGCAGAATGTAACGTTGAAATGGAGCATATCAACAGGTGGATGGCAGGATGAAAGGATGAATAGATGGATGGAAGAGACAAGCAAGCTCTTCTAGGGAAGGTTGCAACAAGTTGTTTCACTTGCTTGTTGTTATCAGAGCTTTAGTTTGAAGTGGGGGTGTTGAAATTTCTGGCAACTCCCTTGTTCTGCATTTTGCTGATAAAAGAGCCATTCTTGGAGAGGAAATTAGGTGAGACATTTAATGCCTCTGGTAAACGTTGTCATAAGCCCTGAGCTGTGCATGATGGGGCTGCACAATGCAGGATGATTTAAAAGACCTCTCTTGATAAGCATTCCAATTCCTCTCCCTCCAGGGAAAGAGGGGTATGGAAAATATTTAGGAAGTGGGTGACTGGCTGGTCTTTCACTCTAGAACTGAGTAGATTTATTCAGAGATCTGACAAGATGCCACAAACCAAGTAAAAGGCAGTGCTCACTCTCAGGCACTGCCATGAGTGTTTATTCACTTCCCTCTGCCACGATCTGCCTCCCCCCTATGCCATGGTGCCTATGCTAACACTCTTTCCCCTGTCTTGGACTCCAAGGACCCCTGCAGCCTTCTTTTAATTAGTCATCGCCTAACAAGAGCTTACATTTCTCCATCTAATTCTCCTCTACGCAGGCTTCGATTATGCTCATTTGTCTCATTTTGTCTCATTTGTCTGCAAAAATCCCATTTTACCATTTGGGCGCTCCCCACTCATTCTCCCTTCGCTCACTCTTGCTTTCTGTCCTACTCGGGCGTTGTCCAGAAGCACACACCCCCCTCCCCCCCCCCCCCCCCTGCATCTTCTTGACATTCCTATGCCTCCTTCTAGAATACGTGTAGCAGGTGCAGTTACACCAGGGCCCCGAGGGCCTCACTGAACCCAGCCAATTGCTATATTTTACTACCGCAACAGCAGTCAAAGCAGCTGTTCCTCGCTTGCACGAGGGCCCGTGGCGTTGTTGCTGCAGTACTGCTAACGAGCACCTACCCGCTTCTGAGTCACATTCATAAAATGCTGATGCAGATTCCCTTTGCCTCTTCTTTTCGTATCATATCAAATCAGCGCCAGTGCTTAATTTGTAAATAAAAACGTGCCGGTGCTCAAAATCCTCTTGATCACGCGGCTGCTGCAATTAAATGTGGGAACATGGAATACTGAGGCAGCGTAATCCTGAGGCAACCTCGGGCCTCTTCAATCCATAAAGCCACTCCCTGCCCCTTCAGCTCATCCTGCAAGTTTCTGCTTTCTCCCTTTGTGATGCTTTTTCGTTTTTTCCTTCCTCCCTCTTTCCCATATGTGTCTTTTGCTCGCAGTAAGTGCTTGAGGCAGAAGAATAAGCGCCGGCCCTCAAAAATAAGTGCCGGTGCTCAGCACCGGAAACAACAAGCACAAATTAAGCACTGAATTCAGCGCTCTAGAAAGTTGATGAAATAAAGCACAGTTTTATGCTGCGGCACTTTTTATAAATGTTCGACTGTCCGGACATAATCACTCAAGAAAGTCATTCGCACAACAGTCGAAAAGTAAGGAAATCAATCACAGGCCACATTCACCAGATAAAAAACGACACAGATGTTGGTAATACAACCACTGTCACTATCCACGATATAAAGCAATAACAAACAAATATTAAGCAGGAAACATGCAGAAGAATGAAGGTGAGTTCGGTGGGGTAAGGAGCCTTCACGTGTGAATCACATATTGTGAATTTTAGCCTCATTGATAGTTAGAAACTGCACCATTCTCCGTTCACTCCTCGGGCAAGGCTCAGCAGGTGACGGCGGGTCCAGGGAGGTTCCTGTGGTTTTCAGTGAGAGATCATGAAACCTGGGCACCCTAGCTGCAGCCATGGAGCAGATGCACTCCCTCACCTGTCCCAGGCTCTTCACTGGGTCAGTCTCTTGGCAGTTAAGAGCCTCCTGTGTTTTCCCGAGACAGCAGCCAGATGTTTCCCGAGCCTGTGGGTTGTAGACGAGGACTGCCCGGCGCCCTCTGATCTCTTTCCTCGACCCTCCTACAGAGCCACCTCGGTTTCTTTCTTGCAGAATGGCATTCTGGTAGACCGTCTCTGATGGATGGTTGCGGGGGGCAGTGCTTCAGTGCCCCCCCCCCCCCCCCCGCTCTTTATGACTGGCTAACCAGCTGTACCCCTCGCAGCGGGCATCCAGAGCTTACCCTCTGGGCTGCACATGCCTCATCCCAATGTGAAGCTCTGGGAGCCCCCTTAATCATCAGCTCATGCCCCATCGGCCAGTGTGATCTTGTGCAATTAGAGATCTGTCTGGAAACCTCAGTGCGGTTGGTGTAAAGTAATTTTTAAGGAAAAATACCAGTGATTGACCGTGTGAAAATACATTTATCAAGATGTAACTTTGGTTCTTATGTTTGAGGACAGCATAGTGTTGATTCTGTTTCCCGGCAGTTTACGCTGTGTAAATAAGGACTATTCCATCCTGCCGTGTAGAGGCGGGTAGGGGGGTGAATACACTGACCCACTCAAATAAGATCCTTTGGTTGATTATTCAACAAATCATCCCTCGCCTTGCAGGATGGACAGGAGCACCCCCCCCTTCCCCCCACACACACCCACGCACTCTCGCTTCTAGTGCTAGTGGTGTTAGTAAAGTGACTTCCCTGGGTTACTTCTAAAGTACCAACATTTGCATGTTATGCTCAGTTTTC